>NW_024870771.1:10000000-10600000 GCF_019054845.1 Dipodomys spectabilis
CATAAATATCACCAAAAAATACAAATACCCACTTGCTTAACTGGTTGAACATTGGTTTAACATAACATTTCTTTCAAATTACTTAAGAGTAGTGATTCTGAAAAGAAGACCATATAGGGAAAATTCCATAAAATTATTTATTATGCTAAGAAGTAGTGATTCTGAAAAGAAGACCATATAGGGAAAATTCCATAAAATTATTTATTATGCTAAGAAATCCATATTTGGGAAGAAAATAATGATGGCATTGAGGTCTTAAATCCATTTATTTCTTTCCATTTTCATGCGGCACATAGCAAAGTGAATTTTTTTTTGCTTTCAAAGTGAGTCAAAATGCTCTTTTAGAAAAATTAATAAATGTCAGTATTTGCAACATCAGTCTAATAATAAAACCCATAGAGTAATAAATGAATCTTCTCTGAAGAGGAACTGGTTGTCTTTAAAGTCTTCAATTTGGAAATGAGCAAAGAGATACATAACTAAATGTCACTTGTTTTCTCTGACACAGAGACGCTCTGTGATGGAGCAGGATGATGTCTGTTTTCTGCTGGGATCTCACACCACATTTTGTTTCAAAACACACAGAGGACAGAATTAAATGGTGCTGGCAAAATTGGTTAATAATCACTTGCAGAAAACTAAAGCTAAATCCTTATATATCATCCTGCACCAGAATCAACTCCAAATGGATCAAAGACATCGGAGTCAAAGCAGACACTCTGAAAACATTAAAGGATGGAATAGGGGAAACCCTAGGTCTCCTTGGCACAGGCCGAAATTTTTTTAATAGAGACCCAGAAACAACAAATCATAGAAAGGTTGGAAAAATGGGATTGCATGAAGTTGCAGAGCTTCTGCATGGCAAAGAATATAGCTAGCAAGATCAAGCGAAATCCACGGGTTAGGAGAAGACCTTCACTAGCCATACAATGGACAAGGGTCTCATATCTAAAATATACTTGGAACTCAAAAAATTAAATCCCCCAACAACAAATCCTCAAAGAAACAACTGCCCAATAAATAAGTGGGCTAAAGACTTAAAGAGAAACTTCTCTGAAGAGGAAAGAAGGATGGCCAATAGACACATGAAGAAATGCTCAACCTCCCTAGCCATAAAAGAAATGCAAATCAAGACAACTTGAGATACCACCTCACCCCAGTTAGAATGGCTATAATCAAGAACTCTAATAGCAACAGATGCTGAAGGGGATATGGACAGAAGGGAACCCTACTGCATTGTTGATGGGAGTGTAAACTTGTTCAACCACTTTGGAAAGCAGTATGGAGTTTCCTCAAAAGACTCCACATAGAGCTCCCCTATGACCCATCAATCCCACTTTTGGACATTTACCCAAATGATCACAAACAAGAGCATACTAAAGCTACCAGCACAATGGTATGTTTATTTCAGTATTATTCACAATAGCTAAGATATGGAACCAACCCAGATGCCCCTCAGTAGATGAATGGCTCAAGAAAATGTGGTCTATATACACAATGGAATTCTATGCCTCCATCAGAAAGAATGACGTTGCCCCATTTGTTAGGAAATGGAAAGACTTGAAAATATTATATTAAGTGAGGTAAGCCAGGCCCAAAGAAACATAGATTTCTTTGGTTTCCCTTATTTGCAATAACTAGTATATCTGAGACAAGCAGAAAAGATCAGATAAGATGATGCTAAGCGAAATGAACCCCAAGATAAGGACACAAGTGTTTTATTTCTTTCTTGCTATTGTTTCTACTGTATTTATAAGGTACTATGTGATTTTTTTTTGTTGCTTTGTATGTCCCTCCCCCATGGTATAACCCTTGTTTTCACTGTATTTGATGTTGGTATAATTTGTGGAGGGGAAGGCAAAAAACAAATTGTTTAAATAGGGATACAGGTGGACCCATTGCAACAATGAGATGTATAAGGCATTATGTAGAAAACAAACTTTACAATTCAGGCGGGGGACAGGGGAGAATGGAGGGTATGTAGTTATGGAGATGGGATTGAAGGGATGGTAAGGGAAAAACAAAGGAGGGGCAACAATTCTTGATAAGAAATGTACTCATGCCAAGCACCGGTGGCTCATGCCTGTAATCCTAGCTACTCAGGAGGCTGAGATCTGAGGATCACGGTTCAAAGCCAGCCCAGGCAGAAAAGTCCATGAGACTCTGATCTCCAATAAACCACCAGAAAACCAGAAGTGGCACTGTCGCTGAAGCGGTAGAGCTCTTGCCTTGAGCTGAAGAGCGCAGGGACAGCGCCCAAGCCCAGAGTTCAAGCCCCAGGACCTACAAAAAAAAAAAAAAGAAAAGAAAAAAGAAATGTACTCATTACATTGCTCATGTGGTTGCAACCTCTCCGTACCATTTTTTTGGGTCCGGTCGTGGGGCCTGAACGCCGGGCCTGGGCGCTGTCCCTCAGCTCTTCAGCTCATGGCTAGCGCTCTACCACCTGATCCACAGCGCCACTTCCGGCTTTTTTTCTTTTTGCGTGTGTGGTGCTGAGGAATTGAACCCAGGGCCTCAGGCATGCAAGGCAAGCGCTCTACCACTGAGCCACCTTCCCAGCCCCTCTCCATACCATATTTTCACAATAAAAAACTTGTTAAAAAACAATTAAGAGGGGAATCCATCCCTAGGATTTGTAGGTTTTCACTGGTGGCGACCTGACTTGTGCTTCTACCTATGTCATCCTGGGATCTTTGAGAGACACAGTGACTTTATGTCTCTGTTGTTGTTTGGACATTGTGAACAGGTAAGTCAGGAGTAGAAGCATAGAACAGAGTTGCCTGCAGATGTGAATCCCTCAGAAAAAATTATGTTACTAACATTTGAAATGCAAAGCTTGAGAACCATTAATTTAGTAGACAAAAGCACTGTTCTTTTGTAATTAGTCCTCATCTCAAAGTTTGAATGTGATTGTTTATTCATTTATTTATTTTAGTGCAGTTCAAGGGCCTGGGTTCTCCTTGAGATTCATTATGCTCAAGGCTAGCACTCTACCACTTGAGCCACCTCTCTACTTCATAGTTTTTGGTAGTTTATTGGAGATAACAGTCTCATAGACTTGCCTATCTAGGCTGGCTTCAAACTGTGATTCTCAGATCATAGTCTCTGGAGTATCTTGGATTACAAGAATGAACCACTGGCCCACGTCTGATAATGGCTATTCAAAAGAGTTATCTTTATGTGACATGTATCTTGCAAGCAGTCTCTAAGAAACTCAGGAGACACCAAATGAAGAATAAATAACCCAATAACAAATGGCAAATAAACTACACAAACACTTCTGGATAGATAAAGTATAAATGGCCAAGAAATATCTGAATAATACTCAGTATCCCTAGCCATAAGGGAAATGCAAATCAAAATGATATTGAGAATCCAATTCACTCCAGTGACAATGATCATTATCAAGAATATGAAAAACAGTTGTTGGTGAGCATATGGGGAAAAGAACTATAGTACTCTGCTAGTAGGTAGGTACTGCTCAGCAATACCTTTCTTGGACTTTTATCCTAAATAATATAAATCAGGATATAATAATGGCAATAGCAAACCACGTTCACTCATCACTATCCTCAATAATCAAATTATAGAAATAGAACAGATGCTGTATTCCTAACAAATGGATCAAAATTATTATATATATGACATACATATATAATCTATATGATATATATGTATATATGACACACACATATATGTCACATATAAACACGTGCATATATATATATACAACATTTTCATATATGAAATTTTATTCAAAGAAATAGACCCGAAAAAATTATATTGAGCCTGGTTGAAAAAGACAAATACACATATTTTCTTTCATATATGAACGTTACACTTAAAATGGAAACATATATGTAAAAATACAGGGTCATAAGCATATATATACATATATAATATAAACACATACATGCATATATGATCCAACTGGCTAGCTAATGTATTGTATATAGAATGACATGACAAACCCCTTTGAACAAGTGAATAGCAAGAAGCTGAAAAGTAACTAAGGCGTAAGGCCTAAGGTGAGAGGAGAAATGAATGGAAACAAATGGTAGGGGGATATACTCATAATATTCAATATACATATGTAAAATGGAGCCAGGTAATTTGATGAAATTGGTGAGAGTAGCAATAGGTGGAAGACTGGGAGAAGAATGGAAGTGGTGACTTCTGATCAAGATGCATTGTAAACAAAAGAAGCCCTCATGTACAACTTTTGAAGTCTCTTTCTACAACTATTTAAAGACTTAAAAAATTCCAACTTCAGACAACTGTCTCCGCTTGAGGCATCCTGTATCTCAGAGTATTCTAGCACTGTTACTGGTTATTTAATCTCTCTGAGCTTTGCATGAAGGAAAAGGTTTAATAACACATTGTGATTATTGATACGGGAGCACTTACATGTCTATTTAAAACAGTGCTGATACAAAGTGGATATAGCAGTGGATACAACATTCATTAAACTTATGATTATTATTATTAATGCACATTAAAGCATGAACATTCAGTAGTAAATAATGTGGAAGGTTGGAAGTATGGATTTTGGAATAACATTTGTGCATTTGATTATATTATTGCTATACATATTTGCAAAATAGATTCTTATCTTTTGTACTTTGTTTCATTTTTTAGAAAAGGATAAAATAGCTTCAAAATTGCTATTCAGATTAAGTAGGGCACATAAAACTCACAGCTCATGTTACTTGCATGCACACTTACATTGTCTGCTAATCTATAGCCAGCTATCACTGGAAGTCTCCCTGCTGTTTCCTGGTGCTAGTAGCATCTCTTTGACACCAGGTGCATTTACTCAGATGAAAGATATTCTCAATGCAAAGAAACAACAGGACAGTTTTAATGGTAGATAAGCAAGGCAAGCCACTTCCAATGGAGCATTTCATTAGTTCCAACTGAAAGATCCCTTGAGGCCCATTGTGCAATTATCTTCCTTACTTTTATTTTACTTTTTCCTTGGACTTAATTCTCATTTTGCAATTTTGACTCAAGTGGTTTCTTTCCTTCTCAGAATCAAAATGGAAAGTCTCACCTTTCAAGCAAAACAACTACGTTTCAGGTTGATTTTTGTTTTCTTAGAAGTTTTGATGTGGATATAATCAAAACACATTACTCATAATGGCCTAGTAAAAGTATGCTTCTCTCTGGTCTACTCATTTATTGTCTGAGGGAATGAGATGGCTATGTAGAACAAAGTGAAGCTGGTGAGAATACTTAGAATAGTATGAGAAAAACACAAATAATGATCAAAATTCAAATAAACTTTTGGGGCTTTGACAGAACACTTAATCAGTTTTGTTCATTCATTCTGAATATTATATAAAAGTTTCTGCTGCTAATTTTAGATATGTATGTTTATAAAGCATAACTTGGTGGATGCCATTTGTTACCACAAACATAAATATTAGCAAGAGCTATGACTTAAAATTTTGCCAGTGTCCTCAAGTGGTGGGACCTCATAAGCTATATGTCCCAATGCAAGATATGTTCCATATCTTAACTATGGTAAATGATGCTGCAATAAGCATCGTTGTGCTGCTACCTTTAGTATGGTCTTTTTTGTGATCATTTGGGTAAACGCCCAAAAGTAGGATTGCTGGGTCATAGGGGAGCTCTATGTGGAGTCTTTTGTGGATGAATGGATCAAGAAAATGTGATACACACACACACACACACACACACACACACACACACACACACACACAGTGGAATTCTATGCCTCCATCAGAAAGAATGACATTGCCCCATTTATTAGGAAATGGAAAGACTTGGAAAAAATATATTAAGTAAAGTAAGCCAGGCCCAAAGAAACATAGGTCCTATGGTTTTCCTTATTTGCAATAACTAGTATATGCCTGGGACAAGTAGAAAAGTTCAAAAGCTATGTACATGTGACCAGATAAGATGCTGTTAAGAGAAATGAACTCCAAGATAGGGACACACGTATTCTTTTCTTTCTTGCTATTGTTTCAAACATATTTATAAGGTACCATGCAATTTTCTTGTTGATTTGTATGTCCCTCCCCCATGGTATAACCCCTGTTTTCACTGTATAATGTTCGTATAATTTGGGGAGGGGAAGCGAAAAAAACAAAATGTTTAAATAGGAATAGAGGTTGACCATTGCAACAATGAAATATAGAAGACATTATGTGGAAAAACAAACTTTACAATTTAGGTGAGGGGATGGGGGGGGAGGGTAGTTGTGGAGGTGGGAGGGAAGGGATGGTAGGGGAACAACAAAGAAGGAGGCTACAATGCTTGATAAGAAATGTACTCATTACCTTGCTCATGTAACTGTAACCCCTCTGTACAGTATTTTCACAATAAAAATATATTAAAAATTAGAAAAAATGCAAAATTCTTGCAAGTATAAGTTCAAGTTTAGGACTATGTGGGAAAAGTTGTATACCCAAGAATAGTTGTACTCTTTCAGATTTAAATTTCATCTGAAATGAAAAGTGTATTATTGAATCTCAGGTTGGTCATGTCAAAGTAGATGGTAATACTCCCATACAAGGGAGTAATGAGAAGCTAGCATAATATGCCACTGACAGTGGCTTGGCAACTCATTCTTATATGTTTTCCAGCCCTTCCTTCCTGCCTTCCCCTCTCTTCTTTCACACTGGTGTTTAGGACGTGATTCTCAATTCTGCAACATAGCTTTTCACATTATTGGCTTCTACTCCACAGAACTAGTTAAATATTTTACCATACTCCTTTGCACATATTTGAAAAAACAAAAACAAAAAGAAACTATCCTGGTTACCTCTTCTCTTCCTCTCCCCAGAGGTCTCAGGTAGCATTTTGAATGCTGACAGTTTGTTCATAGGATCCTGATGATTTTCCATTGAGCTTTGGAGGAAAAACATAGTGAAACATTTCAATACGTTGTCAATACCATCCTTACATTTTTTATTAGTAATAAATTTTGTCTTCCCTATAAAAACCCTATCTTCCAGACAATTTTATGTTGCTGTTTTGTGTGTTATTGTGTGTGTGCGTGTTTGTGTGTGTGTATGTGGTCCTAGGGCTTGAATTCTGGGCCTGAGCACTGTACCTAAGCTTTCATTGTGCAAGGCAAGTGCGCTACCATAGCTCCACTTCGAGTTTTTTGTTTTTGTTTTTGTGTTTTTTAAAAGTTTTTACTGTGAAAATGCCATACAAAGCGGTTACAATTACATGGGCAATATAATGAGTACATTAAATATCAAGCATTGTTGCCTCCTCCTTTGTTTCCCCATACCATCCTTTCCCAGCTCCCCTCCCTCACACCACAGTTGTAAAGTTCATTTTTCAACATAACAACTTGTACATATCATTGTTGCAATGGGTCCACCTGTATCCCTATTTAAACAATTTGTTTTTTCTCTTCTGCTCTTCGAATTATACCAACATCAAATACAGTGAAAACAGGGTTTATACCATGTGGGAGGGACATATAAAGCAACAAAAAAAAATCACATACTACCTTATACATACATTAGAAACAATAGTAAGAAAGAAAAAAAACACTTGTGTCCTTATCTTGGGGTCCATTTAGCTTAACATCATCTTATCTGATCTTTGCTGCTTGTCTCAGATATACACCAGTTATTGCAAATAAGGGAAACCATGGGACCTATGTTTCTTTGGGCCTGGCTTACTTCACTTAATATAATTTTTTTCCAAGCCTTTCCATTTCCTAACAAATGGGCAATGTCATTCTTTCTGATGGAGACATAGAATTCCATTGTGTATATATACCACATTTTCTTGATCCATTCATCCACTGAGGGACATCTGGGTTGGTTCTGTATCTTAGCTATGGTAAATATTGCTGCAGTAAACATAGTTGTGCTGGTAGCTTTAGTATGGTCTTGTTTGTGATCATTTGGGTAAATGCCCAAAAGTGGGATTGCTGGGTCATAGAGGAGCTGGGTCATGTGGAGTCTTTTGAGGAACCTCCATACTGCTTTCCAAAGTGGTTGAACAAGTTTACACTCCCACCAACAATGCAGTAAGGTTCCCTTCTGTCCACATCCCCTTCAGCATCTGTTGTTATTAGAGTTTTTGATTATAGTCATTCTAACTGGGGTGAGGTGGTATCTCAGTGTTGTTTTGATTTACATTTCTTTTATGGCTAGGGAGGTTGAGCATTTCTTCATGTGTCTATTGGCCATCCTTCTTTCCTCTTCAGAGAATTTCTCTTTAAGTCTTTAGCCCACTTATTTATTGGGCAGTTGTTTCTTTGAGGATTTGTTGTTGGGGATTTAATTTTTTGAGTTCCAGGTATATTTTAGATATGAGACCCTTGTTCGTTGAATGGCTAGTGTAGGTCTCACAATCCATGAGCTTTCTCTTGATCTTGCTAGCTATGTCCTTTGGGAATTAACTAAACCAAAGAAGTGAAGGACATCTATGAGGAAAACTTTAAAAACCTGAAAAAGGAAATCAAAACAGAACTTAGAAAGTGGCAAAAACTCCCAGGCTACTGGATTGGAAGGATCAACATTGTGAAAATGGCCATACTTCCCAAAGCTATCTATAAATTCAATGCAATACCTATCAATATTCCAACATCATTCTTCAAGGAAATAGAAGAGACAATCCAAAAATTCATATGGAACAATAAAAGACCCCGAATAGCAAAAAGGATCCTTAACAGAAAGAACACTGCTGGAGGAATATCAACACCAAATTTCAAACTCTACTTCAAAGCCATAGTAATCAAAACAGCTTGGTACTGGCACAAGAACAGACCTCAGAACCAATGGAATAGAATTGAAAACCCAGAAATGAACCTACAGACCTATAGCCATCTAATCTTCGATAAGGGAGCCAAAAAAATAGAATGGAAGAGAGACAGCCTCTTCAGTAAATGGTGCGGGCAAAATTGGTTAACTACTTGTAGAAAACTAAAGCTAGATCCTTATATATCACCCTGCAACAGAATCAACTCCAAATGGATCGTAGACCTTGGAGTCAAAGCAGATACTCTGAAAACATTTCAGGATGGAATAGGAGAAACCCTAGGTCTCCTTGGCACAGGCCGATATTTTCTTAATAGAGACCCAGGAACACTTCTAGTTTTTGGATGATTAATTTGAGATAAGAATCTCATAGCGGTTTCCAACCTTGGCTGGCTTCCAACTGAAATCTTCAGATCCCAACTTCCTAGGAAGCTAGGGTTACAGGTGTGAGCCAAAAGCACTCGTCTTGTTGCACACTTTTTTTTTTTTAATTTAATTTAATTTTATTTGAGAACATACTGTACAGAGGGGTTACAATTACATGGGCAGGATAATGCATACATTTCTTACCAAGCATTGCAGCCTCCACCTTTGTTTACCCTTCACCTCCCATCCCAGCCTCCCCCTTGACCCCCACCCAATCCTTCCCCCCTCCCCCCCCAACACCGACATTGTAAAGCTCGTTTTTGACATGACATTTTGTACTTCTCATTGTTGCAACAGGTCCACCTGAATCCTTAAACGACTTGTTTGTCCTCATCTCCTCCACAAGTTATACTGACATCAAATATAGTGAAAGCGGGGTTACACTGTGGGGGAGGGACATACAAAGCAACAAAGGAATAATCATATAAATGCGTTAGAAACACATGCATGAAAGAAAAAAAAACATTAAAATACATATTTAAGGGTTCGTATCCTAACATCACATTATCTGACCTTTTCTGCTTGACTCATACATATACTAGATATTGCAAATAAGGGAAACCATGGGACCTATGTTTCTTTGGGCCTGGCTTACTTCACTTAATATAATTTTTTCCAAGCCTTTCCATTTCCTAACAAATGGGGAAATGTCATTCTTCCTGATGGAGGCATAGAATTCCATTGTGTATATATATCACATTTTCTTGATCCATTCATCTACTGAGGGGCATCTGGGTTGGTTCCATATCTTAGCTATGGTAAATAATGCTGCAATAAACATAGTTGTGCTGGTAGCTTTAGTGTGGTCTTGTTTGTAAACATTTGGGTAAATGCCGAAAAGTGGGATTGCTGGGTCATAGGGGTGTTCTATGTGAAGTCTTTTGAGGAACATCCATACTGCTTTCCAAAGTGGTTGAACAAGTTTACATTCCCACCAACAATGAAGTAAGGTTATTTTCTGGCCACATCCCCTCCAGCATCTGTTGTTGTTAGAGTTCTTGATTTTTGCCGTTCTAACTGGGGTGAGGTGATATCTCAATGTTGTTTTGATTTGCATTTCTTTTATGGCTAGGGATGTTGAACATTTCTTCATGTGTCTATTGGCCATCCTTCTTTCTTCTTCAGAGAAGTTTCTCTTTAAGTCTTTCGCCCACTTATTTATTGGGCAGTTGTTTCTTTGAGGATTTGTTGTTGGGGGGTTTAATTTTTTGAGTTCCAAGTATATTTTAGATATGAGACCCTTGTCCATTGTATGGCTAATAAAGATCTTCTTCCAATCCGTGGGCTTTCTATTGACCTTGCTAGCTATGTCATTTGCCCTGCAGAAGCTCTGCAACTTTATGCAATCCCATTTGTCCAACCTTTCTTTGATTTGTTGTATTTCCGGGTCTCTATTCAGAAAATTTCGGCCTGAGCCAAGGAGACCTAGGGTTTCTCCTACTCCATCCTGTAATGTTTTCAGAGTGTCTGCTTTGACTTCAAGGTCTTTGATCCATTTGGAGTTGATTCTGGTGCAGGGTGAAATATAAGGGTCTAGCTTTAGTTTTCTACATGTACTTAACCAATTTTGCCAGCACCATTTACTGAAGAGGCTGTCTTTCTTCCATTCTATTGTTTTAGCTCCCTTATCGAAGATTAGATGGCTATAGGTCTGTAGGTTCATTTCTGGGTTTTCAATTCTATTCCATTGGTCCTGAGGTGTGTTCTGGTGCCAGTACCAAGCTGTTTTGATTACTATGGCTTTATAGTAGAGCTTGAAATTTGGTATTGATATTCCTCCAGCAGTGTTCTTTCCGTTGAGGAGTGTTTTTGCTATTCGGGGTCTTTTATTGTTCCATATGAATTTTTGGATTGCCTCTTCTATTTCCTTGGAGAATAAAGTTGGAATTTTGATAGGTATTGCATTGAATTTGTAGATAGCCTTGGGAAGTATTGCCATTTTCACGATGTTAATCTTTCCAATCCAGGAGCATGGGAGATTTTGCCATTTTCTAAGTTCTGTTTTGATTTCCTTTTTCATGATTTTAAAGTTTTCATCATAGAGGTCCTTCTCTTCTTTAGTTAATTCCTAGGTATTTTATTTTTTGTGTGGCTATTACAAATGGAGTTGCTTTCCTAATTTCAGCCACACTTTTCTCATTGTTGGCATACAGAAAAGCCATTGATTTTTAGGGGTTAATTTTATACCCCGCTACTTTGCCAAAGTTTTGAATCAGCTTGAGTAATTTGGGAATGGAGTCTATGGGATTCTTTAAATACAAGATCATGTCATCTGCAAAGAGGGAGAGTTTTATTTCTTCTTTCTCTATTTGGATCCCCTTTATGTCTGTATCTTGTCTTATTGCTGTAGCTAGGCATTGTAATTCTAGATTGAAGAGAAGTGGGAGAGTGGGCATCCTTGTCTTGTTCCTGAGTTAAGAGGAAATGGCTTTAGTTTTTCACCATTGAGTATAATGCTGGCTGTACGTTTGTCATATACAGCCTTTATTGTATTGAGGAGTGTTCCATGGATTCCTAATTTTTCCAAAACCTTCATCATAAAGGGTGTTGGATCTTGTCGAATGCTTTTTCTGCGTCTATTGAGATAACCATGTAGTTCTTATCCTTGCTCCTGTTGATGTGATGAATAATATTAATTGATTTGCGTATATTGAACCAGCTTTGCATCCCTGAAATAAATCCTGATTGATCGTGATGTATGATTTTTTGGATGAATTGTTGAAGTCGATTGGCCAAAATTTTGTTGAGAAGTTTTGCATCAATGTTCATCAAAGAAATGGGTCTATAGTTCTCTTTCTTTGATGAGTCCCTGCCTGGTTTTGGGATGAGGGTTATGATGGCTTCATAGAATGTGTTCGGTAGTGAGCTTTCTCTTTCAATTTCATTGAAGAGTTGGAGGAGAATTGGTGTGAGCTCTGCTTTGAAGGCCTTGTAAAATTCTGCTGTAAAACCATCTGGTCCTGGACTTTTCTTAGCTGGGAGGTCTCTTATTGCTGTTTGTATTTCAATGCTTGATATGGGCCTGTTAAGATAGTTTAACTCATCTTGGTTTAGTTTTGGGATGTCAATATTTGCTAGGAAGAGGTCCATTTCTGTAAAGTTCTCAAACCTATTAGCATAAAGTTTTGAGAAGTATTCCCTTATAATGTTCTGAATCTTGGTTTTTTCCGTGGTGATGTTTCCATTCTCATCTCTGAGTTTATTAATTTGAGTGTGTTCTCTTCTTTTTCTGATAAGATTTGCTAAGGGTCTGTCAATTTTGTTAAGTTTTTCGAAGAACCAACTCTTTGTTTTGTTGATTCTTTCTATAGTTTTTTTGGATTCTAATTCATTTAATTCTGATTTAATTTTGATTATTTCTTTCCATCTACTGGATTGGGGTTTATCTTGCTGCTCTTTTTCTAGGAGGTTTAGATGTGTCATGAAATTGTTAGTTTCAGATCTCTCCAATTTGTTGATGTAGGAGCCCAGAGCTATAAACTTGCCTCTGAGTACTGCCTTTGCTGTGTCCCAGAGGAGCTGGTAATTTGTGTGTTCATTTTCGTTGAAAGCATGAACATTTGAATTTCCTTTCTAATCTCTTCCATGACCCACTCGTGATTCAGCACTGTGGTGTTCAGCCTTCATGTGTTACCGGACTTTCTTTGGTGGCTTTTGGTGTTGAGTTCTAATTTTATTCCCTTGTGGTCAGAGAGAATGTAAGGTATAACTACAGTGTTTCTGAATTTAGACAAATTTGCTTTGTGGCCTAGAATGTGGTCTATTTTAGAAAACGTTCCATGTGCTGCTGAGAAAAACGTGTATTCTGATGCTGCTGGGTGAAATGTTTGGTAGATGTCTGTTAAGTCTAGATAATCTATGCAGCTGTTTAGATCTGCAGTTTCTCTGTTGAGTTTTTGCCGAGTTGATCTATCTAGTGGGGAGAGTGGTGTGTTAAAATCCCCAACAATTAATGTCTTTGGATCTATATGGGATTTGAGGGAAAGTAGTGTTTCTTTGATAAATTTGGGTGCTCCATTGTTTGGCAAATAGATATTTAGAATTGTAATATCCTCCTGAAGGAGAGATCCTTTAATTAGTATGTAGCGACCTTCTTTATCTCTTCTCACGAATTTTAATTTGAAGTCTATTTTATCTGATATTAGAATTGCAACTCCTGCCTCATTATGGGGGCCATTTGCTTGGTCGATTTTGTTCCAGCCTTTAACATTGAAAATGTGTTTGTTTTTACAGGCAAGATGTGACTCCTGCAGGCAGCAGATAGAAGGGTCTTGTTTTTTAATCCAACTAGACAGTCTATGTCGCTTAATTGGAGAGTTCAGTCTGTTAACGTTAAGAGATAGGACTGAGAGGTATTTGGGAGTTCCTGCCATGTTATCCACCTTCTTGGGGGCTGCAAAAATTGGGTTCTTCCTATGGTTCTTGGATTCTCAGTTTGGGTGCAGTTTCCTGGCCTTTATTGCGGTCTTGTTGGTTTTCTATGTGTAGGACATCTTTAAGAATCTTTTGTAGGGCTGGTTTGGTGGAGATGTATTGTTTCAATTTTTGTTTGCTATGGAAGGTTTTTATTTGGCCTTCAGTTATGAAGGAGAGTTTAGCTGGGTACAGTATTCTTGGTTGATAGTTGTTTGTTTTTAGGGCATGGCATACATCATTCCAGGCTCTTCTTGCTTTGATTGTCTCTGCTGAGAAATCTGAGGTGATTTTAATTGGTTTCCCTTTATAGGTGATTACCCTTTTCTCCTTGACAGCTTTAAGGATCTTTTCCTTGTTCTGAGTTTATCCTGTGTGGATTATAATGTGACGGTGGGATGTCTATTCTGGTCTTGTCTATTTGGGGTTCTAAAAGCTTCTTGTATCTGAATAGGCCTATCTTTTTGCATGTTTGGGAAGTTCTCTGCTAGGATCCTGTTAAACAAATTTCCTAGACCATTAACTTCTGTTTCTAGGTGCTCCTCTACACCCATTATCCTTAGATTAGGCCTTCTGATGGTGTCTTCCAGGTGTTGGATAGATCTATCATACTTCTTGGACTTGTCTTGGATGGTTGTATGTTCTTTCTCTATAATATCTAGGCTGTCTTCAATCCCTGAGATTCGATCTTCTGCATGGTCTAACCTGCTGACAAGTCTCTTTACTTTGTTTTTTATCTCTTTTCCTTCTAATTGGTCAGCTTTGATGGCTTCAAGTTCTTTGTGGAAGCTCTGTTTTAGGTCTTGTATGAATTTCTTTACTTCCTTAATTTGGTGTTTAGTGTTTGTCCTCAAATCACTTAGTTGATTGGTTATGGTTTCTTTGGACTCCCATTCCTTCTGTTGGGTTCCATTCACCATTCCCTTTGTGGTCTCCCTGACTTCCTTCAACTCTTTGTTAATGGATTCCATGAATGCCTTTAGTGATCTTTGTGTGTTCTCTTCTACCTGGTCTCTCAATTCCTGTATTACTCTTTGATTAGCTTCCTCCCATTCGTGGGATTCTTGCAGTTCTCTTTGAGTGTTCTCAGCCTGCTCATGCCATTCCTCCCTTTCTCTTTGAGTATTCTCAAGTTGTTCACGCAAATCCTGTATCAGTTTTTGAGTAGCTTCCTCACGCTTATGATATTCCTGTATAAACTTCTGGGATGCCTCCTCTCTCTCCCTATCACGCTCATACAGAGTCCTTTGTAAGTTGTCAAACTTCTCATTTATCATGTTTGCCAGCAGTTTTTTGTAGAGCTATTTGGGAACTCTCCTCTGGATTATTCATTATCTGTTCTGACCCTTGATTATCAAGATTGGGAATTGAGATAGCCGAATTTGCCATTTTTCTTGTGTTTTTCCGGCTTACTCTGCCCATTTGAAATGAAGATAGCACCAGTTTTTTGCTAGAACACTATCTTAAGGCAACCATCAACCAAAGTTTGCATTTGTACAGTCAATAGTCTACAGATACAATCTAGTTCAACAGATACATCTATTCAACATCAAACAACTATATGTTAATGGACTTCGAACCGCTGAGAAGAATTTGGAAAACCAGAAATTCTTAGGGTTAGGGAGAGATGTGGGTAAAAAATAGGAATAGATTGGTGTGGGGAGGCACAGGGAGAGTTAACTATGTCCTAATCCCAATGCAGGAATTAGGTTGGGTAGGATGCAAGTAGAGAGAGAGAGAAAAAGAAGAAAGGGAAAGGGGAATGAAAAGAGACCGGAAAAAAAATAGAAATGTAAAAATTAATGTTATTATAGAGATTAAAAGACCATCTATTTAGAGAGGAATATGAATATATTGAGAGAAGGGGAGGGACATAGAGGAGATGTGAAAAACTTTAAAAAAATGCTTAAAATATTATATAGGTATAAAGAGGTAGTACTGCTATTGAGGAATTTAAGTCTCAGAGGTTTTGAATTGAGTAATAAATTTGTGGATTAAGTGTGTACACAATGGGGGATAGGGTCTACTAGTTAAGTACGGGTTTATCTGAGGATGTGCAGGACAAGAGTTAAGTCACATAAAGAAGAACAAAAGAGAGGAAAAGGTGGAAAGGATAGGAAAGGGAGAAGAAAAGATCAGAAGTTCAGTAGAGCTAAAAGATAAAAAGATAATTAAGAAAAAACAAAAACAAAAAGATAATTAAGAAAGAAAGAGAAAGAGAAAGAATTCAAGAAAAGAAAGGAAAACACACATTCACGTATTTCTAAAATAAAAATTATAAGAGAAAAAAAAAGTTACTGGAAAACAATTATTTTTTCAAAAGAGGCAAAAATTAAAAATTAATAAAAGTTTTAGAAAAGGAAATTTTTTTTATATATATAAGGTACCAAAAAAAAAAAAAAAAGAAAAGAAGAAGAAGAAGAAAAAAAAATTCTTTGATTTTTTTTTTTTTTTTTGGGAGGGGTGGGAAGAATCCTGTATCTCCCTTTTGTCTGTAACCGGCCTCTTGTTGGAGTCTCTGGTCAGCTTGAGGTCCTGTGGCTTGATTGGTTTCTTAAGTCGGTTTGTTCCAACAGGCAGAAAAATGCTCTGCTTTACCCAAGATTTTGAGATCCCCCTCCCAGGTTAGTTTCATGGGAGGGTGATCTGCTTTGAGAATCACAAAAGAGGGGAATGCAGTGATGAGGCTAGGTTCTGGGTAGAGTTGAGGCCTTTCAACAAACAGTAGCTTTTCCCTGCGGCTATTTTGTGAAAAAACTCACAGAGCCCAGCCTGGAGCCATTCTCAGGGTTTCTGTTTTTCAATTGATTGTGGAGGCTGCTAGGGAGGGGCAGCCTCTGGCTCTGGTTACCCAGTGAGGAGAGCCACTCCAATGGCTGGCGCCTGAACTGGGTGACTTTTCCCTGGATGGAACTGAGTCTGTGAGGTCACTTCGCCATTAAGTTCTTGTGACCTGCTAAATGACTCGTTTTATTCCAAGGCCTGAGCTGGAGCTAGCAGCTCCTCTGAGCTTTGTCGGTATCCAAGATGGAGATCACCGGTGTTGGGGGGGGAGGGGTGGCCTTCCCTCCTCTGCTCCCTGAGAAGGAGTGAGGACGTCAGGCTTCTACTCACGCCGAGTCTTGGATCCTGGGTCGTCTCTGGTCTGCAAACTGCAGGATGAAGATGTCCGCTCCTTGTCGGTTCTTGCTGGTGTTGAGTAGAATCCGCTCGTCCGCTGCGTCTGGCTCCTTCGTCCTGGACTCTCTGTGTCTCAGGTATGACCGCGGCGGTGGCAGGCTGCTGGCAAGCGCTCAGATGTGTCTCCTTGCCTTGGCTTCCCCTCTCTTGACTAACTCTCTGTCCTGTGATGGCACACTTGGTGTGATTCTCTGGCTTAGGACTGTTCATTGAAACTCTAAAACTGCTTTCTATGCAAGAGCTTGTTCAGATTCCAGCTTCTCCTCCGCCATCTTCCCGGAACTCCAGTTGCACACTTTTTAATAGTCAAATTTGTAAGAATCCAGTCTTCTGAAAAGGAATTCTCCAGCAGCTTTTGAGACCCAAACTTTAGAAGTGATCGGCCACAAGGGAGAGAAACTTCTATAAATTTCCCAAGACCCCAGTGAAGCTTGTAAGGTCAGATCCTTTGTATCATGAAGTTTGGGGAAAGGTTCAGCCACCCTTCATAACCATTTGACTCCAAGTCACAAATAGATATAAACTCCCGTGTAAATAGATATAAACTCATAGGTTCTTCTGTGTTTTATTTTTAAAATGGTTTTATTGTAAACATGCTGTTCAGAGAGGTTATAAGGACATGAATAAGGTATTTCCTTTATTTCCTTCCTTCCTTTTTTCCTTCCTTTTTTCCTTCCTTCCTTCCTTCCTTTCTGTGTTTTATTTTTAATTCGGTTTTATTGTAAATATTCTGTTCAGAGAGGTTATAGGGACATCAATAAGGTATATCCTTCCTTCCTTCCTTCCTCACTCTCTCTCTCTCTCTCTTTCTTTCTTTCTTTCTTTCTTTCTTTCTTTCCTTCCTTCCTTCTTTCTTTCTTTCTTTCGTCTGTCGTGGGGCTTGAACTCTGGGCTTGGGCACTGTCCGTGCACTCTGCAGCCCAAGGCAAGGGCTCTACCCCTTGAGCCACAGCACCACTTCTAGTTTTCTAGTGGTTTATTGGAGAAAAGAGCCTCACGGAGATTCCTGCCCAGGCTGGCTTTGAACCGTGATCCTCAGATCTCAGCCTCCTGAATAGCGACGATTACAGGTGTGAGACACCGGCGCCCGGCTCTATTCTTTAAAAAAAATAAGAATAAAAAAATATATATAGTAAAAATGTTATACAGAGGAGTTACAGTTACATGGGTAGGGTAATGGGTACATTTGTTAGTGAGCACTGCTACCACCTCCTTTGTTTTCCCTCTACCATCTCTTCCCTCTCAACCTCCCCAACTCCTCCTGTCCCCCCCCACCCCATTGTAAAGTTCGTTTTCAACATAGTGTCCTGTACATCTCTTCCTCACAATGGGTCAGTTTGCATCCCCATTCAAGCGTTGCCCAATATCCCTTTCCCTCCCCAAATTACAAAAATGTATATAAAAGGTGCAGAACACCGGCATCAGATCCAGTGAAAATAGGGGTTATACCGTGGGGGAAGAACATATAAAAGAATAACATAGTCACTGTAAGTACATTAAAAACACTAGCAAGAAAGAAAAACCATTTGTGTCCCTGTCCTGAGGTACATTTTGCTTAACATTATCTTATATGGTCATATGTACATAGCCTTTGACCTTCTCTGCTTGTCCTAGACAAGTACTAGTAATTGCAAACAAGGGAAACCATGGGACCTATGTTTCTTTGGGCTTGGCTTACTTCGCTTAATATAATTTTTTCCAAGTTTTTCCATTTTCTAACAAATGAGGCAATGCCATTTTTTTCTGATGGAGGCATAGAATTCCCATATATATATTTCTTGATCCATTCATCTACTGAGGGGCATCTGGGTTTTGTTTCATATCTTAGCTATGGTAAATAATGCTGTGATAAACATGGCTGTGCTGATAGCTTTGGTCTGACCTTGTTTGTGATGATTTGGGTAAATGCCCAAAAGTGGGATTGCTGGGTCATATGGGAACTCTATGTGGAGTCTTTTGAGGAAACTCCATACTACTTTCCAAAGTGGTTGAACAAGTTGACACTCCCATCAACAATGTAGTAGGGTTCTCTTTTGGCCATATCCCTGCCAGCATCTGTTGTTAGATTTATTGATTATAGCCATTTTAACTGAGGTGATGTGGAATCTCAAGGTTGTCTTGATTTGCATTTCTTTTATGGCTAGAGAAATTGAGCATTTCTTCATATGTCTACTGGCCATTTTATTTCTTCTTCAGAGAAATCTCTCTTTAAGTCTTTAGCCCATTTGTTGATCGGACTGTTGTTTCTTTGAGGATTTGTTGTTGGGGGATTTTAGTTTTTTGAGTTCGAAGTGTATTTTAGATATGAGACCCTTGTCTGTTGTATGGCTAGTGAAGATCTCCCAGTCCATGGGCTTTCTGTTGATCTTGCTAGCTTGTCCTTTGCCTTGCAGAAGCTCTGCAATTTCATGCAATCCCATTTGTCCAACCGTTCTTTTGATATGTTGTGTTTTTGGGTCTTTGTTACAAAAATTTCGGCCTGTGCCAAGGAGCCCTCGAGTTTCTCCCATTCCTTCCTGTAATGCTTTCATGGAGTCTTCTTTTTTTTTTTTCTTTTATTTACTTCTTTTATTTTGATCCATTTGGTGTTGATTCTGGTGCAGGGTGATACATAAGGATCTAGCTTTAATTTTCTACAAGTGTCTAACCAATTTTGCCAGCACCATTTACCAAAAAGGCTGTTTTTCTTCCATTCTATTTCTTTAGCTCCCTTGTCAAACATTAGGTGGCTATAGGGCTGTCGGTTCATTTCTGGGTCTTTAGCCCTATTCTATTGGTTCTCAGATCTGTTCTTGTGTCAGTACCAAGTTGTTTTGATTACTATGGCTTTGTAGTAGAGTTTGAAATTTGGAATTGATATTCCTCCTGTTCTTTCTACTAAGGATTGTTTTTGCTATTCAGGATCTTTTACTGATCCATATGAATTCTTGGATTGCTGTTTCTATTTCCTGAAGAATGAGGTTGGAATATTGATAGGTATTGCATTGAATTTGTAGATAGCCTTTGGCAGTATTGCAATTTTTATGATGCTAATCCTCCCAATCCAGGGGAATGAGAGGTTTTTCCATTTACTTAGTTCTGGTTTAATTTCCTTTTTCAGGTTTTAAAAGTTTTGTCAGAAGGTCCTTCACCTCATTAGCTAATTCCTAAGTATTTTTCTTTTTTTGTGGGGCTATTACAAAAGGGGTTGCTTTCCTAATTTCAGCCAAGCTCTTCTCATTACTGGCATACAGGAAAGCTATTGATTTATACCCTGCTACTGCCAAAGTTTCCAATCAGCTCAAGTAACTTGGGAGTGGAGTCCATGAGGTTCTTTAAATACAAGATCATATCATCTGCAAAAAGGGAGAGTTTTACTTCAACTTTCCCTATTTGGATCCCCTTTATGTCTGCATCCTGTCTTATTGCCCTAGCTAGGCATTCTAATACTAGGTTGAAGAGGAGTGGAGAGAGTGGACAATCTAGCCTCATTCCTGAATTTAGATAAACTTGCTTTAACTTTTCGCCATTAAATATAATGTAGGCTGTAGGTTTGTCATACACAGCCTTTATTATATTGAGGTATGTTCTATTGATTCCTAGTTTTTCCCAGAACTTTCATCATAAAGGGGTGTTGGATCTTGTCCAATGCTTTTTCTGCATCTATTGAGATAGTCATGTGTTTTGTTTTGTTTTGTTTTGTTGGTCATGAGGCCTAAACTCTGGGCCTGGATGCTGTTCCTCAGCTTATCAGCTCAAGGTTAGCACTCTACCACTTGAGCCACAGCACCTCTTCTGGCTTTTTCTGCTTATGGGGTGCTGAGGTATTGAACCCAGGGCCTCAGGCTTGCGAGTCAAGCACTCTACCACTGAGCCACCTTCCCAGCCCCGTAATCATGTGGTTTTTATCCTTGCTCTTGTTGATGTGATTAATTATATTAATTGATTTGCATATATTAAACCAGCTTTGCATCTCTGAAATGAGTCCTATTTGATTGTAGTGTACGATTTTTTGATGAGTTGTTGAAGTTGGTTGGCCAAAATTTTGTTGAGAAGTTTTGCATCAATATTTATCAAAGAAATGGTCTACAGTTCTCTTTCTTTGATGAATCCCTGCCTGGTTTGGGGATGGGGGTTATGCTGGCTTCATAAAAAGTGTCTGGTAGTGAATTTTTGCTTTCAATGTCATTGAAGAGATGGAGGAGTATTGGTGTGAGTTCTGCTTTGAAGGCCTTGTAGAATTCAGCTGTAAATCCATCCAGTCCTGGGCTTTTCTTGGGTGGGAGGTCTTTTATTGCTACTTCTATTTTGATGCTTGATATAGGTCTGTTAAGTTGGTTTAAATCATCTTGGTTTAGTTTGGGCATGTCAACATTTGCTAGAAATTTGTCCATATCTTTCAGATTCTCAAACTTATTAGCATAAAGGTTTGAGAAGTATCCCCTTATTATATTCTGAATCTTGGCTGTTTCTCTAGTGATTTTTCCATTCTTGTCTCTGAATTTGTTTATTTGGTTATGTTCTCTTTTTTTTCTCATAAGATTTGCTAAGGGTCTGTCAATTTTATTATTTTTTTAAGAACCAATTCTTTGTTTTGTTAATTATTTCTATAGTTTTTGTAGACTCTAAATTATTTAATTCAGATTTAATTTTAATTATTTGTTTTTATCTACTGGGTTGGGGTTTAGCTTGTTGTTCTTTTTCAAGGAGCTTTAGGTACCTCATTAAATCGTTGGTTTCAGATTTATCCATTTTGTTAATGTAGGAACTCAGAGCTATAAACTTGCCTCTGAGTACTGCCATTGCTGTGTCCAAGACGAGCTGATACTTTGCCTGTTCTTTTTTGTTAAATGCCATGAACATTTGAATTTCCTTTCTTTTTTTACATTTGCAAATGTGTTCTTTTCCAGTATCTATATTATTTTTCATTACAGTTTTTTTAATTGTGAAATTAAATTTTTTAATTGTGCTACAATTATATGGGCAAGGTAATGAGTACATTTGTTATGAAGTATTGTCGCCTCCTCCTTTGTTTCCCCTTCCCATCCCTTCCCATCTTCCCCCCCACCCCACTTCCCCCTTCTCCACCCACTCCCTACCCCTCAGCCAAAGTTGTAAAGTTCGTTTTTTGAAATAACATCTTGTACATCTCATTGTTCCAATGGGTCTACCTGTATCCCTATTTAAGCAATTTATTTTTTCCCTTTCCCTCCACAAAATATACCAACATCAAATACAGTGAAAACGGGGTTATATTGTGGGTGAGGGAAATACAAAGCAACAAAAAAATCATCTTATAAATGTGTTAAAAAGAATCGCAAGAAAGAAAAACATTTGAATCCTTATCTTGGAGTTCATTTCAGCTAACATCAACTTATCTAACCGTTTCTGCTTGTCTCAGACATATACTAATAATTGTAACTAAGGGAAACCATGGCACCTATGTTTCTTTGGGCCTGGCTTACTTCAGTTAATATAATTTTTTCCAAGTCAGATGCTCCTCAGTAGATGAATGGATCAAGAGAATGTGATATATATACACAATGGAATTCTATGCTTCCATCAGAAAGAATGACATTGCCCCATTTGTTAGGAAAGGAAAGATTTGAATTTCCTTTCTAATCTTTCTAATCTCTTCCATGGTTCAACAGTGTGTTGTTCAGCCTCCATGTGTTATAGTATTTCCTTTGGTGGCTTTTGGTGTTGATTTCTAATTTTATTCCCTTGTGGTCTGAGAAAATGCAGAGCATAATTTCAATGTTTCTGAATTTGGACAGATTAGCTTGTGGCCTAGAATGTGCTCTATTTTGGAGAATGTTCAATGTTCTGCTGAAAAGAAGGTGTAATCTGATGCTGCTGGGAGAAATATTCCATAAATGTCTGTTAACCTAGTTGATCTATGCAGATTTTAAGATCCGAGGTTTCTCTGTTGAGTTTTTGCTGGGGTGATCTGTCTAGTGGGGATGGGGGTATGTTAAAGTACCCAACAATTACTGTCTTTGGATCTATGTCAGATTTGAGGAAAAGTAGAGTTTCTTGGATAAATTTGGACTCTCCATTATTTGGTGAATAGCTATTTAGAATGGTAATATTCTTCTGGAGGAGAGATTCCTTAATTAGTATGTAGTGACCTTCTTTGTCAGTTCTCAGTGATTTTAATTTGAAGTCTATTTTATCTGTTATTAGGATTTCAATTCCCACCTGTATATTGGGGCCATTTGCTTGGTAGATTTTATTCCAGCCTTTCACTTTCAGAATATGTTTATTTTTGTGGGCAAGGTATGTCTCTTGAAGACAGCAGATAAAAGGATCTTGCCTTTTGATCTAACTGGACAACCTATGTCACTTAATTGGAGAGTTAAGACCATTAATATTGAATGTTTAGGACTGAGAGGTGTTTGTTCATCCCTACCATGTTATCTTTTTTGGGGGGTCGGGGAGAAGCTGTACCTTGGCTATTCTTATTGTGATTACTTATTTCTGTTTGTGGACTGCTTCATTGCCTATATTCTGTTTTTGTTGGTTTTCTATATGCAGAAAGTCTGAGAAATTTTTGGTTTGGTAGAGATATATTGCTTCAGATTTTTCTTGCTGTGGAAGGTTTTTATTTGTCCTTCTGCTGTGAATGAGAGCTTAGCTGGGTAGATTATTCTTCGTTGGTAGTTATTTGACATTAAGGCATGGCATATCTCTTTCAGGCCATCCTTGCTTTTATGGTGTCTGCTGAGAAGTCTGAGGTGATTCTGATTGGGTTACCTTTGTATGTGATTGTTTTCTTCTCCCTGGCAGCTTTAAGAATTCTTTCTTTAGTGGCTATTGAGCTGGTATGGCTTATAATGTGGTGGTGGGATGACCTGTTCTGTTCTGGTCTATTGGGATTTAAAAGCTTCTTGGATCTGGATGGGCTTGTCCTTTTGTATATTTGGGAAGTTCAATGAGTACGTTTCATATGGAGCATTGTTACCCCCTCCTTTGTTTTGAGTCCCAGTGATGCAAGCCTCTCCAAGGATAGAGGGAACTTCCCAACTGGTTCTGGAAGATTCCCTCTCATCACACTTCAATATTCTGACTGCCTGAGTGAATTGTTGCTGCCTTTCATGAAAAAAAAATCTGCATCAGTTTGGAGTCACAGCAATTGCCAAGGCTTATTGGCTACTGTATCTTTTTAAAGTGTAATTTAGGTGCATGAATTGAGGTTGGAGTTCTGGGTGGGTGTGGTGAATACTTTTATATATGCCACCCACGTTTCTTTTTTTTCATACAAGTAAATTGGGAAGTAATAAGTGGTCCTTGTCATATGCATATTCTTACTGGTTTCATTGTTCACATGTAATTGTCACACATCAAATCATCCTAATTATGCATATTTGTATATTCCTTCCTACTTTGTAATAAGCCTGTGTCTTTTACTTCTCTCCCTTTCAAAAACACTTTTCTCCCTCATATGCTTGCTTTTTAGATGGCTCAGACATGTTTAAATTCTTTCTCAGAGGAAACAAAGGCAAAGCAAACTTTCTTTCAGCTGGATTATATATCTCCTTTATATCCCCATAAAGTGCAGAATCTAAGATGCTCTTTCATCCCAACACCTGCCTTTTATGACTCTTATGATATCATATATTTTATTTGTGACTCCTTAAAGTAGATTGAGATGCAAACAAAAGAAATGAGATTCATTTAAAATGAAAGGCAGGATTGGTAATATGTTTATCAAGACTAATATTTTTAAATACCTATCAACGCAGAAATGATTAATATAAGCTTTGAAAGACAAATACACAGGCAATCTTATCTGGCATTTATTTACTGCTCACTCTTTTTATTATTGTTTAGGAATGGAAAGCACTTAAATTTTTATATCTTTTAAATAGTAGATATTATTATACCATTCAAATCTGAAAAGTCAACACATTTATGGGAAACACAAAAGAAACACCTTTAGAAGTTCCAGCTTTTCTATAGCAGTTCCACTGTAATTGATTACCCAATCAAAATGATAAAAGAAAATACCTAGTTGAAGTTGTTTTAGTAACTCTCATGTAATTTTCACATAATTACAGAAGCAAAGTAGGGCTTCATAATGAGTTATCTTTTATTTTTCTTGTGTAGGATATAATCAGGAATTGAATCTAACAGTAGACACAGAGTTTATTGTCTAGCCACAGGGCACAGAGAAATATCAAGGGAAAGAACTTTCTGTTAGAGAGGAGTATTTTATCAAACAATAGATGGGTTGAAAACGATCCTTCTAACTAAATTGTCAGATTTGGGGGAGAAATTATCCCTTTGACTCACTCTCAAAATAATTCAGAACTAAAAGCAGGCACAGAAATAGAATTCATTGGCATGTTTAAACATAATACTTTCATCTGACTAATTACAGATTGGAAAGGAGACACCAAGCAATGTAACCAAAGGTACCCTCTAATTGGACCTCATATGTTAAATCCTCCCCTCTTATAAGACTGTGATATCCATTTCAAGTCTGTTTTCAAAATACATTTAAAAAAAGTTTATCCTAAAAGGTCCCTACATTTCAGCTTGGGTATTAGGTTACAAGCAGAGTGATTTGAACTCTCTTTCTATTTCTAGAGTGAGCAGGTAGTCAGCCATGAACCACGAATGGAATAGAATCTATCTCCACATTTGAGACATTCAAATACAGCAAAAACACACTTCTACAATGGCCCTACAACTGGGCAATGTGTACACGTGTCCTGGCCCCCTTAGGTAGAACTGGGGATGACACAAGAGCTCTACCACCAGGTTTACCCAGCCCATGACCAGACAAAGAGTGTGAACAATGAGAAGTTAGGTCAATCATAGTATACAGTTTTCTTGGTTGCTCCAATTCCACTACCACTGGAACAATGTTCCAATCTTAGACATTGTATCTAAATGAGCCAAGGTATTACAATACCATTACACCCATGGAACAAGGCTAACATTGTCTCTAAAGTGTCACAAATTCATATAATATGGCATGAACAATTGAACCACTTTATTTGGTCATTTGGGAAATATGATATAGAAAGGTTTTTTTGTTTTTTTTTTTTGTCAGTTATGGGGCTTGAACTCTGGGCCTGGGTGCTGGCAAGCAGTCTACCACTTGAACCACAGCAACACTTCCAATTTCCTGGTGGTTTATTGGAGATAAGAGTCTCACAGACTTTCCTGCCCTGATTGACTTTGAACCATGATCCTCAGATCTCAACCTCCTGAGTAGCTAGGATTACAGGTGTGAGCCACAGTACCCGGCTTAAAAATTCTTTATGTAACATCATTGCTATGCTAGCAGAAACTTGGAAGGCTAATCTTGGTTATTTCTTTATTAGAAAGGGTAAAATCTCCCTTTATTAGAAGGTAAATGTCCCAGAAAATGATGGAAAGTTTTTACTGGTAACAGTCAGTGGTCATGTGTCAGCAGCATGTGTCCTTAACATGGGCATTAAAAATGCTATTTTGGCTGGTGCAGGCTTGTAAGGATGTCAACTCAGGAAGTAGAGCAAGGAGAATATATCAAGTTCCAGGCCAGCCCAAACAGTGTTAGCAAGATTCTGTCACAGAAATAAAATACAAAATGAAATAAATGGGAGCATGACTTAAGTGGTAAGGTATTTGCATAGCAAGCACAAGGTTCTAGGTTTTATCTATAGTAATCTCTCTCTCTCTTGCTCTCTCTCTCTCTCTCTCTGTCTCTCTCTCTCTCTCTCTCTCTCTCTCTCTCTCTCTGTGTGTGTGTGTGTGTATGAGTATGTAGAGGGGAGAACATGCCTTTGTCCTTAATCTTCATCCTATCTGCCTTTCTCACCCCTTCTCTTGTGTTTGATATGATCATGTTTTTAATTAAAAGTTATTCTGTCTCTGTGCAGAATATACAATAAAATTTGTTTGCATCTATCTATCTATCTATCTATCTATCTATCTATCTATCTATCTATCTATCTATCTATCTATCTATCTATGTATCTATCTACCATCTATACTGAGAATAAACTGAGAGCCTCTAACTTTCTGTGCAGTCACTCTACCATCTGAACTGTGCCCTTGAGCACCTTTTCACTGGTTAGTTTGGAGATGACATATCACTTTTACTCATTCTAGCTCAAGCTGTGATTCTCCTACTTTTGATTTGCAGTATCTCTGGGGGTAACACATGAATGCCACTGTGCCCAGACATTGGTGGAGATGGAGTCTGGTAAACTTTTCTTACTGGCTGAATGGGAACTGCCAATTCACTGATCTAGGTTTATAGGCTTGAGCCACCATACCCATCAGTGTTTGCATTCGTTAGTTTCTGCAGTGAATCACCTTCCTTTTCTATGAATAAAGATTTTGGAGAAGGATAAACAACTTCAAATATTCTTGAGGACTGTGCAGAACAAAATGAAGGAGGAAGATTATATTTTAAATCTGTGACCCATTCATTAGCACAGCATGACCTCGCCTAATCTCATTTAACTGTCAGTGTTTTCATCTGTAAAATGGGTGCTAGGGGCATTAAATGACTTACTATTCACCAAGCCTTTACAACAGCATTTATAAGCCTTCCAACATGCTAAGTAAAATTAGATTATCTTATGTGTGCCAGTTGCCCCCTGTTTAAATTTGGTTTGATCTTATGAAGTAAGGAAATGTGTTTCCCTAATCAGGCATTTTACAACTGATTTGATTGTTGCCAGCTTTATTACAATGTGCATACAAATGGCTGATATGGCTCTATCCCTTTAATAACCTAATTAAAAGGGAAAAAAGTAACAAGGAGAGCTAAGGCATCCTCTCACATCTCAGTTATTATGAAAAACCCCCTCCTTAGAGTGACATTTGGAATTAAATTAAGTTGTTCATGCAATGACTGCAGGTAAATGTAACATCAGTCACATCCACAGTCTCCGATAGTCACACAAGAGCTACCTGCTCATGCTGAGGATGTCTCTCATGAGAATGGCCAATATAAAAACTAAGGAAAAATGGAAAAAGAAGAAGTTCAGGAAAAATATGAGAAGAAACTATTCAAATTAGGGCAGGAAACCTAAGGAAGATGCAACATCTCATCTATTAACTAATACGACACACTTTTGATTGCTTGTACAACACAGTGTTCCAGCTCCTACCTGCTCCAAGCAAAACTAAATTTGATATTTTCAGTTTTCAAATTCAGTTAAAATTTCTGCTTGTTTTTTTCCTTTGCTCCTAAGCAAGTTGATTTTAATTGAACATGTATTATTTATGCAATTATACCAGTAAGTGGACTTCATTTGATTTTGGAAAAGAAGCATTTAAGGTAAATTGAAATACAACAAATAAGAGAAATAAAGAATATGAAACGTGAAGTGGGATGCTGATGGTTAGCTACTTGGGAGCTGAGAATTAAAGAATCATGGTTTGAGGCTTGCTTGGAAACAAAAATTCAAGTCCATCTCCAAAATAACTAGTGTGGCTCAAATGTTTGTGGAAATGGCAAGCAAACATGAAGTCCTAACTTTGAACCTGAGTATCATAAAAAAAATTCCCAAGTCTTGACCCTAGAGGACCTTTTGGAATTCCCATTTCATCCTGTCCCTGCACCTCTATGGCATCTTCTCTTTGAGACCCTGTCAGCTCATCTGCAAGGCAACAGATAGTAGCAACTTGAGTGGTGTGAGGGTTAGATAAAGGGTATTAGCAAAGTCTTCCATGACAGATTTGATATTTAGTAGATAACTTAAAAAAATTTATTACCTTCACTTTACCATAAAAAGTGGAAGAATATATCAGCAATAGGTTATAAGAAAAGCATACCAATTGCTTGTTCAAATAAGCCCCTAGTGTTTGGGTGAATGCATATGACTACTTGCAATAATGACAGGCAAGGATGGGCAGAATGCCATGGAACCTCCCCACTCAGCTCAATACTCAGGGAACATTTTCCTGCGAACAATATGAAAGATAGACTTCTGGATGGAATGAACTATCTGATTTTCAATTCTCCTTTGTTGACATATCGAAGATTTTATTAAAGAACTTTTATCTCTATACTTGCATTATTCCATAGGCCACAAAAAGCATTAAACTATGGTATTTTGATGGAATCACATAACCTTTAGAAATATCCCACTTTTATATTTGCGGCTGTAACTAAGGCTGAGTGAATAGAAAAGTCTACTTCAAAACGTGCCGATGAGGGAGATGCATAATGCACTAAATGGATGAGCAAGTGTTTATTACAAAAAAGTTACCCTGCATTTAACAATGCCCTCTTTTCCAGAGTGAAGGCTTGGAAGATGTGGTGTAGTGTACAACATGCTGTCTTCTAAAGCAGCTACTGAGCTGACTAGAGAGGAGAATGGGAATTACTGCAATATCCATTTCTTAGGTATTTTTCTATCTCAAATGCCAAGGATCCATGTGTGCTTAGCTACTGCCCTGACTTACTCTTGTTGAGAAGAAGGTGACAGATGAAGGGTTCTCTCCTCCAGCTGCCTTAGGCTGGGTTCCACCTGTTCCCCAACTGTAGTGGGGCTTGGGGAATCTACAGTGATGTCCAGGATCCTGGTGTAAGCATCTAGTGGCTGCCTAGTTGGTGACTTTGCAGCCTTAGCAACAAATAGCACTCGTACGTGGAACATTCAGTCCATCGGGTCATGTGTCATCCTACTGCTCCAGTTCACATATAACACTATGACTACATCATCAGCCCTGCAAGTTTGCTGCCGTTCTCAATCTAGTCTTTTTGTTGTTGTTGTTTGAGTTGTGTGTGTGTGTGTGTGTGTGTGTGTGTGTGTGTGTGCTGGCTCTGGGGCTTCACAGCAGGACCTGGGAGCTTTTCCAGAGCCATTTCATGAAAGAATGTTGTTGCTTTTACCATTTTTTGATGGTTAAATGGAGGTACAAGTCTCATAGACTTCCTTCCCATGCTGGCTTCAAACCTAGTTCCCCAGATTTTAGCATCCAGTGTGACTAGGATTACATGAGTGTTTCTCTTGTGTTCTTGCCTATTCTCTTCCTTCTCTTTACTAAGCACCCACATTAGTGCATGTTTTCCTTAATCAAAATTAAATTTTATATTCTTTATATAAAGCCTTTCCTCATGATATTCTCCCCAAAATTCTGCTTCCTGTGTCACTCAGATTTTCTCCTATAAAATGCTAAAGGTACTTCAATTCACTAACGTACTTACATCTCAGTTTACTTCATAAAACCATGAGCACTTTGGATGGAGAAATTCTAATATTTTTCTTTTGCTGCAGCCTACCCCACAATGTTTGATTTCCCATCCACAAATGTGGTCCAGCTTCTGATTCAGATTCAACTTCTGCCCGATGCTGACTTTAGGTAGTTGTGGGTGTGGCTGCTGGTTACAAAGATTCAGCTGGTTATATGAAGTCTTAGAAAATAAATTGCATCAAAATTGTCCCTTCTTGAGAAAATAGGGCTCAGTGTTTGTGCTCCAGGGTTGTTGACTGACTGCATGAAGCCATCTTGTAGGTGAGGAAAGGTGGTGTGAAAGGCCCACTTTGAATTGTCATCAGACGGGAGTCCCAGCAGCTGGGAATTGGGATAATGGCTGTTAACACCCTTCAATTGTTTGTCATTCTCTTATCACTTAATAAGGAAATGAGACTACAGGCTGAGATGTCTGGTATTCCCTAAGTGAGATTCAATTTAAAATGTCCTTGTTGTTGTCCATTGAGGAGCAGCGGATCTGCTCTTTAATCTTCCATTCCCACTTCAAACCTAACCCTGCACAGTGAACACAGTCACAAGCACATTTCACATCTTCCAGTTTTACAGCATGTTATTAGTAGAGAAAATGTGGCAGGAAGTGTTAAGATGTGATCATCATAAGGCTCTGCCTGAAATCCTGTAGGTATCATATACTAATAGATAAGCTTTGCCTCCATGGACAAATCATTCATAATTTAAGAACTCTGTGTTTCTCATCCATCCAATGGAAATAAAGCATCTTTTTACTTTTATTTTATCTTTTCCACATGATTATTAATGCTAATTTAGTTGTATAAGAGGATTTAATTTTGACATGATTGTATGTAGCCAATGAACCTTGATCAGATTGTCCCTCTGTCACACCCATTATCCCCCATCCCCTCTTCCAAATCATTTGTCAGCAAGAATCAGTGTTCCAATTCTCACCCAGCATAGAAAGTATTTTGACAACACTCGCTACCCTGTACCCTCTCCATCCTTTCCCCTGCTACAAGTACCCATACCCCATGCAGGATTAACCAGTTTTACACTTCGTGTGTGTGTGTGTGTGTGTGTGTGTGTGTGTGTGTGTGAACTCAGGGCTTCATGCTCTCACTTTTTTTTTCTTAAGTCTGTTGCTCTACTGTTTGAGCCATACCTCTATTACCAGCTTTTTGCTGATCAGAGATAAGACTCTCTAAGACTTTTAGGTCTGGGTTGGCTTCAAATGGAGATCTTTGATCCTAGCTAGGATAAAAGTTATGTGCCACCAGAGCCTGGCTTTTATTGTTTCATTCTTAATGAAAAGTTTGGTTGCATTTTAAGTACCATTGTAAGAGATCAATTCAAAAGCATATGAAGAAAGAATTCATCTCAGACTCTGAATTCTTTCCTCCCATGAAACTACCAATGAACTGATTCATGCTAATAAGCCTGAGTGAGTGCTTCCTCAACATCCTGTAAGCATACACAATGAAATGTCACACCTGGAAGACATCTGCTGAACTTTTACAATTTGCTTTTCTCAACTTTTTGCAAATAGTAAGAATTAACCCAGGTAAATATTCTTAAGTAATTTTATTTTATTTATTTATTTTTGTTTTGTTTTCCATAGCAATCTTTCTTTTTTTAATTGTGAAAATACTGTACAGAGGGGATACAATTACATGGGCAAGATAATAAGTGCATTTCTTATCAAGCATTGTAGCCTCCTCCTTTGTTTCCCCTTCCCATCCCTTCCCATCCTCCCTGCCCACCCCCCTGCCCCCACCCCCACCCCTGCATCAAAGTTGTGAAGTTCGTTTTCGACATAACAACTTGTAATTTTATAAGATTTAATTATATGTGTATGTCCCTGTCATTTAAATAATTACCTTATTGATAGGCATTTGGTTTCTCATTTCTGGCACTTTGATTGGTAGTTCCCTCTTTCTTATTGAAAATGTAAGTCTAAGTGAGTATAATTTCCCTCCTCACCTTCAAAGGCTGAGTAACGATTGGCTAAAATTAGTTAAAGCTGCTGAAATCTTCTTTGCCAGTAATTGGTCTAAGAAGGACCATGATTAACTCTTGTTCAGCCAAACAAAAGGGGAAGTCAACTAAGTACTTTTACTTGTTAAAATTTATACCATCTCTTAACAACACAACAGTGAGGACCTAGTTTCCAGCACATGAATCTTGGGAATAAATCATATCCAAACCATAGCAATAAGTCACTAAATCAACCATGAGTTCACCAAGCTTCATGCTTCTTATTAGTTCAACAATGAACAATCCAAGACTGTGAAGTTCTATTAAGCATTCTCTTATTTGTAGTAAAAATTCTTCTTGCAGATAAACAAATAATAGTTAAGTCCAGTTAGTATTTTTCTTGTTCAATTAAATGTGTGAGGTTGACATTTAAAGATAGGGTCTACATTGACTTCTTCATTTCTAGGTTATCACTTGGTCTTTTATCCCTCAATGGATCCCCACTCCATTAATTCATCCAACATCTTCATTAGTACGGTGGAACTATCACCCACAGCTATCCAAATTCATAAAATCTATTTATAGAGTCTAACAGGGATTAGCTCCCAAAACAAACTTGGAATATGACACTTGGTATAACATATGTTGTTGATAAATGAATTCTTGAAATTATTAATATATTAAATTGACATTGCCACTTAACCTATCCATTCACAAAAATGTTGTTTTCCTTTTCCTTCTCTTTAAGATGGTTTGAGGTCCTTTTTGTGATCTTTATGAAGATGATAAAATGCTGATAGTTTAGTGACTTTTTAAATATGCTGGTCTCAGGAGCAGTTCTATGCCAGTGGACACTGGAAAATGCTTTTAAAGAAGGATGGGTAATACTTATTTTACTGCTTAAAATTTGTGCAATTTAGTTTTCTCTGGTTCTTGCCATAGAAAATTTCAAAAAATAAATACATAAATTATGAGGCGCTGGTAGTTCACACATATAATTCTAATATTCAGGAAGCTGAGACTTATGGTTCAAACACAGCCCAAGTAGAAAAAAATGTGTGAGACTCCATCTCCATTTAATCAGCAAATAGCCAGACTGGAGGCATGGCTCAAGCTGTGGGCAACCAAGCTAAGCAAGTATGAGGTCCTGACTTTAAGCCTTGATATTGTCAAAAACAATAAAAGCCTTAATTTATGGCAGAGCTACCATTTTGTTTTCTGTGAAGTATATTTTGTTAACTAGACATATAGTTTATATTTCATTTAGAGATAGGAATCTATCTACCAAACACTCTGTGGACTGAAGTGAACCTGAACAATCCATTGCTCCTGCTGAAGGAAAATCATTTAGGGGAGTTGAAGTGAGGCACCATGGCTATGAGAAGACCCTGGAAGTGAAGCTATGCATGGTGCATTGAAGGTACAGCTCCCTTTTTCTCCTAGATGTTATAGGCAGGGCATAGACATATCTGTTACTCTTAGACCCCCATGAGGCTTATATAAACTCTAAATGGGAGACAAAGAACTTAATTAAAATTAGAAGTAGGGAAAAGAGTCACCGACAGCTACTTCCTTTTCTTCTCTTTAAGGGATCACACCATGTAAATGGATTCAGAATTTTTTGGAGAAAAAGAAAGGAGACAAATAATATTCTGAAGATTTTAAATACTAAAAATACTAAATACTAAAAAGTTTTGTTTATGGGCTAACAGTCTCTAATTACATTCATTCATTTATTCATCCATTCATTTTCCTATCATTTGTTCACTGGAAGTAAGACTTGCTGTGACAAACTCAAAAATTAAAGTACCATTACTTTTTCAATACACTACTAATGAAATTTTTATTTTCAAATGAACTATCATTTTAATAATCTTTGCTGAATACCTACTTTGAGCAAGATGCTATTTATATAATAGGGATACAAGTGTTTTTTTAAGTTCTATTTAAATTCATTCAATAATTTATTCAACTACTATTCCTTGAACATCTTATGATGTATCAGCCTTGTGCTGCATTCTATGATAAATTCTTGAATTGGAACGCAGCAAATTCACAGAGCTTGTAAAAAAGGGGAAGGAATGAAATAAATGGAAAGAAATACGTGGGGAAAGCTAAAAATTAAGGATACAGTTTAGGTCAGAAAAATTGATGATACATGAGCAAGTCACAGAACTTGGAACAAGAAGATGCTATATTGAGAAATATGAGTAAGATAATTTGATAGGTAAATACTGAATTTGGGGAGAACATTATCTGGGTACCACATTTTGGTTTTCTCCATTTGAGAAACTGGGACTGGAGGGTCTTCCTAGCTCTCCTTTGGTGTTGGGGTTGTAGCAAGGCATTGGTTTTATTGTTATTTTTTCAAATCTCTATGCAAATGTGTTTCAATTTATGCATACATTGTATCTTGATTATAGTCACCTCTTGTATTATTCTACCCTCCCATCCATCCCATCTCCACATCTCCTCAGGTTTCCTAATTCAGTATATTAAAAACCCAATACCACTGGACAGGTGGGAATGATACATTGAGTATTATGACTATATTCACCCACCATTCCTCTTTTCCTTCATCTACATCCCTCCCTATCACCTAACCCTCTCTTGAATGAGAATCACAATTTCCTGTGATTCCGGTTATAGAACTGCCTGTTAATTGTTCAGTTGGGTTATGCTGTGGACTCACATTCCTGCACATACAATCCTTCATTCAGTGTGATAATGTATGCATGGGTATGGCCCCACATATGTTCTCAAATCTAGAACTTATTGGCATAGACTAGAACTTTTTGAGTAAAATCCCAAGGACTCAATAAATAGGAAGAAGAATCAACAAATGGGATTACATCAAGATTAAAAGATATATACTGAAGGACATAGTCACTAAGCTGAAAAGACAACCTATTGAACAGTAGAACCAGTATAATAAGGATTTCCCAAACCTAAATCCTCAAAGAACCAATAATCCAATTAATAAATAGACCAAAGAGTTAAATAGACACTTCTCAGAAGTATAAAAGGCCAATAAACACATAAAATGTCCAGTATCTCTGACTATGAATAAAATGCAAATCAAAACAACATTGAGATTTCAACTCACTTTAGTCAAAATGGCCACAATCAGGAATATAAACAACAAATACTAGTGTAAATGCAAGGAAAAAGGAAAAATACTACATTTTTGGTGGCAGTATAAATTAGTATGACAATCTGGAGATTTCTCAAAACATTGAATAAGGAGGGGGGGTGGATGTGTGAAATATTGAAATTGATGACATCAATCAAGATAAGATATACAGTATTCATAAACCACCCTGTTAACTGGCAACTCCTTGTACAACTATTTCAAGATAATTTTGACAAACTAAACATTTGTGCATTTATCCCCCCAAAACGATGTCAGGATACAGTAAAGGCAGCTGTACACCCATGTACATTGCAGCACTATTCACAACAGCTAAATTGTGCAGAGCCATCTAGAATGAATGCGGGTGATTCTGTCTTTTTCTTCCAAGAATTCTGATGAGTTGTGACTGTGAGAAACTGCAAACCATGGGTTTTGCAATTTTGTTTTTGTATGGCCATGAGCTGAGACTAGTTTATAAATTTTAAAATGCAATAGTTGAAAAGATCAGAAGAATAATCTTTTTCATGACAAAAATGTGATAGTGAAAATTTAGAGTGTTGTGGGGACAAACCTGTGTTCATTTATTCAGGTATTATCTATGGCTACTTTTGCATTGAAACAGAATTCAGTGAGCTGCAAAGCCTCACATAGTATCTGGTGCTGTTTGGAAAATGTTTACTAGTCACTGTTTGAGACTGACCAGTAACTAGCTACTTCAGTCTTAAAGTATGGGATGATTGTGTTCAGGCAGGTTGAGAGTTGGGCATCCCTGTTTAAACAGCCTTCATCTTGCTCACAACTTGCATCTTTGAGTGTCCTGTCCATCACAGCTCTAGCTTGGACCCTTCACTGCCATTCTTCTCTATTTCTCATTTACTCAAATGAAAGCTAAAGTTTCTTTGGCCCTCTAGAGCATAGCTGTACTGTTCTAGAGAAGTTAACCCTTTCCTATCTGTTCAAAGTGTTTCATGATGGTGGTGCATATAATTAATTAATGTATTTTGTGTGAAAGGAGAAAAGTATCACTTTCTTTTTGCACTTGACAGTAGTGATCCAGAAAGGAAAGATAAACAAAAGCCTAACATTTTCATCAAGAACCATTATGCATTCAAACTTTCTGTCCTGTTCTAAACTGCATTTATTGTAAATTACCTCTTTTCTCTGGATATCCTCAGTTGCAAAGGTGCCATTATCATCAGGGATTCCTGTCACATGACCTGCTTGACTCATTCAGTGTTATATCCCCAGGTTGAGCCGTTTTCTCAGAAGATTGCCAAAATCTCCTGCTCATTTACCAAATCAACACAAGTGTATGGAAGACTAAGACTTTCAGTTGATCTCCAGATAATATAGATCACTTTATTTTTCAGAGTTTAAAACTTAGGTGCCTCATTTACTTAAAACATACACAAATAAAAAAATTCTACTCAAGCATGTAAGAAAATTGAGCATGTGCTTTTCTTAAGAAAGAAAAGAGCAGCATGATTAATGAGCAATTGCTTCCTCTAAAAAAGGAAGATGAGCCTGGCCCATCTACAGTCAAAGTGACCCTTTCATGAGGAATTTATATTTGAAGTTACTTGATATGTTTTCAGAGATATAATTGTGCTAAGAAAACTTTGTTGAGCACTGATATAACTAATAGGAATTGGCACTAATAAGAAATGGTGGATTTCTGCACCCTTCATCATTCCTATTTCCTATCAGGTGTCATCATGTTAGGTAGATGATAAGCAGAATGAGGTGATGAACACGGTGCATGGTTGGCCCTTAGTAGTCCTTTAAGACCTGTGCTAATACTTCAGTTGGCTCTGGAAATTTTATCTTTCTATTGCTTAAGAATCATGTGGAAGAGCCAGGTACCAGTGGCTCATGCCTGTCATCCTAGCAACTCAGGAGGCTGAGAGCTGGGGATCGCAGATCAAAGCCTCAGACAGGAAAGCCCATGAGATTCTTCTCTCCAATTAGCCATCAGAAAACTAGAAGTGGTGCTGTGACTCAAGTGGTAGAGTGCTTGCCTTGAGCTGAAGATCTCAGGGACAGCACCCAGATCCAGCGTTCAAGCTCCAACTGACAAAAAAATTAAAAAAAATCATGTGGCAAAGGCAATTGTAATTTCATTATCCTTTCCATTTGTTCTAGTTTGAAGTATGAATGTTCCAGAATGAGTATTTACTTTCATCCTAATATTTATACTCTCTCTTTTTATACCTACTATTAAATTTCAAACTAATGTGAAGTTTTTACTCTGTAAAACATTGTTCTATGGATGTGTCCTTGTGAGAAAATATAGTAGTAGTAACCATAATGCGGCACTGCAGTACTCTTAGGGCTGAAGAAAACAAGTGTTTAAAGTACTTCTCACTTTTAAACAATACTATTAAAGCAGAGTGCATTTTCCCCCTTCTTTGTGATGCTGGTGGTTGATTCTAGGGCTTCACATATGCTAGGCATGTGCTTTGCCACTGAACTACACTCCCATCCCTCAGAGCCATTAAAATGAGAAGTAAAAGGAGCTCGATTTCAACATGTGAAGTACACATGTATAAGGTTTCTGAAGCCATTCTATTAGGCTGTTTTGGGGACACAGAGAGCAGGCACCATTGTGACACATAAAATATGGGGCTTTGAGGATGTACTCTTTTACGCATTTAATCTGCTTAGTAAGTTAGGTACTGTTAGCTACATTTAACATATTCCTGATTTTCCAAAGGACCAGCTGTGTTCACAGAGCTAGTGGGAACCCCAGGCAAAAGTTTTGTCTGGTGCCAATGCCAAGGTCAGATTTCAAATGTTTTATGATAGCTGAAAGGAAATAGATCCTCCTTCTGCAGAAACTTAAATTCTAGCCCTGGTTCACCTGATGCAAGTCCTGGAAGAGACATGCCTGAGATCTGAGGATTGTCAAAACACAAGGCAAAGACATGTCTTCTTAAGGCTACCACATATCTAGCTTTCTATAAAGTCTTTATCTCAGAGCACTCATTACATCTGACATTCCTGTACAATACATCTTCTCATCATTTGTCCATCTGTAGTTTCACACAAGTCAGCTACTGTGTCTACTTTGCAATTCATACCTACTTATTGATCCTCTGCTTGTAACTGCCATATTTTTAAAAAATAAGTTTTTATTGCAAAAATACTGTACAGAAGGGTTACAGTTACATGAGCAAGGTTATGAGTACATTTTCGATCAAGCATTGTTGCCTCTGCCTCTGTGTTTTCCCTACCATCTCTTTCCTCTCACCTCCACAACTACACTCGCCACCCCCCTCACCTAAATTGTAAAGTTCATTTTTCAATATAGTGTCTTGTACATCTCATTGTTGCAATGGGTCCACCTGTATCCCTATTTAAATATTTTGTTTTTTTCCTTCCTCTCCCCAAATTAGACCGACATCAAATACAGTGAAAACAGGGGTTATACCATGGGGGAGGAACATACAAAGCAACAAAAAAAAATCACAGAGTACGTTATAAATACATTAGAAACAATAGCAAGAAAGAAAAAAACTATTTGTGCCCATATCTTGGGGTTCATTTTGCTTAAAATCACCTTATCTGGTCATATGTACATAGCTTTTGACCTTTTCTGCTTGTTCCAGCCAAAATTCAGAACATTATAAGGTAATACTTCTCAAACCTTTATGCTAATAAGTTTGAGAATCTGGAAGAAATGGACAATTTCCTAGCAAATATTGACATGCTGAAACTAAACCAAGATGAGTTAAACCAACTTAACAGACCCATACCAAGCATTAAAATAGAAACAGCAATAAGAGACCTCCCATCTAAGAAAAGCCCAAAAGACACATGAAGAAATGCTCAACATCCCTAGCCATAAAAGAAATGCAAATCAAAACAACATTGAGATACCACCTCACCCCAATTAGAATGGCTATAATCAAGAACTCTAATAACAGCAGATGCTGGAGGGGATCTGAACAGAAGGGAACTCTACTGCCTTTTTGGTGGGAGTAAATTTGTTCAACAATTTTGGAAAGTAGTATGGCGGTTCCTCAAAAGACTCTACATAGAGCTCTCCTAATGATCTAGCAATCTTACTTTTGGGCATTTACCCAAATGATCACAAACAAGAGCATACTAAATCTACCAGCACAACGGTATGTTTATTTCAGTATTATTCACAATAGCTAAGATATGGAACCAACCCAGATGCCCCTCAGTAGATGAATGGATAAAGAAAATGTGATATATATATATATATATATATATATATATATATATACACAATGGGATTCTATGCCTCCATTAGAAGGAATGACATTGCACCATTTATTAGGAAGTGGAAATACTTGGAAAAAATTATATTAAGTGAAGTAAGCCAGGCCCAAAGAAACATAGGTCCCATGGTTTCCCTTATTTGCAATAACTAGTATATGTCTGAGACAAGCAGAAATGGTCAAATAGTTGATGTTAGTTAAAATGAACCCCAAGATAAGGACTCAAATGGTTTTGCTTTCTTGCTATTGTTTCTAACATATTTATAAGATATTTCTTTATTGCTTTGTATGTCCCTCCCCCACGGTATAACCACTGTTTTCACTGTATTTGATGTGGGTATAATTTGTGGAGGGGAAGGTGGACCCATTGCAACAATGAGATGTACAAGCCTTTATGTTGAAAAATGAACTTCACAACTTTGGTAGGGGGTGGGGTGGGGGGTGGAAGGGTGGGGAGATGGCAAGGGATGGGAAGGGAAAAGAAATGAGGAGGCAACAATGCTTGATAAGAAATGTACTCATTACCTTGCCCATGTAATTGTAACTCCTCTGTAAGGTATTTTCCCATTTGAAAAAAAAGAAAAGAAAAGAAAGCTCAGGACCGGTTGGATTTACAGCAGAATTCTACAAGACCTTCAGAGTAGAACTCACACCAATACTCCTCCTAATCTTCAATGAAATTGAAAGGGAAAGTTCACTATTGAACTCTTTCTATGAAGCCATCATAACCCTTATCCCAAAATCAGGCAAGTACTCATCAATGAAAGGTAACTGCCATCCTATTTCTTCACTGCATACTCTTCAAGAGGACACTTCAGCTTTCCGAGTTTGAGGTCATAACTTTCACCTTGAACTTCATCCCTCCTTCTTTCTTGGAGCCCCAGCAAGAGACAGTGAGCTCCGAAACTGGGCTTAGTAATGAGGTTGAAGTGGGTTGTCTTATGGAAATATGGCATATACTAATATTTTCTTATAAGAAAACCAAAACTTCAGAAGTAATTCCACTTTACTCACCATAGTCTACTCTTGTCAGTCATCCCCACCCCCTCATTACCAAGCCAAATCTTTTCTACTCAGGAAAATTCCCTACATAGCTGAAACCTCTGTGATGGGAATAGAGAAATGCATACTAAATGCTCCATTCCAATACCTTGTTGGAGAAAGAACACTGAAGATGCTGACCACCTTGTTTCTCTTTCCTTCCTGATCTCCTCATGGAGTTTTAGTGTTTGAGCCCCTAGGAATGCCTGAAACTGGTACTACTCATCTGACTCCTTGGATAGAGAGAGGAGAAACTGGGAGACACCAGGTATATGTCCTTTGCACTCTCATCACAGACCTTTGTCTTAAGTATCCCAGGACTTCACCTTTCCAGTCACTAATTGACACTGAAGATAGATTTTACTCTTCAGGTCTATCCATTAATTGAGTGACTTGGCTATAGTCTGATTTTGCACACAAAGAGAGCTTGCCTTCAGCCAGACCTGCTCATGCCTTGGGGTCACATCAGCGCTTTCCATTGCTACAACCCTCATATGCACACACACACACACACACACACACACACTCACATTTCAAGAATGTCTTCCCTCCTAGGGTTTTCCATAATCCCAAGCTCTTGGAATTAGTAAAAATCCCTGGATCTTTGCTTTTAGATGATTGGATTTGTGAATAATTATAATCCCACAAGGTTACTATTCCTACAGGGAAGCTTGTACAACCATGAGTTCTGCTTTAATAATCATGAAACTATAGGAGGCATTTATCATTCACTGTGCACATGAGATACATTAGTTCTTAATTCTCAAAACAACTGCTTAAGGTAGCTTGAAGTATTCCCATTCTTTAGATTATGAAACAGACTCCTGGGATATGGACAACTCACTCATATTTGCATGATTAACAACAAAATAGAATTTGAACACATGGCTGAATCTAATTTTTTTCCATCTCCTAAATCATCACAGTCCAATTCAGAGTATAATAGACAGATACAGAATGGCAAATTTATTTGGGAATGCCCAGTACACAATAGCATTGAGTGTGGAAAGTAAGGAAATGCCTCAAGAGAGAAGGTACATGTAACATGGTGGTAATTTGAATGGAGTGGTCAAAACAATCTAACTCAAGATCACTTTAGGATCTCAAAGTGACCTTTCTGAGATGAATTTTGGCAGCACTGGCATACATGGTTCCACACTAACTCACTATGCATAAATATCAGGCAGAAGGAATAAGAAAATGAAATGCAATGAACATGGTTAAATAACAATACAAATAGCAAAGTTCTATTTTTCCATGCTGGAAATAGGCTCTGATTTTGTTAGGTTGAATATAACTATTAGAGATAAATAATTGCACACACCACTGGAGAATTTTTGCAAATTATTATTTGTTTTACTCATTTTATTGATTTGTACAGAATCATAGCAAGATATACTTATAGAGATAAAGGCAGAGATGGCTACAACCCATAACAAGTCTTATTTCTCATTTATTCATCCTGAACTGGTGTCCAACATGTGCAGTTCAATCTCCCAGAAATTGTTATTCTGTTTTCCCCAGACTAACAGCATGAGACTCTACTCACAATAAAGTAGTGAAAAGAGGATGGTCTCATAGATGACTGGTTATCACCTCTCTTATTACTTGTGAAAAAAAGAGGAATGAGGGAAAGTTATGATCAATTATCTGTTTTGACCTTGCTCCAAGGTGTGCATTCCGGGTCTGCAAAGCCCAATGCTCTGAGAGATAATAAGAGCTTACATATCACCTGTGACTTTACTCCTCCTTTCCAGTTCCTCCCCTGTATTGCTTTGGTTTCTTTCTATCTTCTCTAATAGATGTTCTGATAAGTGCGTTTACACAGAGGTGGCAGTCATCAGCTATAACTGATTTTTTTTCTTTTGTCAAGGGCTACATACGGACTTCATAGATGTCTGGCAAAGAAAAGTCATGAAGAATCAGAACATGATAAGAAAATTTTCCTTTCTCCAAAACTTCTCCTCGCTCTGGCTAATCTCAACCTGAGCCTTTTTGTCTTTGGATAAAATTATTATGTTAGGATTTCTTTGTCTTTTAATCAAGTTCTGTTGCTTAAAAATTTATATGTTGAGGGCTGGGAAGGTGGCTCAGTGGTAGAGCGCTTGCCTTGCATGCATGAGGCCCTGGGTTCGATTCCTCAGTACCACATAAGCAAAAAGAAAAAGCCGGAAGTGGCGCTGTGGCTCAAGTGGTGGAGTGCTAGCCTTGAGCTTAAGAGCTGAGGGACAGCACCCAGGCCTAGAGTTCAGGCCCCACGACCAGACCCCCCCCAAAAAAAATAAAAATAAAAATTTATATATTGATACTAAATTGTTTCCATTTCTTTCATATCTAGTATGGTCAGGGAGACTCTTTGGACCTGAATTCTCTGTTTAATGAGTAAAGATGGGTTAAGACCAGGCAATTGTTTTATTTATTTATTTTTTGATAGATTCCCACATTCAATATAAATTTTTGGAATGACTGCCCTGTTCTACACTTTGGTAGTGGTGGAAAAAAGCCATCCACACAGGAATTCAACATATCTGCATTATGGACAGGAATAACACAAAACAAACAAGTATGAAAATAAATAAATTATGTTATGATATTTGGAAAAGTATCCTCAAGGAGGATAGCAGGATTGTGGGTGTCATACAAATTATGGGGTGCTTAGAGTAGGAGCTTGGTAGGCATTGCTCTAAGAAGGTGTCTGGAAGATGGAGTTGAAGCTGGGACTGAAATGGAGAGAAATAATTCAATGCAAGTGTTGGAGAAAATGCAAATGAAGTCAGGGGAGGGGATGCTCATCTCAATTCTGACAAAAGGAAGATATGGCTTTAGTGAGTTGAACATTGGTTAACACACACTGAAGAGAGACCAGAGGAGGGCAGGGCCGACTAAAGTAAAATCAGTAAAAAAAAACAAAACAAAACACTGAAACACTTTGCACATAGATTATCCTCAAACTTCATGTATTGCAAGATTTGTTCTTAAGCTGGCACTACTGGAAAGTGCTCAGGCTTTTGGAAGGTATAATCTAGTGGAAGTCCTTAGGTCATAGCAAATGTGCCTCCAAGGGGATTATGGGACTCTGATTCTTCCTTTCTCTCTCTTTTTTTGAGGTGACCCATTTACTCTGACAAGTGCTCCTACCATGATGGAAAAGTGACATTTTTCATTCAGTCTACTGTTCAGTTGAATGTCTCTGTACCTTTGCCTGACTGGCTTTATTACATCAGAGACAGAATTCCCTTTCTTACTTAGATGAAATGTCAGTATTTTTATGTAAGTTATCCCAATTAGATTTAATTTCTATATATTCTTCTATGAGCCTTGTTGTATGTAGTCTATTTGTTATTATAGTTATATGTCTTGCTTTTGCTTCAACTTAGTGGTGAATCTGGTTGTGATAACTCAGGACTTAAACATTGTTTTCCTCAATTCTTTCAAAAGGTCTGTTCTGAACTCCAACAGGGCTGCAGTTCCCAGTGCTACATTGGAAGCAATTAAAGAACTCACCAGACTACTGAAATGCAGATTTTCTTGTCTATCTTTAGGCATCTGAGCAAACTGAACTCAGGACCACAGTCTTATTCAAGTGTCGGCTCTTAAGTCCAACTACATAGCTCAAAACCTGTACATGATGAGTAATCAATAAATGAAGGGATGGTAGGGGACTAATAAACCTTACTAGGTGGATTCAATTTGGAAATTCTGCTGTAGTCAAGAAAATTACAGATATTGAAGGAAAATTTAAAGTATTAAAAGCTACAAGAAAGTTATTATTATGACCTGCCTTTGTGGAATAGATTATTTTATAAAGTTGGAATATCTCTTCCTCAATATCCTTTATTATTTTTTTTGTCAGTTGTGGGGCCTGAACTCTGGGCTTGGGCGCTGTTCCTCAGCACTTCAGCTTAAGGTTAGTGCTCTACCACTTGAGCCATAGAGCCATTTCTGGCTTTTTCGGCTGAGGAATGGATGCATGCAAGGCAAGCACTCTACCACTGAGTTACCTTCCCAGCCCTCCTCAATATCCTTTAAAAATTGCAAATGGATAGGAGTTTGGGCCTACTATGAGTAGAAAATGTTTTCTAAATATAGAAAATCTTGTGCAGTCATACTTGTCATGTTATCAACATAGGTGATATGAAGTATAGGATGACTTGTGTGTTTTGGTTCAATGAAATTATTTTATAGATTATCATGCTAAATTAAAATTTATGAAATCAATAAATTATTGGTTGATGTGATGAGATCAACACAATTTCTCTGGGCCTACAAGAAAAGGACTGCTAGTGGTCAGTAAACTTAGAGATTTTTTTTAGCTGGAAGTTTGATATTGTATTTGGGGAATAGTTAAACATTGATGATGACTGAGGGAGACAATCACACTTCACAATCACATCTTTACAATGAAATTTGGGATGGGGTTGGATATACATATATATATATATATACATATATATATATATATGTATATATATATATATATATCTTAGATTTCCTTAACATTATTCATTTTATAGAATGCACAATAATCCCTTCTTCCTTTTAAATCTTTGGACATTTCTATTTCTAATGCTTTGCCCAAAAAAAGAATATGCCATGTCTTCACCTCCTAATCTTGTTTGTCTTCAAGACATGTCATATTTGTCATAATGGCATACTTGTAAATTCTTCCATGGAAGATGCAGGAGAAGGCTAGTTGGAACTGCTAATAAGAAACTGACCATGAATGCTGACAGAAATGCCCTCATAGGCAGAGATACTGCCAGCAATAACTCTCATTGTTCCCCCCTCCTCCATCCTGCACTTTGCCTAGCAATATGATTGACAGGCATATGTGAATCTCTTTCTAGTCTTCTGAGTAGCTAGCTCATAATGCATAATAAAAATATATTAAGATTGTTCCTTTGTAAGATTGAACTTTCATCTTTTTGTATAGAGAACACATTTCAGACTCAATGGAAAAGGCTTCTTCTGTTCTCATAGCTCAGAAAGCCATATTGAAAATACCAATCCACTTATAATACAATACACTTTATATAATGTGATATGAATCATATTTTGGTACTGACTAGAAAGAGATTTGACAGTTGGAGATGGATTTTTCAAAACGGTTGCTCACGAAATTTCTGTGAAAAGAAATATGTTTCTTTAATCACTTTTCTTATAGTGTGGGGGACATGCTTGCACAGTAAAAACATTATAGTCAACAAAACTGAAACTTAACTGGGAATGGAGTGGAAGCTTGTCCTAGGGAGAAGGGTATTATGGTAATGAGGGATTTTATTGCGTTTGTTGTACTTTATGAATTCTTCTTCTCCATCACATTTCCCACATCAAATTTGCAATTGAGATTCCCCTTTCCTCTCCTGTTTTACTCATGCAAGACTCTGTATTTATATTCACAACTTCTAGGATTTTATCTACCTCGAGAAATAATCACTAAAACCAAATATCCCTAATAAAAACACACCTTACATTTCACTCAGATTGATTTTTTCCCTTATAATAGGTCAAAATATTGATTTATCAAATAACTAACGTCATATATATATATATATATATCAACACATTGCATGCATTTGGGGGTGAAAGGGCATAATATATTTTGCATTGTCAGAACTGTCTGGGAGACCACTAGCTGTTTTTCAGCAATGTATCTGACCTTAAATCTCCATGTGACCTTGAGAAAATCACTAGGAAGGAATCTATGGACCAGTTCTTTACAACTAAAATAAAACTGGAGAAGTAACTCTCTTTCAGGTATAAAATGATAGATTCAAAATGAATGTGAATCTAAGAAAGCAATCTTAAAGAATGCTGCTAACTTGGTCAAGTTGTCACCATAAAACCTGCAAGTATCAAACTGCCAGCAACATTATTTTGAAAAAGAAAAAGAAAGTCTCTGGGGGATAGAAGGTCTTTGAGGATTGTTGAGAGAATTGGGCTGTTTAGATGAGGAATTGTTCATAGATGCAGCTGAGGTAAGGAGGCACATTTGCAGAACACATTATCATTTAAATTATGTTCCACTCCCATATCAAAATCACCCATTATAAAAAGTTCCAACAAATCAAAAATGGAGCAGAAAGGAGGTAATTGTGACCCCAGTTCCTCACATTTCCTTTGCTGGCACGTGCATATGAGCATGCTAAACATATGATTGAATGGCTTGCAGATTGCTATTTTTTTAATGGCCTAACTATTTTGTAAAACAACACCAAAAAATCTACTTCATTTCTGAGGTGCTTTCCACTATTTAAAAAACACATTTTCAGACTTCATTTTTATGACCAGGCAGCTGTTCATGCTAACTATTATAAAACATATTTTATACATGTAGATTTGTTTCACTGCTGATATTTATCAGTTAATTTTCAAGATATATTTCGAAGCAAACAGCCTCCTACTTATTTATTTTTCTTCTATGATGCCAATACAAATTTATCCTGCAAGTGGGTCACTTAAATCAGGTTTAGACAAGGAATTGAGAAGGAGAGGGGCCGATCATTTTCTCCTGGGAACTTATTGAAGTGGTTACCAGTAGCAATCATGATTGTTTAGCAATGACTTCTTTCAAAACTTGTGCTATCTTGTTGAAAAGGAACTTTACAACTTTGGTGGGGGATTGGGTGAGGGGGCGGGGGGAGGCTCTGAAGGGATTGGAAGGGTAAACAAAGGAGGAGGCTACAATGCTTGATAAGAAATGTACTCATTATCTTGCCCATGTAATTGTAACCCCTCTGTACAGTATTTTCACAATAAAATATAAATAAATAAAAAAATTTGTGCTATCTACTGGCTAACCCTACCAGGAATGAGCTCCAGTAATGGTTCTATTCATTAAGTCATAAATTTCTATTGATTGACTTTTTAAAAATACCACAACTTGGGGATCAGAATGACAAGAAAATTACAGATGACATCTCATACATTAGAAAAGCTCATCCAAATGATCATTTATTTCTACTTTCATGATTATATTTTTTAGAATGTGAAGAGGGGGAGCTAAAAAGAATTATTTGAGATGGAGTCAAGTCTGAATAAATAAGAAACAAATAATAAATAAAGCAATGTGTGTCCTCACCAATATTAGGACAAAATGCGAATTCAGAGACATAGGAAAAAAATACCATAAATCAATCTGGTAGGAAAGATATTTATTAATATAGGGTAAAGGGAGAGCAAGCAAGTCTTTTCTGTGGAAAAAATTTGATGCTTCAAAGAATTTTGAGGGCCAGGATGAAGCTAATTTCTGGTGCCATTGAGGGCAGTCTTCCCTGAGGCAAGATGACTGTGACAGACTAAGTTGGGGATTCTCGCAGAACCTCCAGTCACCCGGCAAATTATTGAGTTCCTACAAACTTCCCAGCTACCTTCATTTGTAAACTAGTCTCATCCATTAATGTTAAAACATATTGTTCAGGACTGATGTGTGTCTTAAGTGATATAAATAAGTGCAAGTTTCCAGAGTTCCATCTCTCATACCCAAAACAACAACAATGAAAAAGAAATTTTGTTCAGCCAAAAAGTTTAACATAGAAACGTTAGCCAGGAGCTAGTCACTCACACCTATAATCTTAGCTGTTCAGCAGCTGAGATCCAGATGATCATGATTCAAAGTTAGCCTGGGCAGAAAGTTTGCGAGACTCCATCTTAAATTAGCCAGTAAAACTTCAGAGCTGAAAGTATGGCCCAAGTGGCAGCTGGCCAGTGCTCAACAAATAAGTGGGCTAAAGACTTAAAGAGAAAATTCTCTGAAGAGGAAAGAAGGATGGCCAATAGACACATGAAGAAATGCTCAACCTCCCTAGCCATAAAAGAAATGCAAATCAAAACAACAGTTAGATACCACCTCACCCCAGTTAGAATGGCTATAATCAAGAACTCTAATAACAACAGATGCTGGAGGGGATGTGGACAGAGGGAACCTTACTGCATTGTTGGTGGGAGTGTAAACTTGTTCAACAACTTTGGAAAGTAGTATGGAGGTTCCTCAAAAGACTCCACATAGAGCTCCCCAATGACCCAGCAATCCCACTTTTGGGCATTTACCCAAATGATCACAAGACCATACTAAAGCTATGAGCACAACTGTGTTCATTGCAGCATTATTTACCATAGCTAAGATATGGAACCACCCAGATGCCCCTCAGTAGATGAATGGATCAAGAAAATGTGGTATTATATACTCAACGGAATTCTATGCCTCCATCAGAAAGAATGACATTTCCCCATTTGTTAGGAAATGGAAAGACTTGGAAAAAATTATATTAAGTGAAGTAAGCCAGGCCCAAGGAAACATAGGTCCTATGTTTTCCCCTATTTTCAATAACAAGTATATACCTGAGACAAACAGAAAAGCTCAGATAAGATGATGTTAAGTGAAATGAAACCCAAGATAAGTACACAATGCTTTTTTTTTTCTTTCTTGTTATTGTTTCTAACATATCTAAAAGGTACCATGTGAAATTTAAAATATTTGAATGTCAAAACTACATCTGCAAATGTGTCTTCCCTCTGGTATGTAGTTCTGAGCTAAAGCTGATAAAGAACCCACGTGTGGTCCAGATGCCTGGAGACCTGGTATCCTCAACCATTCAGCTGAACAAACTTCTTCATTGCAATTAATTACTCTGCCACTAGGTGTCTGCTCTGGTGGGGGGGGGGGGGGGCTTGTTTTCTTTGTGGTCAAACAGCTCTTTACCCTTGTATCTTTAATTCCTAGGATCTGGGGAATCCCATAAGCCTCTGGTGAGTGTGGACTCAAAAAGAGTACACCACAGGATTGGACAGGTAAGCCATCTCACAAGAAAACATCACCTCTCTCCAAAGTACTTTGGCTTGACCACATTCCAGAGGAACCAATAGAGTCATTAAAAACCAGTATTTTCTAATTATTATACAAAGTTTACTATGTGCCAGAGACTCCTGAACACAATGTACAAATATAAATTTAATTCTCACAACCTAGGAAGTTAAACTCGTGCCTTTTTATTTTTTTGACCAAGTCACTAAGTAATAGTGAGAAGGGTACTTTGTCTATAGCCACTTTACCTGCAAACACAAGTCCTTAGATTCAAGCCCAGCCAACCTGATGCTAGGTGCTGAGAATTTTCCTTCCTGTGGTGTTTCTTTCAGCCTGGTATGTGCATATGTGCATTTTTCCTTGAAGCTAAGTAGTAGTGAAATAGGTGACTGGGTCTGGCCAGCACCATCTTGGCCACATGGTAGGTGGTAGGGTCTGGCATCTTGTCTTCATGGTAGAGGAAGGTGAAGCCCCCCTCCCCCACAACCCCATCCCAGGTGATGGGCGTGCCTGAATCCCTGGAGGCAGGGCAGGCACTTGACTGATAAATTATCAAACCTTTTAGTCTAGTGCCTGAGATTAGGACTGGGGCCCTGTCCCCTGATCTGATCCTGTTTAGGCCCCATCAGGAGTCTCTTTATGCAGCTGTCGGTCTTTTAATAAAGATTCCAAAATTCTACCTCTAAAAGGTGGCTCCTCTGTTTTCTCACCTTACAAAGTAGTTGTCTGGGAAGGGAAGGATTTTTTTTTTTCTTTCATCTCTTCAACTGGACCCAGATGTGAAGGGACGACTTCTAATTGTAGACTACTCCATTTCATTTTTGTGACAATGTTGGGACTTTAACTCAGGGTCTACTGTACTTGATTTGTTTCTTCTTTTTCTCATAGTGGTTCTCTATCACTTAATTGAGGCTTCAGTTATGAATTTGTGAAGATCAGAGTTTTTCAGATTTGTCCCCCAGGGCTAGTTTCACATGTAAACCCTCTGGTCTCAGCCTCCTGAGTATCTAGGATTATAGATGTGATCCATTTTTCAGTGCCCAGCTCTGGCTACTTCAGTTTAAAGACATGCCTGTTTCTAATGTAAAAGGAAAATGAGTGTGTCTGTGATGGCTGTCTTTACGTTATACTTTTTGGTGTACTTCTGTATCTGCGATTCCTCTTTTTCCAGGTTCATGCTAGGATTATATATTTCCTTCCGGTTGTTATGATGCAGACTCATGTGTAGCTGGTTCTGACTGCTAGGATGGTTACCTTATTTCAGTTCAGAGCATTTACAAGTGGAATGCCTCTGCCTCTCTCCTCAAGGCCCTTAGAGACATCAGGACTTCTGGGTGATGAAACCATCATGGGGGAACTCTCTCATCCAGGAAAACTGAGGGACAGTATAGACCTGAGTCACCACCACACTTCCACATGAACAGGGACCTGTTTGTTTATCCTGTTGAGAGATATTGAGCCTAGTTTGTTTCTAGTTAAGTCTACCTTAACCCTTACAGGGTACATGACGAGACCATGTTTGGGACTGGTCTATGCATTGTAGAGACCACTCTAAGACAACTCTGACTACTGGGTCTCTGGATGACTCAGACCATATAAAATAGAAAGGGTTGCGTGATCACAAACAGGTGAGAAAACGAAAAGGCAGGGTCCAGAAGGATGAAGATTGAGGGAACCAAGTCTGAGGAAAAGACTGCTTTGGTGAAGGTGTCCAGACAGTAATGCAGTGCTCAGACATAACATGGGAACTGGCTGAAGCCATATTGCTGATATGATTTGGTGAATGGGCATGACCTCTGCAGTGCCTCATCCCCACAAACAATCCTCCTGTTCTGATTATCTCTCAGAATACTTGAGATGGGTGCAGCCACAATCACTATCTACGAATGCTCAACTCATATGCCCTGTGTAGCCAAGAGGCTTTCCTTGGTGAATAAATGGATGACTATATGGAGGCTCGAGGTCTGCGCTTCCCACAGAACTGGTCCAAGGGGTCTTTATGCACTGAAATAATTCACATGGAGAGAATCATACAAAAGCAATCCAGATACACCCATTGCTATCTGCTTTTTATGGAAGCAACCTGCATGTTGGCTCAATCAGAACAGTTTAAAGTATTTCATTATATCTATATACCATAAGTCTAGAACCTTCTAGTTCATCATTTAATAGTCCCTAGGTTTTGCTGTTACACATAATCTGGCAGGGAAGAGCTCTTACATATTACATTGGTAATACTGTATAAAGTGAATTGGAAAAATGTATTGCTAGCATAAGTTTGTTGGGTCAAAGGTTATGTGCATGTTTGCTTTTAATAGGCACTGCTAAATTCCCCTCTAGGAATTTCATACACACTCACATTCCAGTCAGCTTATATGAGAGGCTTGTCTCCTCACATACTTGCTAGTGTGAAGAATCACTAGGTGGGCACTGGTGGCTGATGCATGAAATCCTAGCTACTCAAGAAGCTGAGGTCTGTAGATTTAAGCCAGCCTAGGCTGAGAAGTTCATGAGACTTTTATCTCTCATTCCTAATTTACCAAAATAAAAACAAAAAACAAACAAAAAAAAACTACAGGGGCGTGGGGAAAAGAAGCTGTAAGTGGAAGTGTGGTAAAGGCCAGATTTGAGCAAAATAGGAGAGCACAGGGTCCTGAGTTCAAGCTCTGACAAGAAAAATCAGTAAAACTTGGTCATTTAAATTTTTCTAATAGAAGGAAAAATTTATAATGGTGTTGATGTGGCTGCTAATACAGAACAACTTTTCATATTTTATTGATCATTGTTCTAAAAATGTTAAACTGCTTGCTTACATCTTTTGTCCATTTTATCTTAGATTGTCCATATTTTTATTATTGATTTATATTATTAAAAATTAAGGAAATTAACCTCTTATCTATTATTATGCTCTGATTACAAGCTCCTGCCTCATCTTCAGTCATTTGAATTTGTTTATATTTGATTTTTGTTTCTATGTGAATTTGTTTATATATATATATATGCGTATATATATATATACATACATATATATATATATATATATATATTATCCAGCAAGGAATAGTCAACAGGTACTTTAATATTACCAGTCAGATTATATGGGTTTGACTTGCAGCTCTATTTTTATCCCTCATTAAGCTCAACTCATTTAATTTATCTATATTACAGGTTTATCATCTATAAAATGGGTACAGAGAAAGAACCTACTCATAGAGCTTAATAAATACAAATGAGCATATACAAAGGAAACTATAGTATTAGTATAAATCTTGTATTAGTTGTTATATGTTAGCTGTTATTTATTTCTCATGGTCACATTTATCCATCTTTATGGTTTTTAGTATTTGAATTTAGGTTGAGGAATTTTTAAGATATAAGAACATAAACTTATATGAAAGGCAAGTAATAAGAAAAAAATACTTATTCTTAGCTGTATTTAGTTTAGGACTTTACCCCAGGGTAATGTATTAAAAGCTCAAGTGCCTGCTTGGTTCTTTGATGTCCTAACAACTTGGGGTATTTGAGAATTTGTACACATTATGAAGACAAAGAAATAAATCATTCATGTAAATATGTTCATGGTGATTTATCTGCTGAGCCTTACATTTTTAAAATTGGTCTTCAAGTTTATAAGAAACCTTCTTGTTGATGAGTTTCTTATCATGATAGATCCTAAAAATAGGCATAAAAGGATGGCCTTTGAGAGAATCATATTAACTTTCCTTCTTTTTTTTTTTTACTCTATTTTTTTTTATTGTGACTACACCGTACAGAGGGGTTACAATTACATGAGCAGGTAATGAGTACATTTCTTATCAAGCATTGTTGCCTCCTCCTTTGTTTCCTCTTCCCATCCCTTACCATCTCCCCTCACCCTCACCCCCCCACCAGCGCCAAATTTGTAAATTTCATTTTTCGACATAACGACTTGTACATCTCATTGTTGCAGTGGGTCCACCTGTATCCTTATTTAAACAATTTGTTTTTCCCTTCCCCTCCCCAAATTATCCCAACATCAAATACAGTGAAAACAAGGGTTATACAGAGGGGGAGGGACATACAAAGCAACAAAGAAATCATCTTATAAATATGTTAGAAACAATAGTAAGAAAAAAACATTTGAGTCTTTATCTTGGGGTTCATTTCACCTAACATCAACTTATCTGACTGTGGTGTAATTGGATTGTTTTATGCTCCTCCTATACAGGTAATCGTGTCACCATGTTCTTGTAAAGAGCTAGAGTACACATACTGGCAGTAGGGCTGACCACTGGCTTTTAAATTCTATTAAAGTGTCAAGAGGAAATCACCATAGCCCTGCTTCCTCTCTCCCTCCACTCAGTGTTTCTCTATGAAGCATGTGGTAGGCATGTGGTTGAATATTAAAAAAAAGGAATTGGACTCAATTTCTGGTTCTTTTGTTCAGCCTTGAGTTTCTTTTCATGTGTACAATGGGTGCTGATGTATGAAACATTCAGTGTTATGGATAGGATTAAGTGACAGCAGGGACACATTTAAGTATTTAAATGGTACGGCCCATTATCTGCCTACTAATGTGTATATTGTTGTAACTATTGCTAATCATGCTCGTTAGTGTCAAATGCAGTCACATCTTAGATGCAGAAGCCTTTGTTGTCATGGGCCATTAAAAAACTGTTTGAAAGGTTGGCTTCCAGGTCACTGTCATGGTACAGAGATGCTACTTGCTCCTGTCATCCTCAGGGAGATGTAAGGACTCTCTAGCAGTGGGGAAAATAGCGGTGAAGAATGGCAAGTGGCTTTTTGAAACTTCATCCTGACTTGACCTTCTGCTAACCTACCCCATCTAAAACAAGAAGTAGATATTCTGAGGCGAGGAGAGTTGCGATTACTGGGGCTTGAACTGAAGGTTTCTTTTTCTCACTTAGAAATTTAGCTCAAGGTTGGCACTCTACTACTTGAGCCACAGCTGCAATTTGGACTTTTTCAGGTTAATTGGAGTCTCACAAACTTTTCTTCCTGTGCTGGCTTTGAACTTCAGTCCTTAGATCCCAGAATCCTGAGTCGTGAGGATTGGAGGCATTCAGCACCAAGTGCCTAGACAAGTGAAGCAAATTCTTGGTAAGCCACATGCTCTGAAATGGTTGTGATCAAACTTTCAAAAAACACATTGAGAGAATGTCCTTGGGTAACTTCTTTATTGATAAAATGACAAACAGAAATGAAGAGAATTGTTCTTTACTTCAAATTCTAACACTTTGGTTAATTAATTCAACACATATTTGTTGAGCATGAATAAGCTCTTTCACTCACCATATGATGCTGAACAAATGAAAGATTTGCCTGTACATAGAACTGTAACTATTGTATTAAGTGAGATGTTATGCTATAGAGTCTCTAAATGCTGCAAGTCATAGAGCACGTACTCATGGAGTATGAAGCAGATGACAATAATATCACCAATAACACACATGGAATAATGTATTTTCAAGTGCTGATGCTGAATTGACCTACAGTATGCATTGTTATGAACTTACTGAAAACTGGTGGGCAGTCAACCTTTTATATGATAAGACCTTCTAAGATGATACTAGCTTCATATTCAAAGAAATCTCCCATTAAGCATGGCAAAGTAGAGAGAAATTCTAGCCCATCATTATTCTCTATTCATGCCATTCATTCTCCTTAAGTACCACAGCCTAGAGGACTAGTGTTTTCTTTTAAAGAAATTGATAAAAGTATTGGAAAAATGAAATTCTATGAGGGAAGGAGAAATGGAAAAGTGCTTCATGGAAGTTAAGAAAAGATTTGCAAACTTGACTCACAAAAACCTTATGAAATGATTAGTATTGTATCTCCATTTTTCACAAGAAAAAAATGAAACCCGGTTAGGTTGTATACATTGCTCAATATTACTCATCTCATAAAAGGCACTGGTGGAATGTCAAATGAGATCTGTTCATTTGAAAACTATAAAGCATGAAAAATATTATTGTTAGGATAAGTTAAGGTAGCTAGCGAGGGTGAGAATATAGAGGCTCTTCTCTGATTTGAGAATGCAGTCTTATTTTAGAAGAGTCCAGACTTCCTCTAAGTATGTCACTAAGGAAATATTTATTTGATGGGATAAAGATCAATATCAAGTGAGAAAGAAAGGCATATATGACACTAGACAAAAGCCTGCACCAGAATCAACTCCAAATGGATCAAAGACCTCTGAATCAAAGCAGACACCCTGAAAACATTACAGGACGGAATAGGAGAAACCCTAGGTCTCCTTGGCACAGGCTGAAATTTTCTTAATAGAGAACCAGAAACACAATAAATCAAAGAAAGGTTGGACAAATAGGATTGCATGAAATTTCAGAGCTTCTGCATGGCAAAAGATATAGCTAGCAAGATCAATAGAAAGCCCACAGATTGGGAGAAGATTTTCACTAGCCACACAATGGACAAGGGTCTAATATCTAAAATATACTTGGAACTCAAAAAATTAAATCCCCCAACAACAAATCCTCAAAGAATCAACTGCCCAATAAATAAGTGGGATAAAGACTTAAAGAGAAACTTCTCTGAAGAGGAAAGAAGGATGGCCAATAGACACATGAAGAAATGCTCAACATCCCTAGCCATAAAAGAAACGCAAATCAAAACAACAGATACCACCTAACCCCAGTTAGAATGGCTATAATCAAGAACTCTAATAACAACAGATGCTGGAGGGGATGTGGACAGAAGGGAACCTAGTAAGGTTGCATTGTTGGTGGGAGTGTAAACTTGTTCAACCACTTTGGAAAGCAGTATGGAGGTTCCTCAAAAGACTCCACATAGAGCTCCCCTATGACCCAGCAATCCCACTTTTGGGCATTTACCCAAATGATCACAACAAGACCATACTAAAGCTACCAGCATTACTATGTTTATCACAGCATTATTTACCATAGCTAAGATATGGAACTAACCCAGACGTTCCTCAGTAGATGAATGGATCAAGAAAATGTGGTACATGTACACAATGGAATTCTATGCCTCCGTCAGAAAGAATGACATTGCCTCATTTGTTAGGAAATGGAAAGATTTGGAAAAAATATATTAAGTGAAGTAAGCCAGGCCCAAAGAAACATAGGTCCCATGGTTTCCTTTATTTGTGATAACTAGTATATGTTTGAGACAAGCAGAAACAGTCAGGTAAGTTAATGTTAAAAGAAATGAACCCTAAGATAAGGACTTAAATGTTTTTTCTTTCTTGCTCTGTATGTCCCTTCCTCACTGTATTACCCCTGTTTTCACTGTATTTGATGTTGGTATAATTTGTGGAGGGGAAGGGAAAAAACAAATCATTTAACTAGGGATACAGATGGACCCATAGCAACAATGAGATGTACAAAACTTTATGTCAAAAAACAAACTTTACAACTTTGGCGCGGGGCTGGTGGGGGGAGGAAGGGTGTAGAGATGGGAAGGGATGGGAAGGGGAAACAAAAATGCTTGATAAGAAATGTACTCATTACCTTGCTCATGTATTTGTAACCCCTCTGTACGGTATTTTCACAAGTTAAAAAAATTAAAAATAAAAAAGAGAAGAATGCCAAAACACAATGATATGTGAAAGAATTTTTCAATACTGGGTGGGATTCTGGAAGTAAATTCTAATTTGCGAACAAAGTGGGATTGACTCTGACAGTTCATTCTTGTGATATATTTGTCTGGAAATCACCATGTTGTTCTAAGCAGAGAGCAGAACTATCAGGGATTTGATGGAGGAGCATAGGAGGCCAAGCAGAGCATCACTAGTGTTCCCAGGTGAATGGAGATGATGGACAAGCATGGTCACAGACACCCATCTGAAGAATTTGGAAGACCATGACTGCATTTTGCCCTAAGGTCTCTGTAAGAGAACTGAAAGAAGTGTGACCAAGAAGATCAAGGTAGGCTGACTTGCAAATGTTTGAACAGTTGAAAACATGTCCCCATAAAAGCATAGAAGTGCATACTTATAGCAGTTTTATTCATAACTGCCAAATGTTGGAAACAAACAATATATCCTACAATATATGGAAAAGGAAACTCTGTAATTACAGTTAGAAAAGCAAAGTTGTAGTGGTTATCAGGAGTTGAAAGAAGGGGAGGGTGGTTGATTAGTAGTGCACAGGGAATTCTTTCTTCCATGCTGGAAATGGCTTCACCCATGTATGGCAAATACTCAACTTCAATGTTGCACTTTCAGCCCAGCAGAAAGGGATACTTTGGGAAGTCAATTTATTTTATACTCTAATAGTGGATAGGTAGCACAATGCATTTGTCAAAATTTATAGAATTTTAGCAACAGAGTCAACTTTCATGTATATAGGAGGTAAAGATGAAATGGGGCATATGACTAAACAACCTAAGCATATTACGAATTTAGGAAATTACCTTAGTGTCTGATATGGGAAAGGAAGGACTCTGACCTAAGTAAATTGCAAAAAGAATTGAGTCTCTAAGTATATGAACAACAAAAAAAGCCTCACATAAGCAATTCACTTCAATTAATGAAGTTATTTCCCATAGGACCTGAGCTAATAATCTGGTAACTGAAATTCATGAATGTTGGAACGGAACAAGGAACACACTTGATGTCTAGATCTTCCTTTTAAATAGACTCCAAGGTAAGGAACCAGAGCTCTGTGAATAAATCATAACCTGTCAGTATTGGTTCATTAATCGTAGCAGATGCACTAGAATAAGATAAGGTTTTCAGGTGTGGATGCTGGGTCTGGTACATTCAGAAACTCCCAAGGATATCAGCATATTTTTTCTTGATGAAAAGCTGTCTAGGATAAAATTTTAATTAAAATGAAACCTCAAAAATGTAAAAAAATACTTTAAAGTTTAGGTAAAATCTACTCATGTGTTATTCAAATATAACCTTTCATTAAATCTTATCAGATGATTAAGTTCAGTCAATAAGAAATTGCAGAAGGGAATATTTGTCTTATGAAAAGCATAACAATGAGATGTACAAAACACTATGTTGAAAACTTTACAACTTCAGAGGGGGAGGAGGGACAGTTATAGAGGTGGGAGGGAAGGGACAGTAGGGGGAAAACGAAGGAGGAGGTAACAATGCTTAATACTTGCTCATGTAACTGTAAACCCTCTGTACAGCACTTATACAATAAAAAAACGTACAAAAAGTTATATACAAAAAGAAAACATAACCCACTTTGAAAAGAGAAGCGAGCAAAATTTCTGCTTCATGGAGTTCTATCATATTTACATGAGAATTGCTGATTCATAAGCACAAATCACTGCCCTAAGATACCAAGTTTATATCTTACTGATACACTGGCTCAGCACAGGACAAGGATTTCCATGTCAGTAGTTCCCAAATTCTATCTTTAGCTTTTCACAATCTTTGTAAAGTTCCCAGTTTGCACTTTCTTCATGAAGAAGTTCAATGAAAAATGCAGCCCTGTGGGTTTAGTGAAGAGCAATGTTCTGTTCTTTTGTAAAAATGGGAATAATACTTGCAGAAGGACAGATGTGTAAAGTCGTATTCTCTTTTTGAAAACCTTCAAAAAAGTGATTAGATGTATAGTAAAAGAAAGTCATTCAAAGGGAAGTCAGTTATGGCACTTAGTGTTGTTTTTTTTAAAATTTGAACTCACATCTTCACTGCAAAAATACATTATCCAAGAAAAACTGTTTTCTTCTCTCTCTCTCTCTCTCTCTCTCTCTCTCTCTCTCTCTCTCTCTCTGTGAGTGTGTGTGTGTGTGTGTGTGTGTGTGTGTACCTGTTGTGGGACTTAAATTCAGGGCCAGGACATTCTCCCTTAGCTTTTTGCTTAAGGACATCACTCTACCATTTGAGCCACACCTCCTCTGCCAGATTTTTGGTGGTTAATAGGAGATAAGAGTCTGTTAGAGTTCTCTCTCTGGGCTGGCTTTGGAATCACAATCCTCATATTTCAGCCTTCTGAGTAGTTAAGATTGTCAGTGTGAGCCTCTTGTGCCCAGCAAGAAGAACTTTTAAATCTATTTTTATGCACAATGTTGTTATAGATTAAATACTTGTATTTATGTAAAAATTAGAGTAATGTTGACAAAGTATTCATATTATTCATTCAGGCTAAATTACTATCATAAGTATAGGAGTAACTGTATATATATGTGTAGGTAGGCATATATAACTTTATATAAGTACCTCGATTTAATGTCTAAAATAAAATGTCACAATCCAAACTCAGTCCAACGAGCTGGGATGGAGATCATTAGGCATAGATAGATTAGATTCAAGATATGCTACTTGAGCTGGCCTCTGGTGATTCATGCCTACTCAGGAGGCTGAGACCTGGCGGATGGTAGTTCCAAGTCAGCCAAGACAAGAAGGTCCAACAAAATGTTGAACTGGACACATGACTCAAGTGGTAGAGTGCCAGCTGAGCAATATAGGCTCTGAGTACACACCTTAAAGATAACTTCAAAAGCAAAGGATAGGCTTCTTCAATGTTGTGATTTGTATTTTCCTTCCTCACAATTAATTTTAAATTTTAATGCTATATACCACCATATTTTTTCATGTGTTTTTCTATTTGCAGATGTTATTTTATTTATGGAGACTGAGAAGAACTTTTGTAGTATTTTTCTCTTTACTGTCAGCCCTTCTCAAACTTTCTAAATTTGAAACATCAAAGCAAGCTAAATGGGGAAGGAAGATTCACAAATTACAAGTGGGAGATTACTTTGTTAATCATACCTCATGGAGGATCATTAATGTACTTCCATTTCACTTGTGCTTGCAGCTTTAATTAAATCAGAGGCTACTTCCTTAGACCAGCTCATAGTGAGGAAGAAGTGCATGTAGGCTAGCATGTAGAGATGGCCAAAGTTGGAGCTGACAGTTTGTACTGTCTGTTGAGTGTTCACTTCTGGCATCTGTAGTGTGCTCATGGGTAGTATGCTATGTATTCCAAACTATTTTTCTTTTTTAATAAAGTCATATAACTAGAAGAATTAAACAGATTTGGGAGAGAGAAGAAAAGGAGAAAAGCAGAGAGAGAAAGAGGGACAGGGAAGGACACAGGAAGAAAGGCAAAGACATGAAGAACATAGACACAGAGAGACAGAGGGAAGGGAGAATTCAGAGAAGCTTTAGCATTGCAGGGTTGGAATCCCAGACTCAACTTCTTTCTCTTCTTCATAAGTCTCATTGAGAACATAGGAACCATAAAACAAAAGCTCAAAGGAAAACAGGACATTGTAAAAACTTCAAATACAGACAGGGCAGGAAGATGCCCTTGTGACATATGGAGGCAGTTTCTAAGGGGCATAACATACGCCATTAGCATAAATAGCATACCATATATGTATGGTGTAATGGACATGTGCTGTTGTGGGATGATGGATGACAGTTTCCTTCAGCTTCCCACTACACAAAATCTTGTATCCTTGAGATTGTTTTAAGAAAATCCTTTCAGATTCCCTCAAAAAGGAAAGTCTCACAAGGTGAGTAGTAATATACGTAATAAAGCAGAAGAAAATATGGAGAAATAGGAAAAAGAGAGAAACATGGAGGAGCTGGGAGTTAAAGATTCAAAATGGCAGTTCCTATCTGGAGAATTTATACATTCTGAGCCAAGAAAATGCATGAGATCACCTCTACTAGTAACCCATCATCCTTAGATAATAGTTCTCAATGGGTAAGATATGCATTGTGACTTATTCTAAAATAGGGAGATACATCTGAACCAACCCCAAATTCAGAAACACTAGGTGAGTTTTAGAACTTCCTTTCCCCAGATAGGCTTCTAATATTTTTCTCTACTCATTCGTTGAGATTTTACAACTTTTTCACATTTCAAGGGAGAAGACAGATGTAAATTAGCCCATCTTTTGTTGCATATTATTTTAACTTACCATCCAGAAGTAGATGTGCGGGAGAGGAACCTTTCCTAATCTTCCTTTCTGGTTTTAACTTCTCTGAGTCTGGCTCTTCAGGTATTTGTTAGTATAATGTCCCTGTGTCTTCATTCATCTATCCTGCCTTAGTAACATATATATGACTAAAACATTTAAAATGTTTTAACATGCATGCCCATTTTGAACACAAAAAAGAGAGTGGAACAGAAAAACATATTTGAGGGATAATGGGTAACTATTTTTTAAAATTGTTTAGTGGTATCAATTTTAAGAGTTAGAAACTTCTGAAATTCAATAGGATGGATGATAAAAATGAGATAAAACAAAATGTACAAGTTCATCGTAGCTAACTGAGTCCAACCAGATGATGAGCTATAAAAGACACATTTTTAGCCTGGGTTAACAGTGGTGTGGCATTTCTACAGTATTGCATGGGATGACATGATTTTATATATTCAGTATATATACAGACAATATTTTATAGATACAGTAAAATCTTTCAAAATCTTAGATGGGGGACTTTTAATATTTCCACAAGAGAATAATTAAGTCCAGATTTAACTTCTTAGATAAACAAAAAAAGTATGTGTAGAATAGACAAGGTAATAGCTCTAAGACTCCAGCACCATGCAGTCCAGAACTCTTGCTCCTAAAACTATAGGACCTAGAGAGAAAACGAATGGGATGGTCCAGTATTTCTGTCTATGACAATTGAAAATATTACATCTGTGGTGCAGGCACACACCACAAGTTAAAAAAATAATAGAAGTTGTTGTTGAGAAAAAAAATACTTAGGCAACTTAATTTTTACAGCAGAGTTCAAGAAAGCAGATCGATATACAAGAGGAGATTTCAGAACAATGCATAAAATGCACTTAAGTACCTACTTGAATAACAGTATATTTCTATAACCTCAGGAAAGAACAATTATGAGAGAGCTACAAGTTACCAAAATCCCAAGGTTCATTAAGGATTTAAAATGTGAAATTCTCAGTGTTCCCTCCTGTCAGAAGCAGAAATCTCATTACACACAGGCTCAGTTCTGACTCTAAAGGGGTCATTAATTAAAATGGCATACAGAAACCTGAAAATAAATAATCTAATAAAGGCATTTCTTTAAATGGCTTACAAACAAGACTCAAAAATATCTAATTGTTCTGAAAGAATTTTTGTCATGTGTATGCTCATCAAAATTAAACTATAATACCCATAATTCTTTCTACTCCCAAATTCTGTCTGCTGAAATACGCAGAGAAACATGACCCACAAATTGAGAAAAATGAATGGACAAATGCATCCTGAAAGATATGCATAAGGTAATTATCTCTGAAACAACATAATTGGGTTCTACATGATGAAGAATATAAAGCAGTACAAAAGAGACACAAATGGAACATCTAGGCATACCAAGATATCAGAAATTCAGAATTTGTTAGGGGTAATTAAAAGAAAAGTATAAGGTACAGAAACAACCCATAAACTTAAATATTACATTGAAACAATCCAAATGATAACATAAGAAAAACAACAAGACAAAATGAACAAAGCCTTGTTACCAGAAAAATATTGTCAAGACAATTATGTTTGTGATTAAGTTTTCAGAAGACAGAAAGAAAACTCTTGAATAACTAATGACTGAACACTTACTAAATTTTATGAAATCTATAAACACAGATTACAAAATGTTTAATGAAACCCAGAAGAATTAAAACACCAAAGAAAAGACAGCAGCACATTATAATCAAATTTCTGAAAATCAGTGACAAAAGAAAATCTTTAAAACATCTAGAATAAGGAGGTATTTTATGCATAGCTGAACAAAGATAATGAGTTAACAGAAAAGAAGAAATTTATCAAGAATCTACTAAGTATGAGAAAATGGATTTTAGAATAATGGATATTACCAAGGATAGAGATTTCTTATGATAAAGAATCAATTCATCAAGAGAACATAACATTCCTAAATGTTCTGGCTCCCAATAATAGAACTTAAGATAATTGAAGTTAAAACTGACAGAATGAACAGAAGAAACAGACAGGACCATAATTACAGCTACAAAATTTAACACTTTTATTCACAGTAATTGTTGGAATGAATTGACAGAAAAATCAGTCACACTATAAAAGAATTTAGCAATAGCATAAAGTGACTGAATGCATTGATATTTATAAGATACTCTATCCAGCAACTGAATATACACTAGTTTCAAGTTCAAAGACAAGATTAGCATGTGAATAAACTTTGGGTCATAAAACAGGCCTTGTCAACTTTAAAATTACACAAAATTGTGCTGAATATGTGCCCTAACCTAAGCAGATTCAAGAAAAAAAATCACTACATTAACAGAATGCCAGCTTCAAAATCTTCAAATACTTGGAAACTAATCAATATAATTTAATGATGAAATCATAAAATTAATTAGCAAATAACTTATCTGAATAATACAAAAGTCAGAGCCATCAAAATTAGTGGGACACAACTAAGGGGAATTTTATGTCATTAAAGATGGCTTAAGAAAAAATAATCTAAAAAACACTAGTTAAAGAGGAACATATATATAGCTACACAAAAAAATATACAAGCTGAGAACAAAAATGAACACAAAAAAAATCATGAAAAAATGCCAGAATAATCAATTAAAAACATGTTCTTGGAGAACAAATTGTTTTAAATATTAATAACTGTCTAGAGTCATCTAACAAGGGACAAAACACCACAAATTACCAATATCAGGGATGAAAGAAGAAAAAAAAGTCAGGATTAAAAGATATATGACTAGCTATACAACAGACAAGACCTTCATGTCTAAAATGTACTTAGAACACAAAAAATTAAGTCACCCAAAAACAAATCCTCAAAGAAACAACCACACCATTAATAAGTGGGCTGAAGACTTAAAGAAAAACTTCTCTGAAGAGGAAATAAGAATGGCCAATAGACACATGAAGAAATGCTCAACTACTCTGTCCATAAAAGAAATTCAAATCAAAACAACATTGAGATTTCACCTCACCCCATTTAGAATGGTTATAATAATAATAATAATAACAATAATAAGGAACTCTGGAAAGCAGTATGGAGGTTCCTCAAAAGACTCCACATAGAGCTCCCCTATGACCCAGCAATCTTACTTCTGGACTTTTACCCAAATGATCACACACAAGGCCATCCTAAAGCTACCAGCACAACTATGTTTATTGCAGTATTAGTCTCCATAGCTGAGATATGGCACAAACCCAGATGCCCCTCAGTAGATGAATGGATCAAGAAAATGTGATATATATATATATATATATATATATATGTATATAAGATTGTCATATATATATATAATATAATATATATTATATATATGACAATCTTATCAGATGAGCAAAAACCATGTATAAATGACCATATAAGATGATGCTAAATCAGCTGCCGGTGGCTCATGCCTGTAATCTTAGCTACTCAGGAGGCTGATATCTGAGGATCACGGTTCAAATCCAGCTAGAGTAGGAAAGTCCATGAGACTCTTATTTCCAATAAACCACTCAGAAAACTGGAAGTGGTTCTATTGCTCAAGAGGTAGAGTGGTAGCCTTGAGATGAAGGGCTAAGGGACAAAGACCAGGCCCAGACTTCAAGCCCCACCATTGACCAAAAAAAAAAAAAAATGGACACAAGAGGTCTGTCTTTATAGTTATTGTTTTAAATGTACCATGTGATTTTTTTTGTTGTTGTTTTATTTCCATTTTCTTTCCCCTGTGGCATAACCCTGTTGTTACTGTACTCGATTTTGGTACCCTGCATCTTGTGTATATGTTTGTCTAATCTGGGGAGGGGAAGGGAATAACAAAACGCTGAAACAAGGACACACGATGACCCATTTCAACAAGGATACCCACAGAACAGTATATTGGAAACGAACTTTACAACCTCGGGAGGCACGGGGAGGGGGTGGTGGGGGTAGGAGTGTAGGAGGTGGGGGAGGGAAGGGATAGCGGGACAACAACAAGGAAGGGAAGGGGTAACAATGACCCACAAGTAATGTACTCTTTGCCTTATTCATGTAACTGTAACCCCTCCGTATCGCATCTTAACAATAAAATAAAATAAAATAAAAGGTGTATGACACTGGACAACTTAAATGAAAGGGAAATGTTTTCTGTAAGACAAAACCTGCTTTATAAATTACACAAGGAGAAGAAGACAATCTTGATGACCTTACAGCTCTTAAATAAATTGGGTTTACTATTTAAGATACTTCCTCAAAGTTAATTATAAACCTAAAGGATTACACTTATGATTCATATCAAATTACTTGAAGGATATAATATAAATCAGCAACAAAGCAAATACTATCACATCAAAAATGAATTGTGTATATGACAAGTGTAATATTGATTGATCAAATGGGATGAATCTGGGGAATAGAAGTCTTTTTCAATACTTTAAAATCAGAGGAAAAAGTGTAGAACCTATCAAAGGATGCTGAAAAACAGACAAAATTCAATTCATGTTTGTTATAAAAATGTTGAGAAGTTAGGCAAAGAAGTACATTTTTTCTACCTGCCTGTGAATGTAAAAAACAGCCTATGAGTTAAACTTGCAGAAGATGGACTTTTCCCCACAGACTGTCATTAAGGATGTGAAATTTTATCACTTGTTTCCAACATTGAACTGGAGATCCTAACGGATTGTTGGATCCTATTTCATGGAGGAACAGGAGGTGTACTATTGCTATAGCTGTAATGATAAATAGAAGGAGAAATTGGAATGCAAAGAAATGGGTTAGAGTAGCTTTGTCTACTGAAAAGTCCTCCTCAAATTCATTCAAGTAAGTCAGTGCCAATATAGGGCATAGCTGATAATAGATTTGTAATGATGGTTGCTCCTCAAAAGAAAAATTTGTCCTTATGGTACACACCCTATAAATGCTGTGACTATAACTAGAAATAGAGGGAGAATTGCAATGTTTCAGGTTTCTATATAACTGTAAGAACCATAGGAAATGCCACAACCAATGTGTAGATATAGGCAGATAAAGAATTGTGAGGCTTTTTTTTTTGCATGCATATAATGGATCAGTCAGCCATAGTTTACATTTCAGTAGATGTGGGTAACTGATGAGTATGAACCCCAAGATAGGGACACAAGTGTTTTTTTTTCTTTCTTGCTGTAGTTTCTAACATATTTATAAGGTACCATGTGATTGTTTTGTTGCTTTGTATGTCCCTCCCCCACGGTACAACCCCTGTTTTCACTGTATTTGATGTTGGTATAATTTGGAGAGCAGAAGGGAAAATACAAATGGTTTAAATAGGGATACAGGTGGGCCCATTGCAACAATGAGGTGTACAGGATGCTCTGTTGAGTGTAGTTGACAACAATGATTTTTCTTGTTAACAGTCTTGGTGTAAATCCATGTAAGAACTATGATATATTTAGTTTATTTAACATCTGCAATTATAGTTTCAGGTTTTATTGGGGTAGCTGCTAAACCTTCACCTATTTATGCTGAGGGAACTGGGTGTGGGTTAATGGTAGTTTATGGTAGTTCAAATATGTGATTAATAGTATTTTAAATTTATTTAGGAAGTATTTAGTAGTATTTGGTTATACAACTGCGTTGGCAATTGAGTATACTGAAACATGAAGTTCAAATATTTGATTATGATTGTTGTTATTAATGAGGCTATATTATTGGCATATATTTTAGGAAATGATGAAGTTGAAGAGATTGTAGATTTTTAAAATATGGAGGATTGTGTGATTTTTGATGGTTATTAGATAGTATTAGTTTGTGAAGATTCAGAAGGGGTTGGTGCAATATCAAGTTAAGGAAGTTGATTAATGGTGGTTGCTGGTTGATCATTGTTTGTTGTTGTATTTATTATTATTGAAATTACCCAGGAGGGTTAGGTTAAGAAAATTGGTAGGAGAATAAGTAATAGGATTCATTATATGAAATAAATGTTAATTAAACCTTTATGTTTAGATGCTAAAGTGGAGGCTGATGATTGAATTAGAGAAATTGTTGTAGGTATTGAGTTTTCAGCTCAGATGTAATCTAGAGTTGAAGTAGCTATTTTTGTTTATTTTGTTGGATGTGCAATTGGTAGGAAAAAGGAGAAAAAAATTAAAATGCATTTTAGAAAGGAAGATGCGAGCAGCTATATTTATGACCCATCCCAGTAATTGCAGATAGTCTTCACATCTCAAAATTCTTCCTCATATTTCCAACATACTGTACTTTGACCTTTCATGGTGATATTCACAGCTTTAGAGATATCTCTGAGAAGGGACCATTATTTAGCCTACCATATAATTAAGGAGTTATATGTAGAATATGTAAATAAGTCTTGTGATGAAAAATAGTAAGAACAAATGCCCAAATAGTATCAGGAGCATCCATAAATATCACTCTAATATAGTGATCCTAGAAAATGAAGTTATGTTCAATAGCTTCTTCTCTTAGCTTGGTATATCTCTGAAACATTTGTTGCACAGTAGTATAATATTATAATTTGTGTGTGAGTGTGTGTGTGTGTGTGTGTGTGTGTGTGCGTGCATGCGTGCATGTGTGTGCACATTTGTACTGGTAGTGGGACTTTAACTTAGGGCCTTATACTCTGCTTAGTTTTTAAGTTCAAGGCTGGCACTCTATCACTTTAGCTACACTGTTACTTCTTGCTTAATTCTGGTTAGTTGGAAATAAGAGCTTCTTGGATTTATCTTCCCAGGACGGCTTTGAACTGGGATCCTCAGATTTCAGCCACGTGAATAGCTAGGATTACAGATATAAGCCATTGGAACTTGGCCTAATTAACTCTTTGTGTGCCTGATTTCATTGGCCAGGACAAAATATTACACTGGTCTTAATTACCAATATTTCTTCAAGGATTAGCAAGGTTCATGACTGAATAAGTACATGTATTTGAAATAATTAAAAGAAATAAAAGACTGAAATTCTGATGCCAAGAAACAGTTTGCTATTTTCATAAGAAAAGGTAATTGACATGTTAGAATTTATAGCCTAGTGACCAATTGAGATGTCTAATTTGTACTAAAAGTTAAATTAAATGATCATTCCTTTTGAAAACTATGCTCCTTTAGAAAACACACCTGGTAGACCTAAATTTTCTATTCAAAACACTAGTAGTCTTATTAAGAAAATTGATTAACTTACAATATCACATTTAGGCAATGGTAGATGTACAATGGGCAAGGAGAATGCAACGAGTTCTTGGTGATTGATCTAAGCAGTTTGGAAGAGCATAATTCAGTAGGACTAGGACAAAATTCAGAGAGGAGGAAACGTGCTCAAGTAAGCAGACATCAGCTTTAACAGCTCCATTTTGAATGAAAATAGAAAGTACTTGTATCAACAATGGATACCAACTGAAAGAAGAGTATGCACAGAATATTGTGAAATGCGATTACAAAGATGTTTGGGATCAGGTTAAGAATAATTTTGAAAATAATGACAATTATTTTATTTGTTATGATGGAGATATATTGGAGCCTCTCTAAGAATAAAACTTCATTTTACCAATGTCACAATTTTGTCACGCCTCTTTCCCCCAAATTTTTTAGTGATATGTTTATCTTAGTTACTATGCTATGAATTTTTATATGCTCTATTGGAGCAAATATAAATAAAACAAACTGGAAATGAGAAAGATAGTTTGCTGATGTTACTCTAGTTGTCAGAAATAAAACGCAGTAAAAAAAACTACAAATAAGAATTGTTGTTGTGTTACTCAGTAAGATCACAAACAAGGATTAGTGTTGTCTAATACCTTTAACATAGCAGGAAAGCCTCCACACTTTAGTTACTGTCACCAGATGTGGGGTTGACTTACATCCCAGTTCATTTCCAGTTCTGTTTGAATTAATAATCAGGTTCTTTCAGAAAGATATCAATGTCTCTGGACATTAACTTTGCTCTGGGGGCCACAGCTCCCAACAGAAGATGGAACTTAATGATTTGTGACAAATTAGAGAACATTTTAAAAAAATTGCTACATTATTGGAACCCAGTGCTTCTGAAGGTTTTATATTTTGAGCTACTTGAAAGTTTCCAACAAATGCTTCCTGTGTCTTACAGATCAGCGTCCACCCTGATCCCATGCTGTTCACCAAGAACATCTAAACTGTAGGTGAAGAAGTTGGGGGCTATAAGGTCACAGATTATTTGTTCTGTAACACACCATTTCATAAAATTTTAAAAGTCTTTAACAGCTCAAGTTAAAAAATAAATGAATCTGGAGGCTCCTTCCCCTGTGTGATTCCTCCCAATGTAGAAGGGTTATTTCCTGGTTTATAGACACAGATCACTTTTTAATGATCTTTCTCATTCATACAATCTGCAAAAGAGATGTTGGGTCTATTCAGCAACAGTTAATGAAGGAGAGCTGCACAGCAGCATATAAAGTGAGGGAGGAGATGGTCCATTGACTCTGGCTCAGGCACCATTCAAATATTTTAAGACCTAATTTTCTACTTTAGCTTGAATCCTTTGAAGTTATCATTTTGTGATTCCTAGGACAAATAGAAGCCCAGCTGGCTGATTGGATGCTCCTTCCACTTTGTGAACATAAAAGTCCTCTGTGAAGAGACACTGCTAGGAGCTTACAGGATCAGACACAGCAGGTGAAACTTCCGTGGGAGGACTGTCCTTAGCATAATACAGGAAAAGAAAAGTTTCATTGCCAAATGACGCCACTTCCTGATGGAAGGCATGGAAAGAGAAATACAGGTCTCCAGGGATGTAGTTCTCGGGCTTCTCCCAGCAATGGACTCTTATTCTGGAAGAAAGCATGTTTGAGCTTTCTCAATGCTTCTCCCATTCACTTGGTCCTGTCCCAACCATCTTTAGGTATTTTTAGGTATGTCTCTTTCCCCACTAGCTAATGTACATAGAAAGAATAAGGAAACCAAATCCTAAGAGCATCTGATTATCTTCCCTGGTAGACTGAGATCCATGAGCATAGATAGGATCCTTATTTTGTGCCTCAAATCTTTTAGGAATCATCAGTGTTTTAGAAGATAGAACGGTTATTACTACCATTTATTAGCTTGATGGTGTCACAATCTTCTAAAATGGTTGAGCTCTTATATTGTTTAGCTTTATTTATTTATTTTTTTTTACTAAATTGCTAAAGTTCAAAATGTAAAGTTCGTGTGTAGCATGATTTATTTAACCTCCGTTATATCCATACCCATATGATGAATTAGGGTCTACTTGTGTGTGTGTGTGTGTGTGTGTGTGTGTGTGAGAGAGAGAGAGAGAGAGAGAGAGAGAGAGATTGTCTTGGGGCTTGAACGAAAGGCCAGGAACTATCTTTTTTTTTATTGTGAGAATACCATACAGAGGAGTTACAATTACATGGGCAAGATAACGAGTACATTTTTTATCAAGCATTGTTGCCTCCTCTTTGTTTCCCCTTCCCATCCCTTCCCATACTCCCCCCTCCCCCCCACCTGATTCTCCCCCCCCCCCCCCCACCAAAGTTGTAAAGTTCGTCTTTCGACATAACAATTTGTACATCTCATTGTTGCAATGGGTCCTCCTGTATCCCTAGTTAAACAATTTGTTTTTGCCCTTCCCCTCCACAAATTATACCAACATCAAATACAGTGAAAACATGGGTTATATTGTGGGGGAGGGGCATACAAAGCAACGTAGAAATCATCTTATAAATATGTTAGAAAATGTGGTATATATACACAATGGAATTCTATGCCTCCATCAGAAAGAATGACATTGCCCCATTTGTTAGGAAATGGAAAGACTTGGAAAAAATTATATTAAGTGAAATAAGCCAGGCCCAAAGAAACATAGGTCCCATGGTTTCCCTTATTTGCAGTAACTAGTATATGTCTGAGTCAAGCAGAAAAGGTCAGATAAGTTGATGTTAGGGGAATGAACCCCAAGATAAGTATTCAAATGTTTTTTTTTCCTTTCATGCAACTGTTTCTAACATATTTATAAGGAACTATCTTTGAGCTTCTTTGGTAAAGGTTATACTCTACCACTTGACACACAGCTCCATGTACACACTTCCAGCTGTTTAATATTTTTGGGAGGGGGTTGTTGTTGTTTTCATTAATTGGACATAAGAATTTTACAGACTTTCTTACCCAGGCTGGCTTTGAACCTTTATCCTCAGATCACAGTCTGAATAGCTAGGATTATAGGTGTGAGTCATTGGAGTCCAGGATTACTATTTTTAACTTTACCTTTGTAGGTCGAGCACTGTAGCAGACACATGTAATCCCAGCTGCTTAGGAGGCAAAGATGTGGAAGGTCATGGTTGAATGCCAGCCGTGGCAAAAAAAAAAAAAAAAGTGAGCAAGGCTTCCATCTCAACAAAAAAGCCAGGTGTGGAAAATGTAAGAATTCTATTTATCATTCTTTATTTTTAAATATTTCCACCTCTTGATAGTCTCACATTATATTTCTTACTTTATCTTATTTTATGCTTTTCATATTTAAAGGTTCTTTCATATGTGTGGTTTACTAATAGTATTTTATTTTGTTGATGTAATATTAATTTAGCGATGATATATTAAACATCGACTGAGAATGTAGCAGTGAACCACACACAAAAGTGCCTGCCCTTTAGATCAGGTGGAAAAAGTAAGACCATCAAGAACTAAAGACTGTTAAGTATCACCAACATCAAAAGGAAATAAACAATGACAGAAGAAAGGAAGGAAGGAATGGATGAAGGTAGAGAAGGAAGAAAGGAAGGAAGGAGAAAGGGAGGGAGGAAGGGAGGGAGGGAGAAGAGAATGAGGGAGGAAGGAAAACTAGAGAAAGAGAATTCAAGCAAGTAGAGACGTAAGATCAGGATCTGGGTGGCCTTTTCTCATGGTACCTGTAGCAGAGAATCACTTAGGCTGAGCTGCTCAAGAAGATGTGTGAGTCAATAAAGGAAGGAAACACAGTTATGTCTGGAAGGAGATAGCTGCCAAGCATGAAGCTCTCAATTTGAATTGGGGTGATAGGGAGGGCCCTCAAGAGGCCAAATGGCAGGACTTTCATAACAACAACAAAAATAATAAAATATTATCTTATACAGTTCACTTCAGACCAAGCACATTGATTAGTGGTTTTCTTGTGATTTCAGTTAGATTACTGGCATGTGTACAGTTTGGCCAGAGTACAGTGTTGCTGCAACAAAGGCATATATTGATTTTTAACACTATTCCCATTGATAATTTTATATAATATTTATTAACCTAAGAAATTAATGCCTTGACAAACTATATTTAAGGAATTTTGCAATAGGAGAATTTTCCACAATATGGTTGTGTTGTTTCACCCAGAGATCAGGTATCTGCTCACCAGGATCCAATTGTAATATCTTTCTCTTATTTCAAATCTGTATTCTAGCAAATATATTAAAATTTCATCTATTTCTGTTCAGAGTGTGAAAAGAACAATATGCACTCCCAATTCATCATCTAAAACAAGGGACTGGATACAATTCTTTAAAATTGGTTTGCAGTCACTGTCACTCAGGTAGCGCCAAAGCCAAAACTGTTACCTATCTGAAGATATACAAACAACCAGGCATTCTGTGGAGTCTCATTGTCTTTATGGTGCTGTATGTTTTCTATTGTTTCTATTCTGAGACAAAAAGCATCTATTTGCATTAACCATTTTTATTTTTTTATTGGTATTAAAAAATCAGTTGTATTTTCAGTCCTTTCATTTCAATACTGATCAATTTCTCTAAGGTTAAGTGCAGTTTATGGAGAAAAAGAATAGGCTCAGTAAGAACACGGTGTTCTCATTTACATACAAGTTCCATTTCCTAACTGTAAAGATGGTATTATTAATTCCGATTGTTATAAATAAGCGATTAAAAATCAGTGCTAGGCTAGGCATGATGGTCATCTCAGTATTCAAAAAGCTGAGACAGGGGATTGTAAATTTGGGACCATCTGTATTATGAGAGTATCACAGAAATATAAAAAAAGACAGAATAAGAACAGACAATAGAAATAAATGAGTTATTTATCGCTCATTGAAATGCAGACAAAAGTTGACTGGATCAGATTTCACATGTACTTTCCAACATTGAGTTCTTTAAGCTGACAAGCACCTATATTTAAACATACAAAAGATAATAATACAATCCTTATTACTTAAAGAAAATAATATGCTTAATATCCAGGTTTGCATTTTTGATACTAATAATACTAAAAAATCTCAAATTTTTATCTCTTTTTCTTCTTCCATTGTTCCTTCTTTCCTAGTATTCCAATTTTTTTGTTTTTACTTAATGAATTAATTAATTAGCAGTTCTTGGGGGGCTTAATTAAGGGTCCAGTATCCTTGCTAGGCACATGCTATTCTACTTGATTCACATCCTAGTCCTTTTCCTGATTTAATTTTGCTTCTGGTAGAGTCTTGTGTTTTCTCCTGAGCTGGTTTGGGATGGAGATCCCCTACTTAAAACCCTCATGTAGTTAGGAATGCTAGACTTGTTTGCTACAATAGTGTCTCACAAAACTTTTGCCTAGGCTGGCCATGAACTGTGGCTTTCCAGATTCCTATCCCCTATTTAGCTGGAACTATTGGCAACAACTACTATGTCAAATTTTATCTTTCATTTTCAAGTCTTACAATTTCAAATTAACAAATGAAGGTCTGATGGATGAAATGGTTTGCCAACATCCCATAGTAGCAAAATGGCAAGTGTCAGAGCCAAAATTCAACTCAGCCTCCCTATATTGTTCTATTTTCCATCAAAAAGCCTCCTACACATACACATACACACACACACACACACACACCCCATACCACACACCCCTACCACTCACTCCCTTTCACCAAGAAGTTGTGTGCAGCATTCCCCCTGGAGTGAAATACCTGTGACTGAACATAGCTAAGGTTAGAAAAGAGCATAGCCAAGATTTTCTTAAGATCTATACTGAATTGGTTTACCTGACTGATCAATGTGTAAAGAGAGCAGAATATTGTGGGAAGTGGAAATGAGCAAGAATGCAAGAGAATAATGTTATGCAAAGTGAGCACAGAAGGCAGTGACAAGAGCCTCTTGATTTATGATCAGAGGAAAAGATTGCTCTGATTTTCCTCAGGATGAACCTTTGGTCTGTCCCCATTGCACAAGGGAGCAGTGTGGCTCAGAAATGAATGCATCTTCACATTTTAATGTCATCGCTGTGGAAGTCACTGTGAGGTGGTGGTGTGACCTTCTCTGCACAGGATGATTTCGTGATATATGGTCTGTGGATGAAAATGCAGAAGACCAGGGGAGCTGATAAAATATAGCTAAGTGTTTGAGAGAGTAAATATTAGGTTCAGTGCCTGACTACCTCATATTTTAAATATTTCAATGCTCCCTGGATTACTGGACGAACGCAAAGTGCTCACTATTTAGCAACAACAGCCACAAAACACCTTAATAGTATCCTTCAAAATGTGTACTGTCCTCCTTGGAGTAATGGGCTTTCTATGATAGTAATCAAAGAGTGCTACCTTTGTGGACTGGAGTCAGAGCCATGTTGAGAAATGAGCACCTTTAAGGATATTTCTTTTCAGTAATTGTGTGATTTTTCTGTTTCTTACTCTGGATTAAGATGGGTGACAGTAGGGATGGAGAGGACACAGTGATTTTTCCAATAACAGAATGACAAGTAGCATTAAGGAGACAGATAGAAGTGACAGAACAATACAAAGTATGTGATCTGCAGGAATAGGATGCAGTTGGAGGAAACCATTAAGAGAGACTAGAGAGGACAGAGCATGGGTCATATGCAAACACAAGCCAAGATTCAGAGGCCCTGGCTGGAACTGGGAGCAAGGATCAGTAGGTGGAAGTGGGAGGCTGTGTTGGTGGGAACTAATGCAGAGCTGCTTGTGTGGGAAGCAGGCTCCTTCTATTCATCCTCTGTCTGTGCCAGAGACGTGAGAGACAGAGACATTCACACCTGAGGAGTTTTCCGTTCATTTTGTGATTGGTCACTCATGTTCTATGTTGAATGGCCAAAATGTTGAGCCGCTTCACAGAAATGGAAGTGGGTGAGAATTTTAATTCTAAGCCTAGGGTCAGGAGACTTTAACAATTTCCCAAGTATGCTGTAAAAGTGGAACTGTCCTAGCAGGGAAACATATAAAACCTGGAGTCTAAAAGCTTGGACACTTTCTTAGTTAGTTCTGCTATTGGAAATCCTCTCTCTGTCTCTGTCTCTCTGTCTCTGTCTCTGTCTCTGTCATTATCTCTCTCTCCCCTCTCTCTCTTCCCCTCCCTCTCTCTTTTCTCTTTTCGTTTAAGTTACTAGAATTCAAAACCTCTGAATTTGCTACAGACACACACTACGACTTCAGCCATGCCATTACCCCTTTTTGCTTTAGTCTTTTTTTTAGCATGCAGTTTCAGTTTTTTGTCTAGACCTGGTTCAGAACTTCCTACACATCTTACACCTTACCTGTGGTTACAAAAGTACATTGCGACACCTGTCTTGTTGGTTGAAATTCAAGGCTTTCCATAACATTTTGCTCAAACTAACATTGAACTGTAATTTTTCTCATCTTCCTCTCCTAAGGAACTCAGCTTACAGTCATGAGCCTCTGTGCTTATCCCTCTTGTAATACTTTTTAGAGGAATATAACCTCATTGAGATATAGTATATATGGTATATCATTAGCTATGCTGCATTTACACACATATTACAATGTAATCCTTCCAAATATCCATGAGATATTATTTTGTAATTATTCTTACTTAAGATATAATCAAACAGAGGCCATATAAGTTTCAGCCAGCTTTTCTAAATTACATGGCTTGTATACTCAGGCTTAGAAAAGGGACTACACTCTTTGAAGGTCTATGAAAGGGCATGGAAGTGGTGTTGGGGTAAGCCATGATTCTGTCCTGCAACTAACGTAGTTGCTGTGGGATATGATTGTACTCATAACCTTGAACTTATTAGGCAAGCCACTCTACCACTTGAGCCACGCCACTAGCTTGTTTGTATATAGCCCTGAAACATAGCTCAAATAATGTCATGGTATTTTAACTAATGATATTTTAATTAATAGAAGGAATAAAATATTTAAAGGTTAATGCTCCCTAGAACATAATGCCAAAGCAGGCTGGGTAAATCCTACCTATGAAACACAAACAGGCTAGGTAATTCTACTCATGTACCTTTTGTTTGAACAAATTCTTCACATTGCAAATTGTGATTCTAAAATAGTCTGTAAATTATGCAAGTAATTTATCTTATACTAACATATCATTTTATCTTTTTTTCTCTCTTGTATTACCATGTATTAATGGTACAAAATGATTTCATGGTGACATTTTCATACATGCAAGTCATGTACTTTGAATTCATCCAGTACATAACTATCTTATCTACCTTCCTTCCCATCCCTCAAATATGACACTTGTGAATTAACTACTCCCAGCACCCAGTCTTTGTGCATTCCTTGAGGAGCTTTTAAGACACTGAGTGGTCAGTGTTTTGGAAATGATCACACAATAAGAGGGTTCCTGTAAATGGCAGAAGTCTTTTTTTTTGAAAATACAGAGCATGACTATGTTTGACTAGGAAACAAACCTTCTGTGGAATTTCTTGTATGTTCTTTAAAGTATCATTCAAGTTTGAAACAACTAATTTGTGTGTGTGTGTGTGTGTGTGTGTGTGTGTGTGTGTGTACTGGGACTTGCATTGAATGTTGTCCCTTAGACTAGTGCTCTGCCCCTTGCACTATGGCACCACTTCTGGCTTTTTGAAGATTCATTGGAGATAAAAGTCTCATGGACTTCCCTGCTCAGGCTAGCTTTGAATCATGATCCTTAGGTCTCAGATTCCTTGGTAGCTAGAATTATAGTTGTGAGTCCCAGTTAAGAAGACCACTATTTGGAATAAGTACAAATAACTCACTTATATTGTGAGAAACTATGTGTAGAGATAAAAGGACACCTTGGCCAAATCATACAATACATTCATGTTACACAAGGCACCAGAGCTTGTGTTCTGGCACTTGTCTCATTGGTCCAACTTGAATGGACCTTTGAGGAACATAAAAGATATTGCTGAATCTTGGAATCTATTACCTCAAAATGCCAGATCTAACATGGGATGTAGCTGTATGAAAACTTGCCATTATTCCTAAGCAATTTTGAAACCAAAGAAATCTCAGTTCTCCTGAGTCCTTGTTCCTGCATTCATGCAAACTCCACAATTCACCTTAAAGCTCATCTTCATGGTTCACCATGTAATATCATCATTCTTCTCCATGGAGCACTCCACAAAGCTGACCATCTGCCTTTCTGTCTTGCAGAGCATCTTACACAATGGAGTGCTAACTGAGGCTCAGCTCCTGACTCCACTTTCTCTTGGTACTTTACCTCCTGTAAGTTAGTTCTGTTAAGTCCAGTTTTCCCAGCATATCCAACCAAGGGGGGCTGCTTTCCATTTCAAAAGCCCCAGTTCTCAGACTTTGGTGTGTGACAGAGCAATCTGCAGAGATAAGTAGTACCTCAGCAGAAAGACTCATGGAAGCACAGGTTCTGAAGCTGATAGACTTAAATTGCTGTGAAAACCATTGGATGAAAAGCGATATAGATAAAGCATGTTATATTGCCTAGCATGAAAATAAATCTTCACTTATTGCCATCTCCTATATTAGATTATATTCTAATTTTAAATGTCTAGAGTTTCATGGTTCAGGGTCTTCAAATGATGTACTGAAGATTTAACAGGAAAGGAATTCACATGTGTCACTCCACTGAAAACATGGGTGCAGGGATTATTTAAAATAATCATTAAATATGCATTTTAAAGGATCATAATTCCAAAAGAATACATATTTGATAGCATAGATTAATGGGGTGGGGTATTAATGTAACTCTCATGAAAGTGATCCATATTCCTGTCAGTAACTTAGCTCAATAAAATAAGAGCTGAAAATAATGGAAAAAAATTGACCACTTTAAGTGTTACTAAAACATGCATGGGTTGATTTGCAAGACAGATGTTAATTCTTTGTAATGGACAGTTTTCAAGGATAAGATTTGTATCAGCCACTTATCACCCATCCCAGCACCAGAATGTGTTATAGGATAATAAAGCCCATTTGTGCTTAATTCCATGCGCACATTTCTATGGTAATAACATTCGTGGAACTACTTATTTTTTTTGTTGGTTGTGGGACTTGAACTGAGGTCCTGGCCACTGTCCCTGAGCCTTTTGGCTCAAGGCTAGTGTTCTACCACTTTGAGCCACAGCTCTACTTCTGATTTGTAGGTGGTTAATTGGAGATGAGTCTTCCAGCCTTTTCTGCCAGGGCTGATTCTGACTTGCTATCCTCAGATCTCAGCTTCCCTAGTAGTTAGCACAGGCATGAGCTACCCGGGATTGGTATGAAACAACATTTAAAGAGAGGATGATACAAACTTTTTTCTCCTGGTTTTGCCACACCCTCAATAGCCTAGACATTTAGGAAGTTAATCTCATTCCTAATATCTTTGTCTGCACAAAGTAATCATGCTATTGCCTTGGGTGTCTATACTTTCGGTAAGGGAGACATTGAGCAGATGGTTATAGTAATTGAACTTAAGATCCTGAAACATTTCAAGAGCTGAGCCTGCTAAGGCACAAGCTGGTAGATACAGCTCGGCGGTCAAAGCTCACAGCCTTAGTTGATGTACATGTATAAACACACTGATGTGAAAACATACTACTAAGTATGCATACAGCAATGTGGAAAATGGAATTAGAACACAGAATGGAGTAGTTATGATGTGGTAGGCATCTTGTACTTTATCTTAGTCCAAAACCTTTATAAGATAGAAGACATTATTTGTACTTAGATTCTCATCTTGAAGGATGGAAAGGAATTCAATGGAAGACTGTAGGAAAAAGCTTCCTTTAACTATTTGCTACCTTTTCTCACTCATTTGCACAATATAGAATGAAACCACTTTTATAACAGGACATTTGAATACACTGCTTTAGCTTGATACCTGGTAATGATCCTCCTTCTACTTTGAAATTTGCTATTTTTCCAATTTTGTGGGGCTAATTTCTGATAACAAACTTCCTGATTTTCTCCTCACACCCATTTCGCCTGGATCCTCTAGTCAGATATTCCTAAACTATGTGAAATGATTTTTGAATGAAAGGCTCTATGAATATCCAGATAATTCATATTTTCTAGATAAGATGGAGCCATGTTTAGAATCACAAAGACATTTTAGGAAACACAAGAACTAATTCGAATGATTATTTCCAAATTCTCTATATGACATAAACTACAATATGCTGAGTTACTATGCCATGTAGATTTGTCTATATTCTCCATTAAGTTCAAATACCAAACAGACATAAAAATGGAATGCTGATTCTGTTGGTGCTGTTACTCTGTTTGTTCAAACAGCATCATTCATATGGTCAGACTTCTCATTTGACAAGGCTCTACTGACATATTCAGAGAATTAAGATCCTTTCTTTTTTTTTTTAAAGTCGGTCGTGGGGCTTGAACTCTGGGCTTGGGTGCTGTCCCTGCGCTCCTCAGCTCAAGGCGAGAGCTCTACCACTTCAACCACAGTACCATTTCTGGTTTTCGAGTGGTTTATTGGTGAGTCTCACAGACTTTCCTGCCCGGCTTTGAACCGTGATCCTCAGATCTCAGCCTCCTGAGTAGCTAGTATTACAGGCATGAGCCACCGGCGCCCGGCTAAGATCCTTTCTTATTTTCTGGTTGTTTGGAGTGGGCTTCTTGAGTATTTGGTATGTGATCTACATCATTCTCACCTCTATAGTGGAAGTCCAAGTTTTATATCCTCTTTGTGCTGTTATAAGTACTCGCTCCCTGGATTTCCTTCTTCTTTAATCCAACTCTGGTCCTTTCACCACACTGCAACCAAAACCATTTTAATAATTTGCCAAGTGATCATGCTTTCTATCTAAAAGCCTTTCAATGGTGTAAATTAGTACAATCTGAAATGAGCAGGAGCAAGAATACTTGAGAGGATAAATGCAGAAATAAGCAGTGTTGGCTTCCATAGGTTCACGTTAGGTGATTTGCTCATGCAGTTGTGTTTGGCGGATGCTGGGTGGGCTAGAACTATCTTTTAAAAGAGCTTACTTGAAATTCTGTGGAAGGAGGATCTGGATTTTTGTAATATGTTTTCTTAGTTTTGTTACTTATTTGTAGCCATACAGATAGCAAATAGGAAAAGAATGTTAAAAGAAAAAGATAAGCACATGTATTATATGAGAAGTTATTAAATCCATATTCCCTGGGCCTTATGTTTTAATTTAACACTCCCCCAGGCTCTGTCATAAAATTTGCATTTGTGTTTATGCCAGTTGCATCATTGTTAATATTCTCCTAAGGAAGCCCACACACACACTTTCTTCCAGGAGTTTTTTACTGAGTGTTGGTAAGTGGCACATCTGAACACACATTGCTAAGCTTAGGAAACAAAATCATCATTAATTGTGTGCTACATTACAACGCCAAACAGGAAGGGATTGCTGAGCAAGACCTTAGCTGAAGACAGGTAAACTGACAGCCTCAACAACATTCTTTGAGGGAATGCATGAAGGAACAGAACTGAGAAAACATTCAAGTGTTTCAAGCATTTCTCCATAGGTCAAAGTAAAGCAGTGAAACTCCTACATTCCCCTTTACCATCCCATGTTTAGCCTCCTTGACTTTATAATCAACACAGTGAAAGATGGTTCCTTCAGTGGCTGGAGACAGCAATGAAATTCTTATTTTGAGGGAGAATAAAGGAAAAGAGCCCTTTGATAATAAACATGCTCTCTCTCTCTCTGTCTCTCTCTCTCTCTCTCTCTCTCTCTCTCTGTCTGTCTCTCTCTTTTTCTGTGTGTGTGTGTGTGTGTGTGTGTGTGTGTATGCTGGACCCAGGACTTGAACTTGGGGACTGAGCACTGTCCCTAAGCTTTTTTTCTTAAGGCTAGCCCTCTACCACTTGAGGCACAGCTCCAGTTCTTGATTGCTTTTCTCTTTTGAGTAGTTAATTAAAGATAAGAGTCTCCTAGATTTCTCTTCTCAGGCTGGCTTCCAACCAAGATCCTCAGATTTCAGCCTCCAGAATAGCTAAGATTACAGGCATGAGCCACTGGTGCCTGGCTCACACGGCCTCTTCTGGATGACACTTTTCCCTATATGTTGAAGCACCTTTGTTCTTCTCTCTCACTGAGTTCTTTCCTGATGCTGTGACTCTTCCTATCTTCCTGATTCCAGCTTGTCATTGCTTGCCTTTCCTTACCCTCCCCTCCCCTTCCTCTCCACTCCCCTTCATCTTCATTCCCACTCTCCCTACTTGACCCATACATAGTGAACCAACGTTGACTAATTACACTGTCTAAAGTTAATAAGATTCCTATTTCCTACATTTAAGCAGCAAATTATTAAGACTCGTTGTCCCTAATGCCAATGTCTATTGCTTTGTGCTGTAGTTTTAAAAATTTAAACTTAAAAATGCTGGACTATCTGAATTCTAGATTTGCATTTTGTATAATATTTATAAACAAGATTACATTAAGTGGTGTGTTCAAAACTGTATTTGTGTGTGGTTCATGTTTTAAAATCAGATAAAATTATACAAAATAATTTAACAGTTTTATCAGATCCAATCATATAGACATACACGTACGTGCAGGTATATATTTATACACACATATATACACACATTTATATTCAGGTAAACTGTTAAAAGTAAGTGTACTAAAAACTACAGAACAACAAAAAAGAAAGCAAATGTTTAGAAAAGTGGTCAATTTGAATTATAAAGAAATAATAATGTAACAAGTACCCAGATTAAACTTTTCTACGTAGATAGCATCAGATAAATCAGGTTAAATAATACCAGTTTCATATTTCAGAATGTAGACATTAAGAGTTTTGGTAATATCAAATCCTGATGAATTTTTTTGGGAATTGCTCCTTCTCTGCATTGATGTGGGGGAATATGTTGGTAATGGGTAATTGAATGGAAACTCAGAATGGCTATCAAAATACAAAATGCTGAACTGGAAGGCTGAGTAATTCTTCTCTGACAAACCTTATTTAGAAAGGTGCTTCTACACAATCACAGTGACTTCTGAAGTGAGGTTCTGTTCTGATAAACAACGAAAACAGTAAGACATTCCCATTAAAAGGTGTCATTGGGAAACATGTATCCATACTTGGGAAAATATTATGTAGTATTATGTAATATTATATAGTATTAGGTAGTAATTCTGCTTGTTATTAACAGTAATACATATAATTAAAAAGATGTGTGTGTGTGTGTGGTGTGTGTGTGTGTGTGTTTGTGTCCCTCACAAAGGCCAATATGTTGTAGAAGGTAGGGAGGAATCAGAACTAAGGTATTAGCAATATTGTCTTAGAGAAGTAAAAGGGAGAAAGATAAGAGAGGTGAAATTTGGGGTGTAGTAAAAGGAAAATTATCTCTAATTTGTAATGGTTTAATTTTTACTTAAGGAGATCTATGTTTTACCTGTCTTCTGATTGAATTAGTCAAATTGCTTAATCTATCCTTACTACATATACACACTGAATACTTCCATTGTTCTTCGTAAATGGTAACTCCTTTGTAAAACTACTTAAAGTATATATATATATATATAAAATTTTAGAAAAATAACAATTAGGAAAATGTTCCTGTGTTATGTTATTATATTAAAAAACCAACCAAAGGATGGTATTAGCAGGGGATAATTTAAATGGTATAATTCCTTAGAAAAACTAACCCACAGCCAAACCAAATAAATACCAGAAAGCTGGCACTTGAAAGGTGTATAGAGGGATGAAGGAGACATGGTAGACAATTAAAAGTGAAATGGGGAAATATGTCACAAATATTAAGTGCATAGGAATTTAAGAAAACTGAGGGGAAGGACTGGGTTGGGAGGGATGAGGGAGAATGATAAACTGGGTGACATCGATTAAGATACATTGGTAAGGGCAAACAAAGGAGGAGGCAGCAATGCATGATAAGAAATGTACTTATTATGGTGGGGGGGAGGATCGGGTGGGGAGGCTGGGAAGGGATGGGAGGGAAAACAAAGGAGGAGCAACAATGCTTGATAAGAAATGTACTCATTATCTTGCCCATGTAATAGTAACCCCTCTGTATGGTATTTTCACAATAAAAAAATATATTGTTCTTATGAACTAATATTTGAATATTATTCTCTATGTAATACTATTAAAGATAATAGAAATATAATTTATAAGGAGAAGTTGATCAATAAAAATGCTGCCATTGATGATAGCAAGGAATATTGAATGAGATATGTAAGAAGCTTTTGGTTCAAGAGGAGGCAGTTAGGGAGCATCTGGGACATCTGAGTCACTGTTAATCTTCATTGTTTTCTGTAAGTCTATAGCTTTATTTACAGACAGACACACACATACTTCATTTTAGAAGTGATATTTAGAGAGTAATATTTAGATAATGCTACTAAAATGTATATTATATATTTAAAAGAAGCATACATGTGTAGAATTTTCAATATTTACCTATAAACTAATTCCAAGAATCATGTAACATGAAACCTAAAAGTCTCATTCATTCATATTTGCAAATTGAAAAAAAAGCATCAAGAAATTTGAAAAAAACATTGCTTTATCTTATACCAAATAACAAAACAGCAGGCCACTAAATTGAATCCAGTTAAAATTGGCTCCAGGGATTTACAACCTGCAAATTTTCAACTTTTCATCTCTTTTGGTTTAAGTTTGGATTTGTCACACTCTGACATTTTTATATGTTACCAAAATGTCACCAGACTAGAGCAAAAGAAGCTATTATATCAAGTGCACTTGAAATTTTTCCAGCTCCACCCTCTGTGTTAGCTGTGCTCTATGCATGGCTGTTGTGCAGTGAAACAATATTTCCTACATAAACATCAGGAGAAAATGTTAAATTGCGGAAGTCAAGGGCTTATGAGGCATAGGTCTTGTCATAAAGTGATTCTTTGCACTCTATTTCTCATCATCAGATATTAAAAATCACACATACACACAAACACACACATACAAGCACACAATAGACAGAAAGAAAATGTATGATAGAAAAGCAAGGAGATCCTATAGTCCTCTGTGACATCATCACTAGCATCAATGTTCTCCATGATGTTATCCAGAAAGAAATGCAAATCAAAACAACATTGAGATACCACCTCACCCCAGTTAGAATGGCTAAAATCAAGAACTCTAATAACAACAGATGCTGGAGGGGATGTGGACAGAAGGGAATCTTACTGCATTGTTGGTGGGAATGTAAACTTGTTCAATCACTTTGGAAAGTAGTATGGAGGTTCCTCAAAAGACTCCACATAGAGCTCTCCTATGACCCAGTAATCCCACTTTTGGGCATTTATCCAAAATGTTTACAAACAAGACCATACTAAAGCTACCAGCACAACTATGTTTATTGCAGCATTATTTACCATAGCTAAGATATGGAACCAACCCAGATGCCCCTCAGTAGATGAATGGATCAAGAAAATGTGGTATATATACACAATGGAATTCTATGCCTCCATCAGAAGGAATGACATTGCCCCATTTGTTAGGAAATGGAAAGACTTGGAAAAAATTATATTAAGTGAAGTAAGCCAGGCCCAAAGAAACATAAGTCCCATGGTTTCCCTTATTTGCAATATCTAGTATATGTCTGAGTCAAGCAGAAAAGGTCACATAAGGTGATGCTAAGGACATGTACCCTAAGATATGTATTCATATGTTTTTTTCTTTCATGCGATTGTTTCTAACGCATTTATAAGATTATTTCTTTGTTGCTTTGTTTGTCCCTCCCCCACAGAATAACTCCTACTTTCACTGTATTTGATGTTGGTATAATTTGTGGAGGGGAAGGGGAATAACAAGTCGTTTAAATAGGGATATAGGTGGACCCATTGCAACAAGGAGATGAACAGTCTTTATTTTGAAAACGAACTTTGGTGCGGGAGGAGGGGAGCGCGGGGAGGATCAGGTGGCGGAGACAAGGGAGGATGGGAAGGGATGGGAAGGGGAAACAAAGGAGCCTACAATGCTTGATAAGAAATGTTAAGAAATGTACTCATTAGGGGAGCTCTATGTGAAGTCTTTTGAGGAACCTCCATACTGCTTTCCAAAGTGGTTGAACAAGTTTACCCTCCCACCAACAATGGAGTAAGGTTCCCTTCTCTCCACATCCCCTCCAGCATCTGTTGTTGTTAGAGTTCTTGATTTTTGCCATTCTAACTGGAGTAAGGTGGTATCTCAATGCTGTTTTGATTTGCATTTCTTTTATGGCTAGGGAGGTTGAGCATTTCTTCATGTGTCTGTTGGCCATCTTTCTTTCTTCTTCAGAGAAGTTTCTCTTCAAGTCTTTAGCCCGTTTATTTATTGGGGAGTTGTTTCTTTGAGGATTTGTTGTTGGGGGATTTAATTTTTTGAGCTCCAAGTATATTTTAGATATGAGACCCTTGTCCATTGTATGGCTAGTGAAAATCTTTTCCCAATCTGTGGGCTTTCTATTGATCTTGCTCGCTATGTCCTTTGCCATGCAGAAGCTCAGCAACTTCATGCAATCCCATTTGTCCAACCTTTCTTTGATTTGTTGTGTTTCCAGGTCTTTATTCAGAAAATTTCGGCCTGAGCCAAGGAGACCTAGGGTTTCTCCTATTCCATCCTGTAATGTTTTCAGAGTGTCTGCTTTGACTGCAAGGTCTTTGATCCATTTGGAGTTGATTCTGGTGCAGGGTGATATATAAGGATCTAGTTTTAGTTTTCTGCAAGTAGTTAACCAATTTTGCCAGCACCATTTACTGAAGAGGCTGTCTTTCTTCCATTCTATTATTTTAGCTCCCTTATCGAAGATTAGTTGGCTATAGGTCTGTAGGTTCATTTCTGGGTTTTCAATTCTATTCCATTGGTCCTGAGGTCTGTTCTTATGCCAGTACCAAGCTGTTTTGATTAATATGGCTTTATAGTAGAGTTTGAAATTTGGTATTGATGTTCCACCAGCAGTGTTCTTTCCGTTGAGGAGCATTTTTACTATTCGGGGTCTTTTATTGTCCTATATGAATTTTTGGATTGCTTCTTGTATTTCCTTGAAGAATGAGGTTTGAATTTTGATAGGTATCGCATTGAATTTGTAGATAGCTTTAGGAAGCATTGCCATTTTCACGATGTTAATCTTTCCAATCCAGGAGCATGGGAGGTTTTGCCATTTTCTAAGTTCTGTTTGGATTTCCTTTTTCAAGATTTTAAAGTTTTCATTATACAGGTCCTTCACTTCTTTGGTTAAGTTAATTCCTGGTATTTTATTTTTTGAGGGGCTATTACAAATGGAATTACTTCAATCCACTTTTGGGCATTTACCCAAATGTTTACAAACAAGACCACACTAAAGCTACCAGCACAACTATGTTTATTGTAGCATTATTTACTATAGCTAAGATATGGAACCAACCCAGATACCCCTCAGTAGATGAATGGATCAAGAAAATGTGGTATATATACACAATGGAATTCTATGCTTCCATCAGAAAGAATGACATTTCCCCATTTGTTAGGAAATGGAAAGGCTTGGAAAAAAATTATATTAAGTGAAGCAAGCCAAGTCCAAAGAAACATAGGTCCCATTGTTTCCCTTATTTGCAATATCTAGTATATGTATGAGTCAAGCAGGAAAGGTCAGATAATGTGATGTTAGGAAAATGAACCCTTAGACAAGTATTTAATTGTTTTTTTTTTCTTTCATGCATTTGTTTCTAACGCATTTATAAGATTATTTCTTTGTAGCTTTGTATGTCCCTCCCCCACAGTACAACCCCTGCCTTCACTATATTTGATGTTGGTATAATTTGTGGAGGAGATGGGGAAAAACAAGTCGTTTAAGGATACAGGTGGACCCGATGCAACTATGAGAAGTACAAGTTGTCATGTCAAAAATGAACTTTACAACTTTGGTTGGGGGGGCAGGCTTGGGGGGGGATTGGGTGGGGGGCGAGGGGAGACTGAAAAGGGATGTGAAGGGTAAACAAAGGAGGAGGCTGCAATGCTTGATAAGAAATGTACTCATTATCTTGCCCATGTAATTGTAACCCCTCTGTACAGTATGTTCACAATAAATAAAAATTAAAATTAAAAAAAAAGGAATGTACTCATTATCTTGCCCATGTAATTGTAACCTCTCTGTACAGTATTTTCACAATAAAAAAAAAGAAATCAGATGGGGGCAGTGGAAAGAGAGAGAGAGAGAGAGAGAGAGAGAGAGAGAGAGAGAGAGAGAGGTATAGAAACACACAGGTATAGAAACACACAGAGAGAAACAGAGAAAGAAACAGAGAGAAAGCAAAGCAGAGAGATTATTTAAAGTAATAATCACCAAAGCTTCCCACATGTGGACTCATTGCAACAATGAAATATATAAGACCTCATGTTGAAAAACAAACTTTACAACAAAGGTGAATATTGATAGCCAAGAATCTCCATGAATCTCCAATTAAGATGAGCACCCAGTCAAACATGATCATCTTTGAGACAAGAACACTGAGAATTTTAAAGCCACCAATGAGCAGCACCTTGAAATACACAATCAATTGTCTATAAAATGCTGAGCATATTGCTAAGCAGAAAAATGGAGGCCAAAGACAGCATGTTGGTAAATGCAAACAGTTAAAACAAGAAAGCTTTGCATTTGAGAGTGCTACACCTCACAAAGCCACCTTTCACAAATGAAAGAGATGTGTAGAGATTCCCAAAGAAAGAAAAGATAGGAGATTCCATCATCCTCCCAATTCCATAGATCTTGTGATGTCAAGGATACACCACTGCATCTAGTGATGGATTGGTATGAAGTCTGAAAACATTTCTGTCCAGCTAACCCTCGAACCACCATCCTCCAATTCTCATTCCCAATTACGTAAGTTATGGGTGGGAGCACTGGAGTTCAGATGAATTGTTGATGAATACTGAAAGGAGCAGCTGTGGTATTTTGGTTCCAATTTGTTTTGCAGATGTTTCACATGAGCGAATGGAATGAAATAGAATGAAATACAGGAACCTAAAACCACAGAGAAGCAAGAATAGAATATATACTTCAGCCTAGATCATGGTTGTCTGAATGGTCTCACACAATCTCACCACTTTTTCTGACTACTTCATCTAATCTATTCTAATATATTATGTTTTAGTAAAGAACAGTTGATATACACCAAGTGGCAATATAAATTCCTCAAGTGTTTATGGTTGGCAGCGGTCAAGCACCTAAATGGCAGTCTCCTTCATATAGTGCAGAAAGTCAGACCAGACACTCAGAAGCCTTCCAACTCTACACGATTTAGCTATGGCTTCCACTGTGGCCTTATGGATTAAGATACATTCTTGCTTAAATAGAGATTTAAATAAAGTTGGTTTGGGTTCTCCCAAACCATAAAACTTGAAATCACAACTTAAGCAATATTGGTTATGTAAATCTTGATATTGCCTTAAAAGAAAATAAAAATCATCATATAAGTGATACATGTTATTTGCCTTAATGATGAAATTAAATTTTTATATCTTCTGAAATTGTCATCCTTTATTTGGCTAATATTTGCTTACTATTAGTCACATAAAACATAATTTTATATATTTTAATATATTGTAAATGAAGATTTGTTTGTTCAGCTAAGATTATACAACACGTTATTGTTATAACCTATTAGCTTGATTTAGAATACTTAAAAACTTCAGAAAAATAAAATATAACTGAGTTTGAGTTTAAAAAGTAATAATAATTACAAAAAATAAGGCTTTATGGAGCCAGTCATGGTCCCAGCACTCAGAAGGTTGATGAAAGAGGATCTGAGTTCAAGGCCAGCTTGGACTACATAGTGAAAGCCTATATCAACAACAACAAAACAATATTTATGTTTTCAACAAGCCTCAGTAATATAGGAAGGTAATATTTATAGACAAAATATGACATTGCACAACCTTTGCCTTGCTATGTGTGATGATGAGGCATATTGCCTTACGTGGATGTGGTCTGAAAGTTGACAGTCTGTGATTGGCTGACTCTAAGAAACTAAGGCTGAGTAACTCAACTACTTATCACCAGAATATGTGCTCCTGTTTGGTTGCAGTCCCTGAACATGTTAAGTTAGGGTGCATGTCACTACCTTTAAAGTACAGAGACAATCTCAAGCAAAATTTTAGTTGAATTTTAACAAGACCTATAAAAAATATACCTCTGTGTATTCTGTTCTCCTAGGATTATGACTGTTTCTGGCTGATAATCTAGATCTCTATGCATACAAGAACTATAGATTGCCAGAGGGAAGTGGTAAACTGGTGGCTAGTGAACCAGAGAAGGGCAAGAAAGAAATAAGTCACATTTAGGCTGTTTAATGCTGAGGATCAGGTGACTGTGGTAGACTTCTCAAGAACCTAGATAAGGAAATATCATCAGATCAATTCTAAGTATCCAAGCAGAACTATATTTCAGGAACTCCCAGCATTGTCTTCTCTCCTGGAGAAGACATCATCTTTGTAACTGGAAGGAATCTGCACAAGGAAGCTGACTGACTCTAAACAGAATTCAACCATAAATAAGGTTAGTGGACAAAATCCTATTGGAAATAACTAGAAAACTAAACTAATATTGAAAGCTCTGTGCTTTCAATACTAGCAGCAATAGACTGAAGCAAGCTGATTTTGATGTTTAGTATTCAACTTGCATTTATTCTCCCATGATGGAATTTTTTCCAGTTAGATACCTCTTATTTAAAATACAGTTTATGAACATGAAGCACTGATTGGTTAACTCAATATTTTGACAAATATTGAAAATGAGACAGGCCCCAGTTCTTTCATTTTCTTTGTTTATAATAAGGTAAAAAGGTTTATTTAACAAAGAGGCTGCTCAGAAGAATGAGCAGCGGGACCCAGAACAGGTTGCCTCAGTCCTTACATTTTAATTAAATTTGGATTATAAGTTACTTACAAAAGAATAATTTCCTATTTCTCCAGGACTTGTGCATAGTAACTAGAAGACTCAGATAAATGTTTTGGGAACTATTTTAATGTAAACAGCTCAGCTTGGATTTGGGTATCAACCCTAGATTTTTCTCAATACACAAGGTTAGTGCTTTCTCTTCAGTGGTGTAATTCATTGTAGAGTGTGTTGTAACCTAATGGCAAACCAAACTAGGAACTCTTCATCTTCCTCCGTCAACAAACTGGGCTGCAGTTTCTGGTGTTTGTTAAACACCAGCTTCTATTCTCACCATTTACAAAACACTCTTCTTTCTTCTTAGCTCCAATGTATAGGTTTTGTTTTTTTGTTTTTTGTTTTGTTTTGTTTTTCAAGGTTATCAGCACATCCACTTGATCCTTTCTTAATTGTTTCTCTCATATTTCCTGTAAAGAATCTCCAGAAAAAGAGAGCTGGTATATAGGAAGCTGCAGGTTATTAAATAAGATACTTGCAGGTTGTCCTAGCCATACTTATTTGGGTGGGACAGTTTTTTATTGCATTAGTGGATGAGGAGAATAACTTCTGTTTAGACATGGAGGTGAATGTAGTATTTTATAGAATTTTGTGAAAATCAAAAATTAGTAATATATAATATATTTATGGATTATGATTACTCAGCATGGTTCTTGGAACATGGTAAATGTTATGAGTTCTATTATTGTTACTATTATTATTGACATTCTCACTAAACAAGGTGTATGAATGCCAGCCTCATAGCAGTGGTTTTGTCAATTACAGCTCTCTTCTGAGTTTCTTTTCTCTGTTTTTCAGTAGCTCAACTGGGAAAAAGCAAAAAGAAATATAAAGCAGAAAATAAATTTAGATGATTCCCTCATCCTTCCTTTCTAGCTGAAAGAAATTAAGATTCGAAAAATCATTCACTCAATAGTTATTTGGTACTTACTATATTCTAGACTCATAGTTAGATTCTTAGCAGTGTATATTGGCTTATAGAATTCTCAAAATAATTGCCTACAGAAGTGTAATGACATTCAATTGACTGATGGGAAAATCTAAATGAGAAGAAGAACCCACAGAGCTTTATTTAGGCTTCAATCTATCTGGCTTCAAAAGTGGGTGCCTCTTACTCCTTCCATAGAGAGTTTGCTTTCTGTGCTGTCCAAGTCAACTACATTTTACAAATAAGAATGTAAAATCAGAGAAAGATGATTATTCTCTATAACTTCCATGTACATGAAAGCTTTATGCCTTCCCCAAATTACAATTCCAGGCTTCTAAAAATCCAGGCTCTGAAAGTTATGTGATCGTAGACTGACTCCGCAGTCCTGTGCAGCCTCTGAAGTTGACTATTTTTCATTGGAAATGGTGTTTCCAGCAGTATTAATGGCCACTCTCTCTATTATTGATCAGTTCAGCTGGGTGGTTGATTCAGTTTGGTCATCAACACAGTCGGAGAAATCAGATGCATCATTTTTGTTTTCAGTGGAGTGTGGCTTGTTGGACAAGCACCACCATAGTTTACAGAGGGCTTTTCCAACCACTAGATTAGCTCCACACAGAAGAACCTTCAAAACTAACTCCATTGAATTACCTACCAGGGACTAACCCCTTTGAGAGGGAGATGGGTTTAATCATTGCATGTGATGGATTTATCGGACTATGTCTATTTGATTTCTCTCCTGGCTGGCTTCTGTTGTTCTGAACATTCAATCACAACTTGAAAATGTCTAAATTTCTGTTTCTTTTAATCTATGATTTTGCTTTCTTGTCTTGAGATCTAACAGCTTCAGATGCATTTCTGAATGGAACATTGGCAATAGAAGTTTGTTGTTTTTTTTGGCAGCCTCTATTATATCTTCTCCTTTTCTAAGGAGAGGCAGCTGGTATTTAGACGGGTTTTAGCTCTTACTTTTTAAGTTCATGATGAATTTTAATTCATGTAGCAGAATCCTAGGGAAGGAAAATTATGTCATTTAGTACTGTTTGTTTAATTTTTACACACTTCAGTATGCTTTCTAAATATATGTATGTATTTGCATTACTAAGAATACTAAGGTATTAGGATTTTTAGGCATAGATGAAGTTGTTCTGGGTTTGATTATAAACTATTCATATATTTCTCCTGAAATTTCATGTTTTATATATTCATACTGTTCAAAATATAAACCAAGAGTGAAAAAAGATATTAAGAATGTTTCCCCTTTTTCAGAATTATTATTGTTAATTTTAATTCATGGTAACAGTAATGTATAAAACACAGTATATTTGTTTCATCCTGTATGTATTTCCACATTATAGCAGATTCTGACGCATCCAAGATTTCTTATATTCTGTAAAACCTAGCATTCACAACCACTTGGTATAGCCTGTGTCTCAATGAACTCAAGCTGAAATTTTCCTGATTGTCATTACAGATTTGATCTATTGTGCACTTCATTGGGTGGTTACTCACTTTCTTGGACTTGTGAACTACCTTTGTCTCATATTTACAAGTGATATGTATTTCAGGTTGTATTTTGCTATTTTACCACACAAAGATGACTGGCTGGTATTCATTGTTTTCCATTAAGCATTGTGTGCCTTGAAGTTTTTATATTGCCACTGTCATGAATGAACAACAAGCAGAATAGCTCAAAGATTTTACCTCATCATCCTTTTGTTTGAAATTAGATCCTAATAAGAAACACACACTGTCAGTATTGGTATAGAACTTAGAGAAATATTTGTTATCTGTATGCAGATATCTGGAGAGTTATAATCATTTTCATATCTTTACCATATTATTGCTTTTTGGCAATTTTCTCCCCTTTCTATTCTTTTGAACAAAGGGTTTTTTTCCTTCATATTTTCTTTTTTTGGGGGGGGGGTCCAGTTGTGGGGCCTGAACTCTGGGCCTGGGTGCTGTCCCTCAGCTCTTCAGCTCAAGGCTAGCGCTCTACCACTTGAGCCACAGCGCCACTTCTGGCTTTTTCCTTTTTGCTTATGTGGTGCTGTGCAATCGAACCCAGGTCCTCATGTATGCAAAGCAAGCACTCTACCACTGAGCCAACTTCCCAGCCCCCCTTCATATTTTCAGAGAGAGTGTCACGTTTAGGTGTTAATTTTGTTCTTATACATATAAATATTATATTATCTATTTGTTGTCAACTTTTATCTTTGTTTTATTTTATTAACAAAATTTTGTTCTCTCTTCTTGGAAGCAATAGTTGCTTATAATTATTTTTATAAAATAATAAAACAGGTATAACCCTTGTTTTCACTGTATTTGATGTTGGTATAATTTGGGGAGGGGAAGGGAAAAAAACAAATTGTTTAAATAGGGATGCAGCTGGGCCCATTGCAACAAAGAGATGTACAAGACATTATGTCAAAAAACGGACTTTACAATTTTGGCAGGGAGGGGGTGGGGGGAAGATGGGAAGGCAGGGAAGATGAGGGGAAACAAAGGAGGAGGCAACAATGCTTGATAAGAAATGTACTCATTACCTTGCTCATGTAATTGTAGTACCTGTGTACAGAATTTTCACAATAAAAAACATTATTAATAATAAAAAAGAATGAAAAAAATCAGAGCACCAGAATCCTTTCTTTAAAGCAATATGTAAAAAATAGTGATTTTTGATATTATTTTAAAAATAAATTATAATACATTTACATACTATTTGTTATGTTTTATTTCTATATAATTTTGAATATTTTGGGAAAACATTATGAAACAAATAAATATCTACCCAGTTTCATTCAATTAGTGATACCATTGAAATGGTAAGTGAAAAATTGATAAACAAAAATCCAACTATATTACAAATATACCATGGTTATTTAGAATTGAATGTTGAGGAAATGTTGTAGAGATACTATATTGAACCTATGTATATTTAAATTCTTTATGCATTTTTGTTTCTCATTTTTTATAGTAATTGCATGTTCTTAGGAATAAAAATATAACAACTCTTATTTGCTTTATGAAGTAGAAAACTTGGAACTTAATATTGCTTGTTTATTAGGATGAGTAATAAAGATGATAATAGATAATGATAATAGAGATAATAATACCTATTATATACAATATATTATATATACATATACTATATATATAAATTCATCCTCAAACATGGGTGATGTGTCTGTTACTTTTGCATTTTTTTTTTTTTTTTTTTTTGCCAGTCATGGGGCCTGAACTCTGGGTCTGGGCGCTGTCCCTCAGCTTTTCAGCTCAAGGCTAGTGCTCTACCACTTGAGCCACAGTGCCACTTCCGGCTTTTTCTGTTTATGTGGTGCTGAGGAATCGAACCCAGGGCCTCATGCTTGCAAGGCATGCACTCTACCGCTGAGCTACCTTCCCAGCCCCACTTTTGCATTTTTGAGGGCAGAATATCTGTGACAACATATAGCAAAAACAGGAGGAAAGATTTTTGTTGGATTATAATACTAAAGAGTTCCATCTTTGGTCACACAGCTCTGTTTCTGAGCTGGCATCATGGTGGTAGGAGCTTCTTACCCCATGACAGACAAAGAAGAGTGAGAAGAGAAGACTGTAAATCAAAAATAATCTTCCAAGACATTATCCAGATCACTGCCTCCAACTTCCTCTACTTAGGGCCCAAATCAAACCTACCTTTACCTACTAGCTGGGGACCAAGTATTCAGTTTATGTTCAAACAGTGCTTGTCATAACACATAATGCATGGGTGTTTCTTTTTTATATTAAAAATATTTTATTGATATATATCACATAATATATAGTATAATGTATATAATAATATTACTATAATAATATTGAATTATTGTATTATAATAGTATATTATTACTACAATAATGTTGTGTAATGATACATAATATATTTGTATATATACATCTATATATAAAATTCATCCATCTGGAGGAATATTACACCATTTGCTGAAAAATGGGTGAACCTGAGAACATTATGTTAAATGAAATAAATGAATTAGAGAGACAAAGAGAAAATGCTTGCTCTCATATGTGGAATATAGATCTAAATTATAAAAAAATATATGGAAACATATACAGGGTCATATACACAAAAAACTGACCAAAGTACAGAATGTGTTTGTGTGCAGACTCTAGTGGTGTAATTCCTTTGAAGAACTAGCTTACAGTTTAACATAATGAATAGCAGGAAGCTGAAACATGTTTCTTTAAAAGGAAATAGGTCAAAGTGGGAAGATGAATGGAAAGACGAAGGGCTGGCAAATACAGTTACAATATTTAATGTACTGAATATTATTCAATATTCACTGTAATGAATAGTCAATGTTCAGTGAAAATGGAACCACCTAATTTGAGCGGATCAGTGAAGTTTAGATGGATGGGAGAGAAAAATTACATTAATCAAGATGCATTCTATTCATAAACTGATATGGTGAATTGAAACCCTGTTTTGCAACTAATTACTAGTGGCTAACACCTGTAATCCTAGCTACTCAGGAGGCTGAGATCTGAGGATCGTGGTTCAGAGCCATCCCAGGCAGGAAAATCAAGTCCATGAGATTCTTATCTCCAATAAACCACTAGAAAACTGGAAGTGGAGCTGTGGCTCCAGTGGTAGAGTGCTTGCCTTGAGCTGAAAAGCTGAGGGACAGTGGCCAGGCCCAGAGTTCAAGCCCCACAACCAGCAAAAACAAACAACTAAAGATAATAAACAGAGGAGAAGGACAGCCAATTCTTGAGATGTCCTCATGGCATCTTTTATATCATTCTTACTTTCTTTTTTTTTTAATTGTGAAAATACCGTACTTTCTTTTAAATATGTGTGTGTGTGTGTGTGTGTGTGTGTGTGTGTGTGTTTCTGTGTCTGTGTGTCTGTGTGTGTGTCTGTGTCTGTGTGTCTGTGTGTCTGTGTGTTTCAATGATCTTGAAGTAGATACAAAGGAGTTGCCATTCTTGTTGAATAGCAGTTTTTGAATACATTGCATCTTGGTCAGTGTCACCCCTTTCATCATTCATCTGGTTTGTTTCTTGTTGCTATTGTTGTTATAATGCATTAATGTCAGGAACAGGGTCTCCTACTATGTACTTGTCAATATGTTACCTGGAGCTACAGTCATTGAAGGTAAAGTTCACTGCTAGGGTCACTCTTTATATGGTTGCTGATCATAAGCCTCTCTTCCTGACTCTTGTATGAAGCCCTGGTTTGCTGGCATAGGACACTCTTTGTATGTTGCTGGTTTCCACCAGAGGTAGTGTCCCTTGAGAAAAATCAAAGGAAAACCCCAATGAGTAGTTTCCACTCCACATACTGTTGCTTCCACTATATTTAATTCTTCTTTAGTAAAAGTTCTGTCTTTCCTATCCTTGAGGAGAGGGATATTGGGCTCCCACACCTACAGTGAAGACTTAAAGAGTTTCTGGATATATTCTAAAACAACCCAACAGGTTCAGAATCTATTGCTGCCTTGTGAGCTCTTCCTTCCCTAATTCTAATGTGCAGGTAGGTAGAAACAACCCACAGCATCACTTTCCCAGTGCTGGAGTTCTTGCTATGGAGAGAGTGGCTGAGTAGTACTTATCTATCTCTGCCTCAGCATCGCACAACTTTAGGAAGAGAGTGTCCTTTTACCAGCTATCTAATTCTCTCTTTGATTTGAACATCTTCAATTTACACTTTTCTTCTTTGCATTAAGCCATTATCTACATTAGATAACCTTTCTATATCTGTTCAAATTTTCTATAGATTAGAAAAAAAGCATTTCCTAATTTTCAGGGGTTTTTCTTTAGTAAGCCTGGCATAATTTCTGTTGAAAAGAACAGAGAAAGATTTGAGTATGAGCAATTCATTGGTAAATGTCTCTGTGAAATAAGATACACAAAGATATAAGGAAAGTAAGGCCTGGAATTCAAGGTGAGTGGAATTCTAAGAGAAAGGATTCAAAACACATCAGCCTGACGTTGTCAGGAAATTAAAATTTCATATATATGAAACAGCAATCCATACTTCTGTCAATAATTGTTAGCTGAGGAGAAACTCTTAGTTTCTTTTCCTATATTTGCCAAGTGAAGTCATTCAAGAATTAAAAAGAATGTATTACAGTAATTTTCCATAGATAAAGAACTGAGAAAAAAAGAAAATTTGAGGAGGGATAGAAGAAGCTTAGTGTAAAATAAAAAGTATTTTTCCTCCTCCCTTATGTAAATGGTGGGCAGTAATACTATATATTGTTTCCTTTGAAGTTGAGTTTGTCAATTCAGTGTGAAGGATTCCTGTGTTTCACTCTTCACATGATGGTGGGTGAGATTCACTCCATGTACCTCTGTGTTGTCAGTGCATGTGAGAAGAACCTAGAAAAAGGAACACAGATACTGTATATATCTAGGAACAGGGATGAAAATCTTTCCCATAGTAAGTATGTTAGAAGTGTGACAAAATTCCCTTGTGTCCACAAACCTTGACTAACGTGGAGAAGATGCCACAGACTGCTGACTGTTCTCCTGTTTTTGAGCCAATCAATCTACTTCCTAGCTGGGAGCACTTAGATGTGGTATTAGAGAACACCGTGGAAGGATGATAGATAGCTGTGGCCACAGAGCTGACTTGTCCTTCACATCCATACAACAGACCTTTCAAGTGAAAACTGGGTCAGCAGAAAATGGACCATGTTTCATTTGCCTTACCCATGGTGGTTCATCACTCACAGTGGCAAAAGTGCTCTCTTGCCTTGCAGCTCTGTTTTGCCACTATTTTTGCAGTGTATCTACACTAAGAAGGAATGCGGGAAGAGATACCTGGTCCCAGTCTTTCTAAGGTCCCCTGCCTAGGGAACACACAGTGATTGCATGGGAAATGAGAATATTAAAGAGTGATTATAATTTTCACTCTAAAGTGACTGACAAGTGTTGACTTTGGCCAAACAAGGCCACCCATGGCTACTGAAGGAGAACTATGAAAAGTTCTTTTTGTTCCAACCTTTTAAAAAAAAATCCCAAAGTACTTGATGTGCCTAGAGGACTGTTACACTGAACACTCTACGTTAGGCAACTTTTTAAAAATATGAAAATGGGCCCTTTCATATGCCAATAGATTTAGATGGCTAATTAAAATTATGAAGGCTGAAGATAAACTTGTGCAATGCTCAGCACAAATAGCTGCTTCTTGTTACCATGTAAAGTTGTCAGAAATGATGGATAATAGTTACAGATTACTCAAAATGTGCCACCATTGGACATGGTACTTTGCAATATTATTTTATTTGAACCTAATAATTCTACAAGGTAATGAGTGAATCATCCCTGAAATAATTGGAAACTGAGGGAGAAAGGGAATTATAGAGGAGGACGGATACAGATAGAAAGGCAATGTCCATAGGCACAGGAGGAGCTGGATGTACTTTATGACAAATGCTAGTCTGTGAACAGTAATAATCTTTGCTTAGTTTAGCTGAAAGTGTCGAATGAAATCAGCATAATTGTCTGCCCCTCAAATGAATGACTGCCAATTAAATCCCATGCACTATTTGTTTTTTTTTTGGAAAATTTAGCCAGCTTTTCTCTCAGTCCTCTAGAACATATGACCATAGAAATGTCAAAAGTTGAATCTCTGCTTAAAAAGTGGATATACTCAATTATTTTCTGAATGAGAAATGTTGGGGATATTATCTGCATGGAATTGAATATGGCCTGTAAGACATTCACAACTGGCATTCATTTAATTTATTAACTTATATAAAACTTTTGAGGACTAAATATAATAGTGTTTGCTTCTGTGTCTCTCAAATGTCATTTTGTTTGAGTTCATTGAGAAACTGATACTGTAGCTATTAAGACTGGGTTGGAATTAGCTGAAGAAGAAAGAAATAGATTTCTGGGCAAGGGAAGCTAAAGAAGAGAACTCACATACAAAGTCCAGTATGAAGATTCTTGGATGATAGAGGTGGAGTGAACACTGATGTGACTTATATTACAGATTGGAATTCTATTTTGAATGAAATAGGAGCCATTAAAACTTTATATTTTCATGTTTGGCTCTATGGCAAAGAAAGATGGAATCTCTTATCGGTATATGACGCTTTATTGGAGAGTTTTGTGAGCTGTGCTTACCTCTCTGTTACCAAAATTGATCTCAGAAAAATTGTTTCTTTTAGGTTTTACTTTTGCTCAATCACCACATAATGGACTCATTCATGAATATGGTCAGGCTGTGTCAGGAGGCATACCTCAGAAGACAAAACATGTCCCACTGATGATATCTATTTTCATTCATTGTCAAAGCTGTAGGTTAAACATCTTTCCAAAGGTGAAGATGAAGACTTCTCACAGGACACTCTTCATCACTGAGTGTAGTTGTTAGAAAATGAACTCATCTTTGTGTTACAGGTACTGTTCTACCCATTTTTTAAATAAGTTTTTTTATTGTGAGGGGTTACAATTACATGAGCAAGGTAATAAGTAAATTTCTTATCAAACATTGTTGCCTCCTCCTTTATTTTTCCTCACCATCCAAGCCCTCCTATCTCCACTACACTCCCTCCTCCCTGCCACCTCCCCCCTGCCAAAGTTGTAAAGTTTGTTTTCAACATAGCATTTTGTACATCTCATTGTTGCAAGGGTCCACCTGTATTCCTATTTAACCAATTTGTTTTTTCCCTTCACCTCAGTGAAAACAAGGGTTATACCATGGGGCAGAGACATACAAAGCAACAAAACAATCACCTTATAAATATGTTAGAAACAATAGCAAGAAAGAAAAAAAACACTTGGGTCCTTATCTTGGGTTCATTTCACCTAACATCAACTTATCTGACCTTTTCTGCTTGACTCAGACATATACTAGTTATTGCAAATAAGATAAACCATGGGACCTATGTTTCTGTGGGCCTGGCTTACTTCACTTAATATAATTTTTTCCAAGTCTTTCATTTCCTAACAAATGAGGCAATGTCATTCTTTCTGATGGCGGCAAAGAATTCCATTGTGTATATATCCCACACTTTCTTGATCCATTCATCTACTGAGGGGCATCTGGGTTGGTTCCATATCTTAGCTATTTCTACGAATTTTTGACATGCTTTGTGTTTGTCATGCTTTTGTGTGAGTTGTTTCTACCACTAAAAATTTTCTTATTCACCAAGGTGCAAGTCACTGCCCACATTAATCCCAACACTTGAAAAATTGGTAGAATCAAAGTGCACTGTACATATATTTCACAAATAAATTCATGTTTTGTTACCATGTAAAACCTATTGAACTACATATTTGGACCACTGTAATTTATTTGTTTGACTTGTATTAAACTTGACAAAGTAGCAGGAAATTCAACTGATTATGCAGATCAGGTTTTAACATATAATGACGAGAACTTTATATAGGTTGAGTTTATATATTCCTCAGCTAATTAAATTTTTCCTTACTAAACTGCTTACTAGCAAATACGGTTATACATGTTCTTATCTCATATTATTTTATACTTATCAAAAACTTAAAAGAAATCAGTTTTGAGATGTTGAATAAAACAAAATACAACTCATTTATCTTGGGAGTAGAAATATTTAAATATTTAAATTTCCTTTAGGGAAATTGTGGAAGATTTTATAAAGAAAAAGCCAAAGATATGCAATAAACTGTTAAATATTGAATGACATAGTAATAAAATAAGTACAAAGTTTTAAAAGTTTATATTTCTATTGAATGTTATAGACTTCCCATTTTTATACATAGAGAATTCTTATAAATTTACATTAAGAAACAAATTTAGTCTAAAGTTAATATATAAAATATTTCTTGACTCGGTGTATTGAAGAAAGTATTTTTCTAATTTTGTATTTTCCAGTACTGGGGCTTGAATTTAGGGTTTCATGCTCTTGCTTAACATTTTCACCCAAAGCAGTGCCTCTACCACTTGAGCTATGACTTCACTTCCAGCATTAGGTGGTTAATTGGAGTAAGACTCTCTAGGATTCATCTGCCAGAGCTGCCATACAACTAAGATCTTCAAATCTCAGTCTCCTGGAGCATTTAGGGTTACAGCAGTAAGCTATCAATGCCAGGTTTGCAACTAGGACTAAGAGTGCTGGTAAGCAGTTATGAAGGTAGGAAAGAGAGTAGACAAGGACATATGTTCTCCCTCTCTCCAAAACAATCTGACCTTTGAACTAATAAATTTAAATTGTCAAAGACATCGAAGAAGACAAACCAAGTAGTTGTTAATATACAATAAAATGGAAGACTACATAAAATTCCTGTTGATGACAAAAACATTACACTAAGCTTTTAATCTCTTGTAGGAGAATAAAAGTGTAAGATTTTAATCAAAATAGAAACTAGAAGCAACACCCAAATCATTAATTCCATCAAGTAACAATGATAACACTCTAGCCTAATTCCCCATCTTCTTACTTCTGTGTTTGGGGTTAGTGCCCATAGGCATTTCCCCAAGAGTCTCACTCATAATCTCAAAGGACTCTGTCAGGTTTACATGGACCTTGATGAGAATCTTGGTGGTTCTAGGTTGCTCCTAGAATCACTTCCCTCAGATACCATGACTTCACAATTTGTTTGAGAAGGCAAATTTTTGTACATTTTTATTGTTCATATGGCCTCACATTTTAAGAGGTAATGTGGTAGGTAATTTACTTTTTAATTTTGCACAGTATACATAATAAGTTAGTAGAGTATGATGCATAATTGTGGACACTGTGAGAGGGTTGTTGAAGCATGAAGTGTCTATGCAAGCACTACCAACTTAATCAAGGCAATTTTACCCCAATTGCAAGGTCAGATAGCCAAAACAATTTCTCAAGTTAAGACTGTATCTGAAAATAAAGCTGGGTGCTAGTGGCTCACTCCTGTAATCTTAGCTACTCAGGAGGTTGATATCTGAGGATCATAGTTCAAAGCCAGCCCCGACAGGAAAGTTCATGAGATGCTTATCTCTAACAAACCACTAAAAAACCAGAAGTGGAGCTGTGGCTCAAGTGGCAGAGTGCTCACCTTGAGCTGAAGAGCTGAAGGACAGTGCCCAGGCCCAGAGGTCAAGGCCCATGACCGACTGTGTGTGTGTGTGTGTGTGTGTGTGTGTGTGTGTGTGTGTGTGTGTGTGTGTGTGCATATCTGAAAATTCTTTCCTATAATGCTGGTTCTGTATTTGCAACTGTTCATTATTCTTTAAATTTGTCTTGAAACAGCAGATTTTAAGATTTTTTTCTATTTGTGGTACAACTTGAATATTTTTCTCAATGATTTTACTTATTAGTCTTTCATAATATTCTTCTAGGAAATAATTTTAGAAGAAACAGTTATGTGACCACTACAAAATTCAAATACTTGAATTTGTCTGAAGGAGTATGGCTCAAATGGTATAGTATTGATAAGTAAATTTTTCTTTTTTTTTTCTTTTCTACCTTGGGGCTTGAACTCAGGGTCTTTCTATGAGCTCCTCTGCTCAAGGCTAGTGCTCTTCTAATTTGGAACTTTGGCTTGAGTGAGCTTTCCTTCCTGGGCTAGCTTTGAACGGCAATCTTTTCAGATCTCAGCCTCCTTTAAATTTAAGCACACACTATAAAAAGGATTTCACCCTGGTAAACGCTAGTACATATATTATAGTTTGTCTGGTTAGTTTCCTCTATTTCCTCTTTTTCCCTATCCGGCTGCCCTTCTATTTTTTCATAGCTATCCTGTCTTCATACAAAGATACCATGTCTTTCTATATTTTTTTGTCTTCCAATTGTTCTTGAGTTCAAGCATCAAGAGAGTATATTTAGTCTAGAATCAATGAGGAAATAAGGACTTTAGAAGATGGCATTAAGGAGAGATATGAAGCTGGAGATTTAAATTCTACATCTTTAGAGATTAAGTGATTTTTTTTGCAGGGGGTAGGATTAATGTAATGCATATATTAAAGAAATACTAGCTGAGCAGCAATCGCTCATACCTGTACTCCTAGCTACTGAGGAGGCTCAAATATAAATATCACAGCCAGTCCAGGCAGAAAAGTTCATGGGTCTCTTCTCTCCAATTAACTACCAGAAAACTGGAAGTGGAGCTTTGTCTCAAAGTGGTAGAGAGCTAGCCTTGAACAGATAAACTCATAGACAGGCCCTGATTTCAAGCCCCTTGTAGACAAGAAAAAAAGAAAAAGAAAAATTTCTTGGCAGGTGCCACACATAGAAAATTGTGTGATACTCTTATCTCCAATTAACTACTAAGGAGCCAGAAGTAGCACTGTGATTCAAGTGATAAGAGTACCAGTATTAAAAAGAAAAAAAAAGGTTAGGGACCACATCCAGGCCCTGAGTTCATGCCCCTTGACTAGTATCCCCAACAACAACAACAACAACAAATAAAACCAAAAAACCCAAAGCATTATTACTATTAGAACTTGCAATATTCTCTTTTAAACATTATCTTTTGTCATGTTTAATGTAAATTCTATATAAAACTATAATCCATTCAAACTTCATTTATCCCTTAACATTTACAGTGCTATGTGTGCATTTAAAGCAATTTATAAGCTTTAGTTGGAATAATATTAGGTAATGAGAATCTCTCATCCTTTTTAAAAGTTAATCCCTCAGCGTTGTGTAAAAGTATAATGCTAAGTGTTATTGGCTTATTTGGGAAAGGTCCATTTAATTCAAGCATGTTGTCTCCAATATAGAAAAGAGAGATTTCTCTTTTTAAGTGACTCTTTTGCTCCCAACACTTTGCATATATTATTTATGTTTAAGGTAGAGCAGGGATTCAACTCAGTTCTGTCTGACTCTCCCACTCTGATTCTATTGGGGTATATTTCTTCAGATTCTTGTGCTATAAACCCAAATTTGGACTTATTATTTGTAAGCACAATAGTTTTAGCAAGAATAGATAACATTTATTTTCATTATAATAGGCCTTCCTAATGTATTAGCTTCTGTAACTAACATTTAGGAAAAATCCAATGAAATATTGCTATAATATCAGTTTACTGGAAGAAACCAGAATTAAAGATTTTTTAAGTAATGTACAAAAGTAGAAAATCTAATTGATCTTGGCTAATGAATAAATGAACAGTAAGTATTGTAGCCAGAATTTAATCCCAGTTCTGGGAATGCAAAGTGTTTGAAAATTTGATAGGATGGCAAATTTCCATATTGGTTCTATTTGGTATTTGTTTGCTTGTATATTGTGGTTGCATTTTCCAAAATCATATGTTCTCCCATCTCTCATGCTCTCCTAAAAGCTTATTTTTCCCTATTAAGATGTGCATCCTATTTTTATTCCTTTGGTTCGAGATGGCCTTGTAACCAACACAGCACAATAAAAGTATTGCCATTTGACTTTCAATGTTAGATTATAAAACATATTATAGCTTATCATTTACTTATTACAACACTCAAGGGAGATCCAAGCTGGAATTTAAACAGTTCAATACTAACTCTATCACAGTTAGTGCAAGAAGGTACAAACCAGCCTCACCAACAAGAAATGGCTAGCTAACAAAGCTCCAGCCACCATCTTGAAACCAGAGTTGTTGATGCTAGGCCCATGGATAATTCTACTTGTCTCATCTTGTTATTTATTGTCTCTATATGCTAAATAAAGAAATAAAGTGCTGGACAGAATAAAGGAAGTTTATTACATAGCAGCTATCTTCTGTTGTCTTCTGAGGTGCAGAATGTTAAATTAGGGGGAATTGGGGAGGAGCAGAGGATGAGATAGGTATGCATACGTAAAACATTCTCAACTCATAGGTGTATTCAGAGATGTGGTCAGTGGCGGCTATAGTTTTTTCTGACAGTGCATCATCTCAGGAGTTCTCATTGTCACCTGGCAGGTGGTCTGTTTCTTCTGCCTTCTAAGATGGTTGCAGAGTGGCTGTGGGAGAGAATAACTGTGATAAAAGACATAGATATGCAATAGAATTTCTCATCTTTGTCCTGATACAAGTTAATTCATGAATCCAACTCACACAGCTCGTAAGCAACTGTTACAATCTGACTGCAATCACAAACTCGAAGAGATTGGAAAGCTTGAGTTAAGTTTCCTCATTTGGTCCTCCCAAATTCCTTACTCACCCATTCTATAAGACATTGTTCTTTAAAGCCACATAGCTTTTTGCTTTATTTGTAACTCACAAATAGTGGTAGGATTAGATAAGGTTACTAGACTGCTTATTGCCTGACAAAGTAATTTAGTAGAGAGATAAGCTAATGAGACAAGGATGGTGACAGCATTCAAGGGCTGATTAGTAGAGTTGTACTCCAGCCAAAAGTTGATCCTTCCAGAAATTTGATTTAGGTGTTGATTAGATAGATAGTAGGTAGGTATTATCAGACTGCTGGGTTCCCTTTTCACAGTGCAGCTGGGGGCAGAGTTGAGATGAAGCACAGCTGATCCTGATTGTCTAGTCATAAGATGCTTTTCAGTTTTGCAAATTTTTAAAAAATATTTAAAGATACTGTACAGTTACACGAGTAAGGTAATTTTTCACAGTGCAGCCGGGGGCAGAGTTGAGATGAAGCACAGCTGATCCTGATTGTCTAGTCATAAGATGCTTTTCAGTTTTGCAAATTTTTAAAAAATATTTAAAGATACTGTACAGTTACACGAGTAAGGTAATGAGTACATTTCCTATCAAGCATTGTTAACCCCTCCTTTGTGCAAATCTTAAGGAGAAAATTCTTTTATGTCCTGGGACTCTTCTTGCCTTGAAAGTTCCTCTACATGCAGTTGTAAACATTTTACACAGTAGATACACTGTATAATAATTGTCAAACTGATAACAATAACAATAATAATAATAATATAAAACATTGTTATTGCTAGAGTTTACCTTCTTATTCACCATATTTAGTGAGCAAACTTTGGTCTACTACTTTTTTGTTGCTGTTAATTTTGAGACAAAGACTCACAGACTAGTCTGTCCTGAAAACTATGTAGCTCTGGCAGGCATGGAATTCAAGAACTTCCTAACTGACCCTGACTATTGTAAATATAGGCATGTACCACCATTTCTGGCTATAAATAAAATTTTATTAGAATGTAGTCACAATCATGCATTGAATAGATTGCAGTAAACTTTAGAAACTTCAACAAAAATTTTCTTAGAAAGTTCTTTGGTACTGGAATCTCATTTTGTTAAAAACCATGACTCTTGTGTGTTCCTTGTGACATAGTGTAAACTACTTTTGAGACTAGTTGCAGAGACCCCCATACATTCATACAGTCCTATTTACTGCATATTTATTGCATATTTATTTATTGCATATTTAGTGACATTAAGAACATTGAGGAAAAAAGTTGGGGAAGAATGAAGACAGGAGTGATCCATTAATCAAGATGCAATGCATTTATAAACTCCTTTATGGAGTTTATAGTTGCTCCTATATACCACTACTTAAGGACAATACAAATATAATTGTGAAAAATCTAGCTTTCTTTCTTTACATGTCCTACCATGCATAGGAGAAGCTGGTTTTCTAATTTACTTAGTTATTGTGGTGGAATACTTTTAGAACAAACAGCATGGTGAATTCCTTCCTTGTATCTATGACTTTGTGAAGGCCTTTCCCACATTGATTCCCAGCTCTTTCACATCATTTTTTTTAGCTATTGGAACATTAACAAATTAAACATACATATAAACTTGAAAACTACTCAGTAAAGTCACTTGCATTCTTATATTAGGAAATTCTCTTTGGCTATCTGACTATGCCTAAGCTCCACATCCAGTAGGACCAGAGATCAGGGCCTAGCTGTAATAATCATTCCAACAATTAAAACATCCAGATATACCACACCTACAGCTGAAAATTCAGCCACATTAGTAAGGACAATCTAGATCAGGCAGCCCTAGGTAAGCCTGGCCACACTCCAGAGACAGAAAATTATTATCAATTGTCTTCAGTCACTGAATTTTAGAATGGCTAAACAATCGCTGATCAATCTATCATGTCAACTTTAATATTCCTACCACCATTTCTCTATAAAAGTTGATGTAAATTTTGATAAAACATTAGCTTCCCAAAGAAATACCAGCTAAATATGAATATGTGTCAAAATTATTTAGTGTTTTAACAACACATTCCTAGTAAAAGAAATAGGGCATAGGGATTAGAATATGAGAAGGATGATGTTTTATATACCTGATCTTCTGAGTTTGGTCTTATCTAAAAACTTATGGAAGGCACTGTATGTTTTTGTGAAGTAGTTGTGAACTAATATGACCTAATTTGTGATTTTATGGTTTTGTAGAAGAGAATCTGGAAGTAATGGAAACTTTCAGATTAAAAGAATGGTACAAATGTTTTATAATAACACTTCAAAGAGAAGGCAAATTTAAAATTTTCTGAGTTTAAATTAGTCCACAATAGATAAGTTAATATTAGAAATTAGGACAGCCAATCAAATCGAGTGGATGGGTGAAAAATTTTCTCTTTGCACGCATATTCTTTTCTTTTTACAGGAAGATGTTTATATATATGCTGTTTTCACAAGCTTGAATAAAATAATCTTGCAGCAAATTACATTTTCTAGCATTTCATTTCCCAGTGGTAATGCCAAATAAAATGTAGATAAAAACATTAAGTATAGCTACCTGCTGCTTTAGCACTGGGCAGGATTCTGTCATCGACGTTCTAATGGGCTCTCAGTGAGGGCTTTCTGAGTTGTTGAATTATCCATCTACAATCACAGGATAATTTAGAACAAAAATGTAAAGGTCAGTCATTTTAAATGCTGCTAAGAATGACCTTTCTCTCCCCCAGATCTTTGTAAACACATCTGTATTAGCAAGTTTAGATGCATCTTTTAAGGAAGTTGTGCGATTCTCTCCAGGAGCTGAGCTTCCACTTTGAAAGGATCCCTGTAGGGAATAGAGTTCTGCTGAAACATCATAGGAAAGTGAAATCCTCCACCTCCCCAGGGAGCATCTTTGACAATTGGAAAATCTCTTCCACGTCCCCCCAGGGAAAGTCTATGACAATTGGAAAGCTAAATATGCACCAGTAGCTTCCACACTACATATTAATTGGGGGGGATTCAGGTACCTATTTAGATCCTAGAAGTCCAGCAAGAACTTCTCATTCCTCCTTAAGAAGGGTTTGGGGTTTGCCAAAAGTCAGCTGTGTTATGAACTTTTACTTCATTTCATTAACTGGCTAGTATGCTTAGTATCTGAACTTGTGCCACAGAATGAAATTTCCTTGTTAACCTGAATTCCCAATGTCAAATGAAACAAAATGAGCATCTTATAATCTGTCATTGTGGTTGGAAAAATTGCTTTTCACAGCATGAATGTTCACTGTAATCTGAAATAAACCACTTATTTCATTTTGAGGAGGTGAATTAACTTGTACATTAGTAATTTGGGGAAAATAGTGTGACTTATTTCAGTAAATGCTCTGCAAAGACTTACCCCTAGACAAACCACCAAGAATGATTGCACAACCTTTTACCACTAAACTTCCACACAAATTCTTGTTATTTTCCCAACTAGTAACAATAATTTCACTACAGTATCTATTTGCTTTCTTCTGTTCCTCCTCTCTTCCTTCTCGTCTTTTTCTTTTAGCCAAACTAGAGTTTGCAATCAGGTCCTCATGCTTGTTTGCCTGGCTTGTTTGCCTAGCTGGCACTAGCACTTAAGCCATGTCTCTAGCCCAGCATGTTGCTGGTTATTTTAGAGCCTTGCTGGCTTCAAACCACAATGTTCAGATCTCAGCCTTCTGAGTAGATCTGATTGTCACACAAATCTCTGCCATTTGGATCCCTTTGTGCTTTCATGAGGCTTATCAGCGACCTCTACATTCTTAACTGTCAAAGGACAAAATTTTGTTCTCATTTCAGTCTACATTTTAGTAACAGTTGATATTACTCAGTTTATTTTTGAAAACAACCTCATCCCCCTTGTATGTCCCCTTCTCATTCTCCCTTCCTTGCTCTTTTTCTAATAGTGAAAAGAGGTTCTTATCCATCTCCATGTGTGCTCATACCCATGGAGTACATGGCTATTCTTACAATGCTTGCTTCTCTAGCACTAAAGCCACATCTGAGTAAATATCCGTTCCTTCATTTGCTCAGTCATTAGTTATTCTGGAAAGATAAAGGGAACTGTAGGTGTTTCCATGGATATTAAATCAAGAAAATTTGAATGAAAAATTGGGAAAGAGCAAGAAAAGGGATGATATTGCCTCCAAAGAAATGTACTCATTATGAAATGGTAACCACTCTGTGCATCACCTTTATAATAACCATTTAAAAGAAAAAGAAAAAAATACCTTCTGCAATTGTTTAAAAAAACTATCACAAATTGGAACTAGAAGGAGTCTAAGGTGATTGACTATGAGATGTAACCTTACAACCTAACAACATTGAGATGGCAAATGTTTGTTTTCATTGTAGGTCACTCTGTTGCTAATGGTTCTTCATGGATTTCATCAAAGTCAGCATGATTGCTCATTAAAGTGATTCATCCACAAGACCCTATATATCAGACTAGTAGAATCAGAACTACTGGGCTTATAGCCATATATGACTGAGCAGTGGAAGTATTGTTTGAAACCATGAAGTTACTTTTAAATATTATTATGTCTCAATTTTATTGGGCTTTGTGCTTGACTGCTTTTCTTCTATTTTCTCTATCAGGACCTGGATTTGAATTTTTCTCTTGTTGTAGAATCAGTTGTATATTTTTTTTGGTTGTTTTATTGCTTTAAAGTGCTTAGATATTGCTTATATGGGACAGTGATTAACATCTGAGATGTGTTAGTTTTTAATTTTAGCAGGTGAAAAATGCTTTCTAGAGCAATTGTAGCTACAAACTGAGAAGGGATAGAGTTCCCAAATACTGAATATAGGCATTCAGCATATTCTCATACATCCCCCAGATGCCCTCCATGGGTAACCCTACCTCCAGAAACTGTATCCTCCATGAGCACTATGATTTTTTAAATATATATGTTTATTGTCAATCTGTGTCCTTATTTCAGCATTTTGTTATTTCTCTTCTCCTCCCCAAATTAAAAAAAAAATGTGTATACAAGATGCAGGACACTGGAATCAAATACAAAGACAACAGGGGAAGAACATACAAAGAAACAAAAAAACAAATTGCATAGTGCATTATTAAAAAGAACACAAGGAAGATAAAAATCTCATGTGTGCTTCTCTTGGGGGTCATTTAGCTTGCCATCAGGTTATATGGTCATATGTACATAGCTATGAACTCTTCTGCTTGTTCTAGACATATACAACAGATGCTGGAGGGATGTGGCCAAAAGGGAACCCTACTGCATTGTTGCTGGGCGTGTTCAACTTGTTCAACCACTTTGGAAAGCAGTATGGCGGTTCTTCAAAAGACTCCACATAGAGCTCCCCTATGACCCAGCAATTCCACCTTTGGGCATTTACCCAAATGCTTACAAACAAGACCACACTAAAGCTACCAGCACAACTATGTTTATCACAACATTTTCACCATAGCTAAAATAGGGAACCAACCCAGACGCCCCTCAGCTGATGAATGGATGAAAAAATGTAGTATGTATATATACAATGGAATTCTATGCCTCCATGAGAAAGAATGACATTGCTCCATTTGTTAAGAAATGGAAAGACTTGGAAAAAATTATATTAAGTGAAGTAAGCCAGACTCAAAGAAACATAGGTCCCATGGTTTCCCTTATCTGCAATAACTAGCCCTATGATTTTTAAGCTCAGAGCTTGTGACACACACCTATAATCCCAGTTACTCAATAGGCTGTGATCTGACAAACATAATTTGGAACTTGTTCAGGCAAACAAATCCACTAAACTCTTATCTCCAATTAACTAGCTAAAAACTGCATCTGGAGACATTGTTCCATATCAGAGCACCAACCATGATCAAAAAGCTGAGCAAAAGTAGAAGGCTCTGAATTCAAGCCCCAGGATTAACAATAAAAGCTTGAAAACAATGTTTATTTACTTTTTGACATATGTTTTAATTTTATCTTAAAATTATATTTTGAGAAATTTCTATTCTTTTGTACTTGAATATATTTTTCTCTATTGAAGCTATTAAAAGTATAGAAAAGTGTATTAAAATTTTTTATTACAATTGAGTGCGATTTCTTTCAAGGTCACTTTGCATTTTTAAGAGGATCTCCTTTAATATATATTTCTATTATATTCTTGAGTGCTAAAAGACTCATGACTGTTATCTCTTTTAGAGATTGTACCTTTCATGATTATAAAATTTTCCTCTTTGTCCTTTTCAAAATAGGTGTTCACATCAAAAGCTACTTTCTATGTTATTACTTTTGTCATGCTTGTTTTCTTTTCTTCTTTTGAGTTTTTATTAGTCTAAAAATCTACTTAACTATTTCTTTAGTGCAACCTTCATGTGCCATTTTGCTTTTAAAGGAGCTGTTATCATAATTACACAAGTAGATATTAATTTGTAGAATAGGAGAAACTGTTATTTAAAACCAGTTTTTTCTTTAACAATTGAAGTGGTTTTATTTTCATCCAACTTCTGTTATTTTGCATTTTCAGTTGGATAATATCTTTTAATGGCTCATATTTGTCTACTCTGATAATTAGTAGTTTTAGTATATTTGATTCATTCCATTTTCTTCCTATGTTATTATCGCATGCTGAATTAAACCTTTAACTTTTGCCCTTACAGAAGGTGTGGTTGAAATACTTGCAGTTATATAACACATAAGCCTTCCATCCACAAGAATGTGTAGTCATATATTCTGTTATTTTTTTGGCTTAATTTTGTTCATTTATATTCATGTTTATCATAATACCCCTTTTGCATAAAAGTGTGCTCTTTGTGAGCAACATAGCAACTCATTTACCTGTTATATACATTAGAATTTTTGTTCATTTCTTTCGCTTTATTCTAAACTATCTATGTTTTGTTCACGTGGTCCGGTAGAGTTTTTCCTGTGCTTTCTTTAAGCCATTTTGTGAACTTTAGATCCCCAGTAAATCCTTAATGTTTAAGCAGTAAGCTAGAAAGACAAGAATATACACAAAGGCAGTACAACATGGTGGTCCTAGCTTGGACTCTAATACTAGATCTCCTCTTACACAGGAAGGTCATAAGATTCATAAGATGGTGTGTTCAAAGACCTACATAATTGTTAACTATTATTATGATAACTAATATTATTCTGTGTGTGTGTGAGAGAGAGAGGGGGAGAGAGAGAGAGAGAGAGAGGAAGATGTCGCTACCGCCTCGACCAGCAAGGAAGACGCGACACCGAACTCTTCTCTCTGCAGTTTATTCAGGACCTTTGAGTAATCTTCTGACCCCAACTCCAGGGAAAATTCCCCACAGCCTTAAGTACCCGCTGGGTAGACAACCCTGATACGCCACATGGGAACCACCAATAGGTTCAGGTACGCGGAAGCAAGCCAGATTCTTTGCCTTAGCCATATAAGGAGTTGTTTACCACAGAGAGCACTCGCCATTGGGAAGGCGGAGGGCGGAAGCCAGCGCCATCTTCCAGGTGCGGCCTCTTGCAGCTCTCTACAGGAAGAGAGAGAGAGAGAGAGGAAGAGAGAGAAAGTCTACTGAGGCTTGGAGTCAGGGCCTCACACTCAGGCTTAAATTTTTCATTTAAGGGTAGCAGTCATACTTCCACTTCTGACTTTTTGTTGGTTAATTGGAGATAAGCATCTCACAGACTTTTCTACCCAGGCTGGCTTCAAATCATTATCCTCAGATCTCAGCCTCTTGAGTAGCTAGGATTACAGGTATGAGCCATCAACACTCACTCCGCACTATTATTTGTAAGTGGTTTTGTTGAAATATAATCTGCATATAAGTAATTGAACTAGCTATGTCCAATTCAATTATTTTTAGTATGGTCATACAGTTGGACAAATGTTACCACAATCAAAATAAAACTATTCCTTTTATCATTCTTCTCACATTTTAAGCAAACACTGATTTTGTCTGTAGTAATATATTTCTTTAGATCATTACTTATTTTGGTGACTTCATACAAATTGACTCATGTTGTGTATATTCTTTAGAGATTGATAGCTCTCATTTAGCATGTTTTCAAGTTTTATGCATATTGTAGCATGAGTCATCACTTTATTTCTTTCAATTGATGAACAATATTCTACTGCCTGGATAGCATTTCTCATTCGTCCACTAGTTTATAGTTGAGTTCTTTTCACTCTTTGGATGTTATGAAGGATGTTACTATGAATATTCATTGGTTTTGGTGAACAATAGTCTTCATTGTTTTCAGGTGTTCACCTAGGAGTAAAGCTATGTTGTGGAATGGTAATTCTATGTTTAACTTTTGGAGTTACTGACAAAGAGCTTCCCAAAGTGGCTGTACCATTTTATATTCTACATCTCTTATTTCTCCTCATACTTACTGGCTCATATTACTGAGGTTCTTATTGTAGGGCAGCCTACTGGATAAGAGTTTTAACATATTTTGTTGGATGAAAAACTATTATCTTGAAGGCATAATTTATGATCTCCAGACTTGAACAACAACATTAAGGGACTGAGTTCAAGCCCTAATGTCAACACACACACACACACACACACACACACACACACACAGAGTACAAATATGTAGTTAATATAAAGCAAATGTTGTCTCTGTTGAGTGCACCTTTTGATTTTATAAAAATTGCTGACTGTCTTCTCTTTGTCAAACATTGTAAAGACAAGGGAGATAGTGCTGTCTTATTCCTTTTCAGATCTCATTACAAAATACCATAAATGGTGAATCTTGTGAGCAACAGACATTTCTCACAATCTGGGAAAGTTCAAGCCAAGAATCTGGCACTTCTATAGATGGTGTTTGCTGTGTGTTTCCACATTGTAGGCCTGAATAAGGTCCCCAGAGTCCCTTTCTTTTGGAAAGAAGGCTAGCACTCTACCACTTGATCCACTATTTTACTTCTGGCTTTTTAGTTAGTTAATTGGAGATAAGAGTCAAAGATTTTCCTTCTGGAGCTAGCTTCTAACATTAATTCTCAGATCTCAGCCTCCTACCTAGCTAGAATTATAGATTTGAGCCCCAATGTTGAGCAAGATAAATATTTTAACAGATATACTTTGAAGGAACTAAACCCTTTAGACCATAGCCAACAATAACAAGAGGCAATCCCTATTCTCAGGATGCTTAAGACCCCAAGAAAATGATATAGACAGTAAATCAGTGTTTCAAACATAGAAGATTGGATTGTAAGTAATACAAGAAATGGAGTAGCTATGGCTGCTCTTTCAGCTAGGGGTTGATGACTGGAGTTTCTGTGAGGAGATGAGTCTTAGAAGAGGCTTGAATTAGAAGGGAAGACAGCTGTTCAGAGGTTTGAGAAAGAGAGTTCCTGGTGAGGATCAGCAAGCACAGGGAACATAAGGTCACACAGTCTTGTAAAGTTCAGGAAATGGTCTGGGGAAACTTGGAAGAAAGCAAGCTAGAACTCAAATGCTGTAAAACCTAGTGAAGGTTATGTATTAGTTTCCTGGGGCTACCAGAAAAAGTTAACATAGGTTTAAAACAACAGAAGTAGCTTCACACAATGCAGGTGTAAAGCTAACCATGGTGGAATACATCTGTAATTTCAGTAGTTGAGAGGGTGAGGAAAGACTTTGAGGCCATCTTTGGCTGAAAAAAGAGCAAGTAAACCCTATACATTTATTGTCACCTAGTTCTGCAGGCTAGATGTCCAAAATCAAGGAGCTCACAGGCCCATATCACCTCTCAATGACAAGAAATGGCTACTTGCCCTTACTAGCATTGTGGGGTTCTCTGTTTATTGGCTTATACAATTACACGTGGCACTGTGAGAGACCTACCTTACTATAATAACTAATACTCATAACTAATCACATCTTCAGGGTCTCTATTTGCAAATAAATTCATCTTTTAAAGTTTTGGAGATTGGTATTTCAGTATTTTTGTAGAAAGGACAAAATTTAACCCCAAACAAGATAACTGCTTAACCATGTAATTCTCACAACCTAATCTTTTTTTTTTTAATTTAATTTAATTTTATTTGTGAACATACTGTACAGAGAGGTTACAATTACATGGGCAGGATAATGCGTACATTTCTTATGAAGCATTGCAGCCTCCTCCTTTGGTTTACCCTTCACATCCCTTCCCAGCTTCCCCCCTCCCCTCCAATCCCAATCCTTCTCCTTCCCCTCCCCCCCCCCCCGTCCCCCCTCCCAAACCGACATTGTAAAACTCGTTTTGGACCTGACAACTTGTACTTCTCATTGTTGCAACAGTTCCACCTGTATCCTTAAACAACTGGTTTTTCCCCATCTCCTCCACAAGTTATACTGACATCAAATATAGTGAAAGCAGGGGTTATACTGTGGAGGAGGGACATACAAAGCAACAAAGAGATAATCTTATAAATGTGTTAGAAACACATGCATGAAAGAAAAAAAACATTAAAATACATATCTAAGGGTTCATTTTCCTGACATCACATTATCTGACCTTTTCCGCTTGACTCATACATATACTAGATATTGCAAATAAGGGAAACCATGGGACCTATGTTTCTTTGGGCCTGGCTTATTTCACTTAATACAATTTTTTCCAAGCCTTTCCATTTCCTAACAAATGGGGCAATGTCATTCTTTCTGATGGAGGCATAGAATTCCATTGTGTATATATACCACATTTTCTTGTTCCATTCATTTACTGAGGGGCATCTGGGTTGGTCCCATATCTTAGCTATGGTAAATAGTGCTGCAATAAACATAGTTGTGCTGGTAGCTTTAGTGTGGTCTTGTTTGTAAACATTTGGGTAAATGCCCAAAAGTGGGATTGCTGGGTCATAGGGGAGTTCTATGTGAAGTCATTTGAGGAAGCTCCATACTGCTTTCCAAAGTGGTTGAACAAGTTTACATTCCCACCAACAATGAAGTAAGGTTCCTTTCTGACCACATCCCCTCCAGCATCTGTTGTTGTTAGAGTTCTTGATTTTTGCCGTTCTAACTGGGGTGAGGTGATATCTCAATGTTGTTTTGATTTGCATTTCTTTTATGGCTAGGGATGTTGAACATTTCTTCATGTGTCTATTGGCCATCCTTCTCTCTTCTTCAGAGAAGTTTCTCTTTAAGTCTTTCATCCACTTATTTATTGGGCAGTTGTTTCTTTGAGGATTTGTTGTTGGGTGGTTTAATTTTTTGAGTTCCAAGTATATTTTAGATATGAGACCCTTGTCTGTTGTATGGCTAGTAAAGATCTTCTCCCAATCCGTGGGCTTTCTATTGATCTTGCTAGCTATGTCATTTGCCCTGTAGAAGCTCTGCAACTTTATGCAATCCCATTTGTCCAACCTTTCTTTGATTTGTTGTGTTTCTGGGTCTCTATTCAGAAAATTTTGGCCTGAGCCAAGGGGACCTAGGGTTTCTCCTATTCCATCCTGTAATGTTTTCAGAGTGTCTGCTTTGACTTCAAGGTCTTTGATCCATTTGGAGTTGATTCTGGTGCAGGGTGATATATAAGGATCTAGCTTTAGTTTTCTACATGTAGTTAACCAATTTCGCCAGCACTGTTTACTGAAGAGGCTGTCTTTCTTCCATTCTATTGTTTTAACTCCCTTATCGAAGATCAGATGGCTATAGGTGTGTAGGTTCATTTCTGGGTTTTCAATTCTATTCCATTGGTCCTGAGGTCTGTTCTTATGCCAATACCAAGCTGTTTTGATTACTATGGCTTTATAGTAGAGTTTGAAATTTGGTATTGATATTCCTCCAGCAGTGTTCTTTCCGTTGAGGAGTGTTTTTGCTTTTCGGGGTCTTTTATTGTTCCATATGAATTTTTGGATTGCCTCTTCTATTTCCTTGAAGAATGAGGTTGGAATTTTGATAGGTATTGCATTGAATTTGTAGATAGTCTTGGGAAGTATTGCCATTTTCACGATGTTAATCTTTCCAGTCCAGGAGCATGGGAGGCTTTGCCATTTTTTTAGTTCTGTGTTGATTTCCTTTTTCAAGATTTTAAAGTTTTCATCATAGAGGTCCTTCACTTCTTTAGTTAAGTTAATTCCTAGGTGTTTTATTTTTTGTGGGGCTATTACAAATGGAGTTGCTTTCCTAATTTCAGCCACACTTTTCTCATTGTTGGCATACAGAAAAGCCATTGATTTTGGGGGGTTAATTTTATAACCTGCTACTTTGCCAAAGTTTTGAATCAGCTTGAGTAATTTGGGAGTGGAGTCTATGGGATTCTTTAAATACAAGAGCATGTCATCTGCAAAGAGGGAGAGTTTTAGTTCTTCTTTCCCTATTTGGATCCCCTTTATGTCTGCATCTTGTCTTATTGCTGTAGCTAGGCATTCTAATACTAGATTGAAGAGAAGTGTTGAGAGTGGGCATCCTTGTCTTGTTCCTGAGTTAAGAGGAAATGGCTTTAGTTTTTCACCATTGAGTATATGCTGGCTGTAGGTTTGTCATATACAGCCTTTATTGTATTGAGGAATGTTCCATGGATTCCTAATTTTTCCAAAACCTTCATCATGAAGGGGTGTCACAACCTAATCTTTATAGAATATTTTGATTCAAATGGTGTGGGAGAATGGGGAGGGGGTAGAAAAGGCAGGGAAAGCCTGCCCTTTGTAAAGGCATCACTGATAATATTTCAGCGAGGTGGTTAAGACTCAAGGTAGTTGTGGTGGTGCTTAGAATACTTGCATATGGAAAATCTATTAAATAGAAGTTTGAAATTGAAAAATCCACATCTCATTCTTGGGGAAGTGGTCCATACTAGAGAAGTGTCCTTGGATATATCTATGCCCACTGGAGGACACAACAAGCTCGTGGGCATTTCAAGTAAAATCATAGAAATGCTGGAATGGGGCTAGGGAGCTGAATGTTTGTCTCACAAATATTTAAAGGAGAAATGAATGACAAGAAGAGTATCAGGACTGAACTAGTCAAAACAATATCATGAGTGTTCACACATGGAGTCTGGTCAATAATTTCAAATGAGACTTAATGTTAGAGTAAGGTAAAATAGAAACTTTGGTCTCATCTATATTATCTCCCGATCTCATGGTGTACTTATATATGGTGCAGAAATCTGGCCTTACATGATCAATGTAAGTTATTACATTTTAACTAATTTTATGTGTTTTCCTTTTATGTTAGTCTGAGAGTGACCTTGTTGGTAATAAAAAAAGATAAAATAGAATTTATACATGTGAGGTTACTCATAAATGCTCTTTTGTGTCAAAATTAATTACTATATAATTACCCATAAGTGTACCATCTATGTATATAAAATGATCATGATTAGTTTGGTCATTAAAAGACTTAAGAAATCAAGCATACAAATGAAACAGAAAAGGCAATGTATCCAAAATGTATTAAGAATTCTTATAACGAATTGAAAATTAAACCCAAAACTCTGAAAATATATTAACATAAACTTCAGAGTGTATTTGTATTGACCTTAAAATTAGCCCATAATCACAAAATGTACTCAAAATTAGATAGAATATAATTCAAAAACCCAAATCATAAATAAATAATAAATAATAACTGAAGAGAAACTAAGAAATTGTTAAATGTTAAGGGCTGAAGGATTTTCTACATGGCAGTTTTATTGACTTTTTAAAAGGTATGCAAAACACCAGAGATAAAATTGTATAGAAAGGCAATAAAAATTAGGATCCATTGAGCATGTTGGGTTTGTAACAAAATTTAAGTAGTGATCATTTTATATAAAGGAATGGAGATTTGTCACAAAGGAAGGAAGGCTAACAAAGATACAATGGTGGGAAAAAATGATTCCAAGGAATTTAATATGTTTGTGTCTTCATGTCCTTCTTGTGCTTTTTAGTCCTAGTAGTGTTAAGTAGCCCCATTTTTATTATCTCTGCATTACTTTGGATCCTATGTACTTCATTACCAAAATCAGGAGGAATTTATCCAGGGGGTGAATTGAGTGGTTATGTTGAAAACATTCAATACAAACATTTGAGATATATATAAGTATATACATACTCTCTTATACATATATGAGATACATAGTTTTAAAGATACTGTCTTTAGCTAGCAAGATCAATAGAAAGCCCACGGATTGGGAGAAGATCTTTACTAGCCATACAACGGACAAGGGTCTCATATCTAAAATATACTTGGAACTCAAAAAATTAAACCCCCCAACAACAAATCCTCAAAGAAACAACTGCCCAATAAATAAGTGGGCGAAAGACTTAAAGAGAATCTTCTCTGAAGAAGAAAGAAAGATGGCCAATAGACACATGAAGAAATGTTCAACATCCCTAGCCATAAAAGAAATGTAAATCAAAACAACATTGAGCTATCACCTCACTCCAGTTAGAACAGCAAAAATCAAGAACTCTTAACAACAACAGATGCTGGAGGGGATGTGGACAGAAAGGAACCTTACTTCATTGTTGGTGGGAATGTAAACTTGTTCAACCACTTTGGAAAGCAGTATGGAGGTTCCTCAAAAGACTTCACATAGAACTCCCCTATGACCCAGCAATCCCACTTTTGGGCATTTACCCTAATGTTTACAAAAAAGACCACACTAAAGCTACCAGCACAACTATGTTTATTGCAGCATTATTTACCATAGCTAAGATATGGAACCAACCCAGATGCCCCTCAGTAGATGAATGGATCAAGAAAATGTGGTATATATACACAATGGAATTCTATTCCTCCATCAGAAAGAATGACATTTCCCCATTTGTTAGGAAATGGAAAGGCTTGGAAAAAATTATATTAAGTGAAATAAGCCAGGCCCAAAGAAACATAGGTCCCATGGTTTCCCTTTTTTGCAATATCTAGTATAGGTATGAGTCAAGCGGAAAAGGTCAGATAATGTGATGTTAGGAAAACGAACCCTTAAATATGTATTTTAATGTTTTCGTTTCTTTCATGCATGTGTTTCTAACGCATTTATAAGATTATCTCTTTGTTGCTTTGTATGTCCCTCCCCGACAGTGTAACCCCCGCTTTCACTATATTTGATATCAGTATAACATGTGGAGGAGATGGGGACAAACAAGTCGTTTAAGGATTCAGGTGGACCTGTTGCAACAATGAGAAGTACAAAATGTCATGTTAAAACCAGCTTTACAATGTCGGTGTGGGGGGTGGGAGGGGGGGTATGATTGGGTGGGGGGGAGGGGTGAGGCTGGGAAGGGAGGTGAAGGGTAAACAAAGTAGGAGGCTGCAATGCTTGGTAAGAAATGTCCTGCCCATGTAATTGTAACCCCTCTGTACAGTATGTTCTCAAATAAAATAAAATTAAATTAAAAAATAAATTAAAAAAAAATAGATACTGTCTTGTGGAAATGTATGTGTGTATAGGTATGTGTGTGTATTTCTCCTATTCACTGTCATCCAAAATACCTAAAACACCACAGACACACGAAGATATGCAAAAATATCCTGTCTTATTCAAGTTGAAAAAGTTTACATTTTATAAGTCATCAAAAAAAGAATGTTACTCTCAGAGCCAGAAAAGCAGTTAATTTTTATTACATTTGTTAATATAGTATTAAATAAGATGTTTTGAAAATGTTAAATATTACTGATTCATTTTAATTAATTATAAGAACAGGTAAGACTACATAAAGCTGCTTCAAAATACAATAAAACAGAGTTCTTAAATTTATTTAATGATGTTATCCTAACTTCCATTTAAATCTAATAAGAATTATCCCATTCAAAAATTTTCAAAGTAATTCCATTTTTGAGTAAGACAAAATAATTTTAAACACAAGTTAAATCCAATAGTAACCCATCACAAAGAAAAAAAGCCGGAAGTGCTGCTGTGGCTCAAGTGGTAGAGCACTAGCCTTGAGCTGAAGAGCTGAGGGACAGCATCCAAGCCCAGAGTTCAGGCCCCACGACTGGACCCAAAAAAAGAAAGAAAGAAAGAAAGAAAGAGAGAAAGAGAGAAAGAGAGAAAGAAAGAAAGAGAGAAAGAAAGAAAGAAGAGTTAAGTGAATAATTGCAAATAAGGCTGCATGTTAAGACATTCTATGAGAAAATGCACCAAATATACCAACTAACATACAGTAACACGAATTGCTACCTATACTTTTTTTGGTACAGTTCTTATTCCTCAGTTTGCCTTGATTGTATTAAGTCCTTACAGTATACAGAGAAGTTAAATAACTCATAGCTCTCACAGAGTGCTTTAGCAAAGAAAATAATCTAGGTTGACTGAGTCTGCATTATTGAAGCCTGTCACGTTGAAACCACATAAAGATTTGCCTTTTTAGAATATAAAAATTTTTAATTTTATTGTAAAGGTGATGTACAGAGAGGTTACATTTACATAAGTCAGGAAATAAGTACAATTTATGTCACCTGTAACCACAATGTAACTCTTTTAAAATACAAATTTATCATATTTACTTATTTACTTAATTGGGGTGTTAATTACACAAAAAGGGCCCATTGAGACATCTACGTGATGAATATAATGAATTTTGACCAATCTTGTTCCTCTACTACCGTTTGAATTCTCCCTTCTCTTTTTAAAAATGTTTCTATTTGCATTTTCACATATAAAGAAGGTCATCATATTCACTCCCATGACCTTCTGCTTTCTCCCTCCTCCTTTCCACAGATTTCTCACTCTGCTCAAACAATTCCTGTTCTACACTCAAGTCCATCATGTTTTTATTATTATTTTAGGTCTAGATTCTTCATATAGGAAAAAAGATGATATTAGTCATACTCTGATTATATTTCACTTAACATGATGGTCTCCAATTTAGTTCATTTTTCTGCAACATAACTGAAGAATATTCCATTGCATGCATATATTATCTCAACTTTTCTCTACCTATTTATTGGTTGTTGGGCACTTAGGCTGATTCCTTAGGTTGGTTATTACAAATAGCATTGCTATAAACATAATAGTATAGGTATGTATATAACATGCTGAATTGCATTATTGCAGATATATCCAGGAACGGTATAGCATTATCACATGGTAGTTTCTCAAGAAATTGATTACTATAGTAACTTAACTAATTTTCATACCTGTCAACAATATATATGCATTTTTCTTTTCCTGTCAACCCTTCACTTTTGGAGAACTTATTTGTTGTTTTCTTGATGAAACCATTTTAACTGGAGTAAGATGAAATCTCACTTTGCACTTGCTTAATAGCTAAGGGGTTTGAATATACTTTGATTAACTTACTATCCATTTGACTGCTTTTGACATGTTATAATTCCTCACTCATTTTTAATTGATCTTCTGGTGGTTAGTTTTAGGAGCTTTTAATATGCTTTTATATATTAATCTTTTTATCATAAATAATTGGCATTCTATAAGTTGTCTCTTGATTCTGCTAGTTATTTTCTTGGCTGTGTAGAATTGTTTTAGTTTTATTTAACTTGTTTTGTCATATCTGCTTTTATATTATGAGCAATTGGATTCTATCCAGAAAAATCATCTGATATGTCTATAATCTTCAAAGATTTTGTTGTGCTTTCCTCTAGTAGTTTCAAAGTTTCAGGGCTTACATTAAACTTTTCTATGCATTTTAAATTTATTTTTACATTAGGCGTGCTTCTATCTTCTACATGAAGATACCCAGTTTTCCCGGAAACTTTTGCTGAAAAGTGTCTTTTCCCCCAATATATGCATTTTGGTAACATTATCAAAAATTAGATGGCTTGAGCTGAGATGCTTATTTTTGGAATTTCTGTTTTGTTTGGTTTATATGTCTATTTGTGTTCCAGTGCCATGCTGTTTTGTTACTATGTCTCTCTAGTATAATTTGAAGTATTGTTATCTCCAGCTATGCTTTTTTGTACTCAGGATTGCATTCTCTATTCGGGGTCTTTTGTATTTCCCTGTGAATCTCAGGATAGATTTTTCAAGATAGACTTATCTGTGAAAAAAAGACATGGAATTTTGATGGTGATTACATTGATTGCTTTGAGTAGAATACCATTTACGCAATATTATTTCTGCCAATCAATGAACATGAAGCTCTTCACACTTGATAGTGTCTTTCTCAATTTCTTTCTTCACATTTTCATAGTTTTCACTGTAGTCATCTTTCACCTCCTTAGTCTGGTTTATACTTAGAAATTCAGTTTTTTGAGGTTATTTGAACACACTATGAATTGTTTTTTGAGGTTATTTGAACACACTATGAATCTTCATCTACAAAACACCTAATAAAATCTGGACACAAGTAAATCACATTATAATTGTAGCTACTCAGGAAGCTGATATCTGAGCATCACAGTTAGTAGCCAGCTGGAGAGGAAAGTCCATATTTATATCTCCAATTAACCAAGCAAAAGCTGGAAATGTAGGTATGGTTCCAGTGGTAGAGCAATGACTAAGGTATTATGTGTCCTTGCCTTAGTTTAACCCCTAGCCATCGTATAAAAACATAGACAAAACGTAAAAAATAACCCCACCTAATAACAAAGTAACATGTATTGAACATCATTAACAAAATTTAATTCAACTTCAAAATGAATAAAGAATAAAGCTACTGGAATTAAAGGACAAAAATGTGAACCGGTTAACATTTGTCTAGATTTTTGTTCTTAGCCAATTTAGCCAAGGACAACATTATAATTTTTAAGAAAGATACATCATATGTTTAGCTAATCTTAGGTGAAAATAAATTATGAGTCTATTAATGAATTAAAAACAGAAACTACATATTTCTTGATTTTATAGATACAGAATGAGATTTACTAAATGTAAAAGAAGAAAACATTGACGTAATTATGTATTAAAATATATTTTTTGTAAATGACAACAAAATAATCTATAGAAACACATGAACTGGAAAATTAAGTAACAGCATATATAACTATTGGTATTATAAAGGTATATAGTGTTCATTAATACAAGTTTTACTAAAGCTAAAGTAAAATGCTAATACATATAACATATGTAGCCCTAATATAAGTAGGAGGGAAAATGTTCGCTTCAAAAAGTATTATAATTTTATTAAATCCTTCAACATACATCATCTTTCAAAATAAATTCAGCTTTTGTAAGATTAAAGAAAAGAGGTGTTTTTATAATAATTGGTGGAGTTAAATATTTAAACTTTCTAGGAGTCAAATAGCAATAATTAATAAACATTACTCTGGTCAATTTTGTTCAATTTGTGAGTCTAAAAATTCACACAAAAAACAAATAAGTGTACAGAGATTTTGCTATGAGAATGTTTCTGTGGATAATTAATGAAAGAAACAAATTGGAAGTAATTTAATTTTCCAAAATGCAGAGTTGATTGATTCAGAATACAAGCAATATAATATAATAAGGCACAGACATGATATTTAAACTTTAGAAATAGTGCAATTTAAAGTATCTAATAGAAAATGTGAGTCCAATAAAGTCATAGAACTTTCTTGCCATGACATATGCCTGCATTAATATGTTTTAAAATATGTGCTTCATAGGTCTTATACCAGTAAGTAATATAAGATGAACTGACTGTAAGATAAATAAAGGAAAATTTTCTTTTTGCATGTGTATGCATAACACATTTGATATATATTGCAGAAATAATGTATAATAATAAAGTAAGATTTAACTGACATTGCTGGTAATATTTATTGTGATCTTATTTAATTCTGTTTTGTTTTCCTAATATTTTAAGACTTCTCCATTTCTTCTTAGAAGAAATGTAAGAGCCAATGAATATATGAAGAAGAGTATAGCTTTACTCTTAAAAATGAAGAAATTGAAATCATTTATATGTAAATTTTCTACCAAATGTTTTTCAGTATTTTAGGAGATAAAGATGTATATATATACATGCATAAAATGCATGCACATTAATACACACATATACATGCATGCACCTTTATACAACAAATGTCGCTAACTTATGATGATTCCATCTATGACCTTTCAATGTTAAGATGTTACACAAAGTGACACAAATCCTATAGAAATTTTATTTTGAGTTTGGAGTTCTTTCCAGCTCACACTGTATGTCACAACTGTCTTTGTGGACCCCAGTTAGTTTCAGTGAGCTTCTGTTCTGCCTCTGATGCTCACAGGGCCACACCCTCCACAGTGGGGCATAATGCTCAGCTAGACATTGCATTTTCCATTTATGGTGCTTTCAGTCATCAGTGGGTTTAACAAAGGCTTAACCTGACCACAAAATTAATGCACTCATAATATGTGTATAATACAGACCAGACTATAATTAAACTTGTAGAGACATACAATATTATAGCTATATATTATGCATATAATATTATATCATATGTTACATCTTATATATACAAAACCATATAATTTAGCATATATTTACAGACTGTATATTATAGATATAATTATAGCATACACATTTTAATATGTATAGTGTTTGTGTTGTTTCTAAGACAAGAGTGCTATGAGAGAGAATTTTAGAGATATTTTCACAGCATTCTGAAAAAAAAAGAATAGCTTCTTTAATCCAATAATCTGATTTCTCAGCCTTTTTTCTCTTCTCACCACTGACCTAAACACAGGCTTACATCAGGTCTGAGCTCCAGCTGCTGATTGGAAGGGAATGGAGTTTTCATTTCACCAGTGGAGGTTTTAATTACCACTGAGCATTTTGTTAGTTATATTGTACAGATTACTTGGCAGATCGCTGAGTCTCTGTGTGATTAAAGTGAATGGGATGAATGTTAGTCAAGGGTGAAGAAAGATGTCTGTGAGTGACTGTGCTCAGGATCCGCATAGGAGTGGTCCGTTTTTTAGTGTGTACTCCTGTGCTCATTACTACTCTAAGGGAATAGGGTCAGTTATCCAGACATTGGATAATAGAAAACAGCTGAATAGAAAACTCTTTCATAAGTATGAGAAAACACTTGCAAAATGAGGCAGAGTATTCCATAAAAATATCTTCATATGCGTGAATATAACCAAATATGAGTCAGTAGCTATTACAGAGTAATGAGATTATCCGTGATCATTACTTTTGCCCCAGCATGATCCACAATGAGCACAACTGAATGACTCGTAGAAAGAGGAGATGATTTCTAACTTTGTAGTACTGTTTATATTCCCTCAACTTTGTCAGAACATTAATTATGCATTCTTTCAATATTTAATCCATATTTTATACACGTACATTGTTACAGTTCAAATATGCATACTACGTTATACTCTATTCTTTTTTATTTAGAATTTTTTCATGTTTTGCAAGTTTTGTATTTATCATTTTAATGATCTCATTATACCACTTTGGGTAATATATGATATTCATTTAACTTATGGAATAATAGATTTGACTGTTTCCCCATGATACTTTTGCCTTTAAAGTTATACTCTCAGGAAAATCTATCTACATTCAATTTGTTTCACTTTGTCCAGGCTCTTTTCTCAGAATAAATCTCTAGGAGTAGGTGTGTGATGTTAAATAAGAGCATTTTGTCCTGAATTTTATTGCATACTATAATACTCTCATGTTCAAGATAATTGCTCTGATTCACTACATTCATAGTAAGGCAAAACTGTATTCAGGTCTCCAGAGCCCTACCAAGGTTTAAATATCTTAAGCATTTTATTTTTTAAAACAAATATGTATCCTGCTTTTATTTTTTTAATTAATAGGTTTTTTTTTAATTGTGAAAATACCGTACAGAAGGGTTACAATTACATGAACAAGGTAATGAGTACATTTTTATCAAGCATTGTTGCCTCCTCCTTTGTTTCCCCTTACCATCCCTGCCTTCCCATTCTCCCCCCACCACCACACTCAGCCAAAGTTGTATTTCCCTAACAACCCAAATACTATCTGTGATGTTAAGTCTTGATTACCACCTTGATTGGACTGAGAAGTGTTTAGGAGATTAGTAAAGAACTGATGTCTGGCTATCTGTGTATTTACAGGAGGGATTCAGTAAGAGGGAAGGCCAGCTCTGAATGTGGGTGGTGCTGGCCTATGAACTTGGGGCTGTAGATGGGATGTGAGGGAATAAGAAGGAAGCCAGTTACCACAGACTTTGTCCCTCTGCTTCCTGCCTACCATGAAGTGAAACATTCTTGCTTTTACCCACCTTTCTCACCACAGTGGTCTAATGCCTCTAAAATCATGAACTAAACACAGCCTTCCTCCTTTCAGGTGCTTTTCTCAGGTAATTGGGCACAGTGATATAAAGCTAATTAACACATTCCATTCACATTTTTTGATTGGATAATTGTAGGACTTGAATATTCGACCACAGTTTTTAAATCAAATCTATGCATTTTTTTATTCAAACTGTTCCTAAATTTATCCCTCTTGCATCTTCTATAATCTTTAAAATATTGTATATTGGTTCAAAAATTAGTTGTAGCAGGAAGTTTTAAAACATATTTTTGTGGATCTAATAGGAGATCACACACAAGACAATTATGTTTTAATTGCATCAGGCAAAATAGTGGCATTCTGTTTCATGTAAAATCATTCCCAACTTTAGAGCACTTTTCTGATTAATTTTTGAAAATTGTTTGTTGTTCTTTTTAATATACTATGTGATTTCTTTTTTACTTTGTGTTTTTTGTTCCCCCTATGGTTTATCCCTTGTTGGCAATGCATTCAATTTTGGTACCCTGTATATACATTTATCTGAACTAGGGAAGGGAAGGAGAACAAAAAAATGGTGAGACAAAGGACAAAGAGGGAACCAATGCAATGGTGATACTTACAAGACAATATGTTGGAAATGATCTGAACAATTTGGTAGGGTTTGGGGAGAGAGGGAAAGAGGGAGGGGTAGCAAGTTCGACAAGAAATGTACTCACTACCTTGCATGCATAACTGTAACCCCTACGTACATCATCTTGCCAATACAATTAAAATTTAAATAAAAATGTTTTGTTTCATTTCAGACAGTAATAGTGTCTAAAATAAGGACCTTGTGCTTGCTAGGCAAGTACTCTGATGGCTCAGGACTATGATCCTCCTACCTATATTTCTTGCATCACTGTAATCACAGTACTATCATGCCTGACTTACTGGTTAAGATGGAGTCCTGCTAACTTTTTGACCTGGCTGGCTTTGAACTATGATCCTCCCATTATCCACTTATTTCATAGTTAGGATTACAGGTGTAAGCCACCACACATGCCTTAACATACTCTTAATGAAATATTTAGAAGTGAACCCCTGCCCTCTTTAGCCTGTGCTTTAAAATGTTTCTATAAAGAAAATAAGATCAAACAACAACAAAATGATTCATAAAGCAAAAGTGGCAAAATTGTGACATTTATTTTCTATCTCATTAATGCGTTTGTGTCTTATTACTTCCCCAGTCTTTATGTTTTGTGATATTTATGTGCTTTTTAGATACAAATCTATAGACATTTGAGTGCATGTTTAAAATATAAATGAATAAATGTGGACCTGTTGTCAAATTGGTTGTGTAAGACACAATGATGTACAATTCCTTTTTAGTGGGAAAGCCTGATGTGCTAAGTTGCACATTTTACTATTTTTGAGAAAAGCAGATGACAAGGTGTAATGTCTCCAGATAAGACTTCCCTGGTCTTCAAAGGAGGATGGAGCAGGCCTCTCACGGGTAACCTTTGCACAATAAATATGTTTGCTTTCCTGTCATTAACGTTCACTTTCTCTGTTTGTGAATCTGACAGCTGTGAGGATTAAGTTCTTTCTGTATTGATTTGGACTGGGGGCCCTGTTCTATTTTGATCAAAAGGAGCATGGTTTTCCCTCTGCAGTGATAAGGTACAGCAGGCAGAGGGCATAGTCTCACAAAAGCTATCTTTCAGATACATTCCCTTTGCTGCGGTTTTCCTTTTGCAATGGTAAATAAAAGTGATGCTGATTGTTAGGATAACTTGGAGTGAAGGAGAGAAATAGAAGTGAACTCAGTTCTTCCACCAATAAGGAATACCCCATCTATGGTCATGAATTTAAGTGTAACTGCTCAGAGGAGAAGTGTTACTTGGTTCTGTCTTTAGTAACTAATGAATGGACAGAGGATCAAAGACACATTTAGAGTTTTATTAAATGTGCATCTTTGGAAGAGAAAGGAGAAGTCATCATGTTTATGTGGTCATGGTGCAGATAGTATTTCACAGAACTTGCTCTTGAGAGCTGAGTGTTGAGATCCTCTTAATGAAGAAGGCAGGGTGGGTAGATGCAGGGCTGCCTAGATTGCCAAGGACCCTAGTGGGAAGCCTGTCCCACCTTATTTCCTGATGAGTGGGCATTGCATTGTTGCCTATTATCAGGAGGTTCAAGGTGATTGGCCTAACACTCACTGCTCTCTAGAGGGTGAATGTTTTCCTCCAGTCTCTTGAAGGGTTTTCAGCTGTTACTGACATAACAAACTATCAGGAGATAACCTATCATGTAGAAAGAGGCACATTTACTTAATATATGTTTTTAAATGACAAACCTGCAAAAGGAAAGGAAGAGCCCTTGAAAGTGTTAAAACCTAAGTATTTTCCTCAAACATTTGTGGCAAAGCGACTAACTTGTGTGGGGAAGCTCAGGAAATATGAATTTCTTGTTAAACAAGGTATGTTTGGACAGAGCCTTTCCAGTCAGCTCACTCTTTTACTCTTCTAGTTTACTTGGGATGAACACATGTATACATATTGGGATACTTCCCCACATACACACAACATGTACTAATGTAATTCATTTCTTTCTATTTTTATAGTTTGTGAGGTGTGGTTCAGACGTAAGTGATCTGCATGTTAGTTTATTGATCCACATCTGAACTGCATCTGGATGATCTTGATGGTAAGATTGTTCCCTGAATGTTTCTGGTATAGAAGGGACATCTTTCATATAGATCTCTCTTCTATATTTGAGAAGAAAAAGAGTCAGAGCAACCTTTTTGCACCTGCTGTATCTTTTTTTAGTGCCTATAATTATAGTTATGCCAAATTATGCCTATAATTATGCCAAAGTGACATATTTTGAGCCGGTATGTTCCTCCAGCACTCACTCTTTTTGGAATCCATACCCAAGTAAAGGGCATTATCTAAAGATCTCACATTGGATTTTAAACACATCTACAATACAAGTCCATCTGGCCTCCTAACTTGTTAAACATCTGTGGCTGATGACAAAGGAGTTCAATGGTGGATTCCAGACTGAAAGAACTACCTAAGGAAGAAAAAGTTCAAGTCATGCCTCCAGTCCTCTGTTTCATTTCAAAGAATGGAAGACTAGCTTGGAACTCTTAAGTCTTCTCATAGTAACACCACAACAGTAAATAGTCCTCAATGTCTTCATATTTAAAATGAAATAGGTACCCTATTAGGACCCTAGCCCTCTAAAATTATGGTATTAGGAGACTATACCATTAGGAGGTAATAAGTTCAAGAGAACAGGGTGAATGTTAATGGAATTAGTGGCTTTATGAAGATACCACTGAGAGCTACCTTGATTCTTCCACTACCATGGGAGGATAGATTGAAAGGTCTCCTCTGTAAATCATGAAGCCTGTCCTAAACAAACTGAATCTGTCTGATTTGGAGTTTTCCAGGGTCCAGTTCTGTGTTTAACAAATTTTCATTCATCTTAACTGCCAGTTGCTATGGTGTCCCTTAGAGACTCAAGTGCTAAAGGCTTGACCCCCTGGGGGTGGCAGTGTTCAGAAATGTATCCATTCAGAAGTGAAGGTAACATGAAGGCTCTGATCTCATCAACATATTAACTCAGGGACCAGTTTATAGCTTAATGGGCTATTCATAGGCAGGGCCTAGTTGTAGAAAGCTGGTCATTGGAGTGTGACTTTGAAGGGTATATATTGTCCCCAGTGCCTTCTTCAGCCTCCCTTTCTTTGCTTTCTAGAGACCATGAAGTGAGCACCTACTCTGCCACACACTCCTACTGCTATTATGTTCTGCCAGAGTAATGGAATCAACTGACCATGAATGGAAATCTCTGCAACTGTGAGCCAAAAATACATTTTTAGGTTATTAAGTTGTTTTTCTCAGGAATTGTGTCCCAGGGGAAAAGCTAGATCATGGATGAAGACAATCCTCTTACCTGACCAGCTTCCTATATGGTTATAAGGCCCAAACCATTGCAAAATGGTTGTTGTTAAAATCTGCAGAAAATGTAAAGTCACATCCAATTCTCAGGAGGCAGAAGCTGGAAAGATTACAGTAGAAGAATAACCTAGGCAAATAAACATGATAAGTGTACTGGTTTACACACAAAATCCCAACGAACGCAAGAAACAGGCAATAAATGGTGTAATTCTAACTGGAAAAATTACTAATGCAAAACAGGGTGAGATCATGTCTCTAGTGTTAGAGCACAAGCACAGACCCTGAGTTCAAACCAAAGTACCAGCAAAGAAATTTAAAATAAACAAGAAGGAAGTAGTAAAGGAAGGAAGGAAAGAAGAAGGGAGGGAAGGAAGACAAAAAAGAAAATATAAGGTCATTTATAAATTGAATTGTATTACTGATTTTTTATATACAGATTTTTATGTACAATTCAATTACAATAATATTTCTAGTTTAAATATTGTCTTCTATTTATTTGTTACATATCCTGTGAATATGAGATAGACTATACCACTTAGTTTGGACTTATCACTAATCCCCTGAGACTTACAATATTATGAAGGATCACAGTTCGGGAAGGTAACTCCTAACTCAAGTTGACCAACTAACAGTGATCCTGTGACAAGTTGCCATTCATTTGACTGAACTAAGTTTTGTCACTCAGTCATACTCTGCCAACAACAATGTAACTCCTTTCCGGACTCTAAAAATACTTTCTATTTTCAAGAGATTCTTGCATTTGTTGAACTGTCCCTAAATGTTCATTAATTTCAGTGTGAGGAAAATGTCAGTTTTAAGAGAAAGGTGACTTAAATGCCAGGGCACCCTAAGAGTATTAAAATAAAGAGTGCTCATGAATTAATGAGCTAACTGGACCCTCATTCCATATGCAGACAAGAGGCCTTGGCTTACTTGTCCTTATTTCACAGGCTAAGGGAACCTGGGCCTCCCTCAGCCTGCAGGTCACAGCATGTAAGAAGGAGCCACTGGGTTATGAGTTACAAAATGAGCTGGCCTTATTATTTTAAATGTTAATCACCCACATGAAAAACACTTGGGCCACTTCCCAAAATAATAGAAGCCTAACTTTATGGGAAGTAGTATGGTAGCATGGAGTAGTATGGGGATATTGGAAATAGGAAATGGGGGATATTGGCCTATTTTTGTGACCCCTGTAACAGTATTCTGCTAACTCAGAATACATAATTTATATCCTCAAGCATTTTCTTCTCCTCTGCAAATCAATACACAAAGGTATAAACTGGGAAAGTGTTTAAAACAAATATCAAACTACATCTCAATCCTTTATCCATTGTTCCAAGAATATCAGAATAAAAACTAGGATGAAAACATTCCAGGGGTTGAGTGCTGTGACACAGACCGGTAATTCTAGCTACTCAGAAAGCTGAGACCTGGAGGATTGCCTTTAAAAGCTAGCCAGGGAAGAAAATTCTGGAAGACTGCATTTTTAATTAACCAGCAAACTCAAGCTGGAGGTGTGGCTTCAGCAGTAGAGTCAGCTCTGAGCAAGAAATCTGAATGACAGCAGAAGGCCCTGAATTCTAGCCCAAGAACTAGCAAACAAACAAAAACAAACACCTCACTGCCCAAAACCAAAACACATGAGAATACTATCCAAAGAAAATTAGCTTAACTGTTTCTGCATGGATTTCACCTGCTAAAATATTTTACACTTCTAAGTGCGGTGGCGCACTTTGTAATCCTAGCTACTTAAGTGGCTGAGATCTGAGGATCACAGTTTGAAGCCAGCTTCCTCAAGAAAGTCTGTGAGGCTCTTAGCTCTAATTAACTACCAAAAAGCTGGGAGTAGAGCTGTGGCCCAAGTGGTCGAGTCCTAGCCTTGAGCATAAAATGTTCAGAGGCAACACCAAGCCTCTGAATAAGTCCCAAGACTGACACATATATTTGAGATATCTTTACTTCCTTATTTAGACTTATAAAGTTTGCAGACTACAAATTAATGGTCTGCAATAATACCGAAAAATTAGCCTCTTTATTTTCCTTTACTTTTCTCCAAAGTTTTACAAGTTATATTATTGTTTTAAGATTTCTTTAATGAAATATATAATTTAAATGATGTGTTGCAACCTCAATTGTCTATATATTCAACAACATTCCTTGATTTCAGAGTCTATACACTGAAAATATCAATTTTATACACATCTCTCTCTTGTGTTTTTAATACATATCATCTCTCTTTTGCCTTAACTATTACCAAGACAGCTAAAGAGTGGTTAAAAGACCACATTCTGTTCAATAGTATAATTAAGTCTCCCATGCTTTTAGGTAAAGATTTATTCTCTCCTCTCTCTCTCTCTCTCTCTCTCTCTCTCTCTCTCTCTCTCTCTCTCTCTCTCTTTCTCTCTCTCTCTCTCCCTCTCTCTCTCTCCCTCTCTCTCCCTCCCTCCCTCCCTCCCTCCCTCTCTCTCTCTCTCTCTCTCTCTCTCTCCTGTTCAGTTATTGGGGCTTAAACTCATGGCTTTGCACTCTTGCTCAGGTGGCATATACTACCCCTTGAGCCATGCCTTCAATCCAACATTTTGCTGGTTAGTTGGACATAAAGTCGTGAGAATTTTTCTTTCCAAGCAAACTTCATCCTTAAAATCTTAGCCTTCTGAGTAACAAGAATTACAAGTATGAGCCTCCGGTCAGTGCCTGAGTAAACATTTATTCTGAAAGTAACAATCTTGTCAAAATATTATATTAATTTAATTTTAACTTTTTAAATATGGTTTATTACAAATGTAGAGGGCTATTATTTCTTCTGTCTTGATCTATTAAAATCATTCTCTTTAGAGAATATTATATTATGTCCATATTATCTTAATATGATCATCTGTCCTTCCTTCCTTCCATCTTTCTTTCTTTCTTCCTTTCTTTCTTTCTTCCTTTCTTTCTTTCTTTCTTTCTTTCTTTCTTTCTTTCTTTCTTTCTTTCTTTCTTTCTTTCTTTCTTTCTTTTTTTTCTTTCTTTCTTTCTTCCTTTCTTCCTTTCTTCCTTTCCTCCTTTCTTCCTGTCAGTCATGGGCTTGAATTCTGGGCCTGGTCATGTCCCTGAGTGCTCTAGGCTAGTGCTCTACCACTTAAGCCACAGCACCACTTCTAGTTTTCTGGTGGTTTATTGGAGATAAGAGTCTTACGAACTTTCCTGCCTGGGGTGGCTTTGAACCATGATCCTCCAACCTCAGCCTCCAAGTAGCTAGGATTACAGGAGTAAGCCACCAATGCCAGGCCCATTTGTTATTTCTTAACATGCTGCCACATTTTAGTTTATTTCAAGTTTTACAAATCCTGTTTTCTGAAAAAGATATTTTTCTTATTTTTGTTTGATGGGAGAAGAAATAAAAGCCAATTTTACCATGTGCTCATTGTCTTTAGCTTCTTATTTATTTTTTACTACTGCTGGCATCCTCTCTTTGCATCTGGAAGATTCTTACCCCTTGTATTACTTTGTAACATCATATGGCATTTGGATTTTTCTTTTTTTGAGATTCAGTTTCATTGTTTCCCTGGGGTAGCTCTACATTTTTTATTTCATGTTCTTGTCTTTACTAATGCTTCTTTTTTAATGTTTTTTTTTCATGTAAAATACTGTACAGAGGATTTACAGTTACATGAGCAAGGTAATGAGTACATTTCCTATCAAGCTAATACTTCTTTACTTTTGTTGTTGCTGTTTGCTGTACTAGAATGTGAACTCAGGGCCTTATATTGCTCAGATTGCATGCTTGTTTGGTACTCTCTTCACTTAGGCCTACTTTCCAGCCCAGGTTTTGTCTAGTTATTTTGGAGATGGAGTCTAGTGGACATTTCTGCATTGGCTAGTTTTCCAAGATCCTCCTGAGAAGCTGGGATTATGAGCATGAACTTCCAGCACCAAGCTGTTTAATTTCATTTCTTAACTGATGATTTTTAGAAAACAACTAACAGTGTCTGAATATTTTATTTATTTATTATTTTTATGTGAAAATATTGTCCAGAGGAGTTACAATTACATGGGCAAGGTAATGAGTATATTTCTTATCAAGCATTGTTGCCTCCTTCTTTGTTTCCCTTCCCATCCCTTCCCATCTCCCTCCCTCCCTCCCCTGGCCAAAGTTGTAAAGTTTGTTTTTTGACGTAATGACTTGTACATCTCATTGTTGCAATGGGTTTACCTGTATCCCTCTTTAAACAATTTGCTTTTTTCCCATCTATTCCACAAATTATATGTCTGAATATTTTTTTTGGGTGGGGGAGGGTCCGGTCGTGGGGCCTAAACTCTGGGCCTGGGCGCTGTCCCTCAGCTCTTCAGCTCAAGGCAAGCACTCTACCACTTGAGCCACAGAGCCACTTCTGGCTTTTTTCTTATGTGGTGCTGAGGAATCGAATCCAGGGCCTCATGCATGCAAGGCAAGTGCTCTACCACTGAGCCACCTTCCCAGCCCCTATGTCTGAATATTTTTATGCCTAGATTTTTTGCTTTTGTTTTAGTTTTCCCCTCCATGATTGATTTTTAGCTAGTCTCTGTTAGTATAGGAAAAAAAAAACAACTGTACCACTTTGAACACCTTTTATACCTGTCTCATTCAGGACTGGGAGAAATTTACTTCTAGTCTCATTTGGGTTGTTATGCAGGAAACAGATTATATTGTCTATATTTCTGAACGTTTTCAGAATCCTCGCCTTATCCTTGATACCTGAAATTTCATATAAATAATGACTACATTTTTGTCTTTTATAAATTCATCATGTTATAACTTGATAGAGATCAAATTTAAACTTCAAGTCTCTATTCCAAAATTGGAGAAATTTCTTTTTTTTGTTTTACCTTTTCTTGCTAGATGGTTATTCATTAGATATAGACTACATAGAATAACTTATTTCCCTCACAAAGGCTCCATTTTGGGTTCCTTCTCCAAACTCCATGTGTTCCTTTATTACCAAGAGATTGTCATAATTGCCTCAATTGCTGGGAGTTTCCCATATCTGGAGAATGTTAGGGTACCAAGACTATCCAAATCACCAGTGATTCCAGCTGTGATGATTATGTTAATTGCTCTCCTGCCACCAGCTCACCCTTACCTCCTGCCTTATCCACTCTGTCCTTTATTACATCACCTTGTATCATTCCTCCATTTCATCTCTTGTCTTGTTTACTAGCTTCTACACAGATCTAACCTTGTTTCCATATTCTTGACTTTTCCCTAGCAACAACTTCTTTGACAGATTTCAATTGCTTTCCAATTTCTGTTCTTTCAAGGTCAGGCTGAGGTGGTGGCTCTCAGTGCATTAACCTCTACTGAGCTACATTTCAACCCCTGGGAGATACAAGACAGAGAAGAAACAAACTTTCAGGAAAATGTTTGGCAGGTATTTGAGGACTGAAAATTTCTGTGCAGGCTTTATTTTTGTACCACTGGAAGGATCTTCACTCATACTCCTGGCTCTTGTCACATTCCTGCTAATACATTTAGCAAAACTGAAGCCAGAATTATTATCATGAAACAGTAAATCCATTTTATTTTGTCTGTTCCCTAACCCAAAATTATTGAAACTCTAGCCCTAGAGTTAGAGACAATTTTGCATGAATGATTAAAGAAGACTTTTTCTTCCACAGATCAGGAGGAGGCTAAAGAAAGTTGGCAGGTTTAGCCCTTGGTAGAGACTGCGACAGAATAGGGATAGTAGCACTAAGATACTGAGATGTGTAGATGTGTGGGAAGAGAATATGTAGTCAGTGGCATGGCAGAACAGTGTGAGGTAGCAAGCTCTCTTTTTATCCTTGGGACATTTTATAAATATACAAAAAAGGTCCTGATTAGGATTTGACATCTTCTAGGAAATGAAGGAGGAAGTGTTTGTGTCTGATTATGATAGGATTCAAAACAAAAGAATATGTAGATTGAAGAACAGAAGAAATCCCAGCATGCAAAGTATACATTAATGTGAAGGTTCTGACTTGTCCAGGAATCGGACTTCAGGACAATTATGCATTGCATTATCAAAGAACAGGAGGTAGGGCCTCAGATTACTCAAGCATAGTCTGACTTTCACTTAATTTTGGCTCCTAGTTGCCCTGCATTTGGGAAAAAGTAGACACTGAAGTATAATAGAGAGATAAACTCAAATGCATTCGAGGTAAATTTAAAACTTGGGTTAGCATGGTAATCTGCTTGGAGTTACATTGTTTGACTAAATTTGCCAAACTTGAGTCCATTGATCAATTATTCACAGGGTGTAGATTTTATTGATAGATAATTATTTTCATAAGTTAGTCTTTCCTAACACAGGGTGTAGATTTTATTGATAGATAATTATGTTCATAAGTTAGTCTTTCCTAACACCCAATCAGCCTTTACTCCTGCAGCTTCCACTCACTAGCTCTACATCAGTTCTAGAAAAATTAAAAAGTGACCAAGTAATCAAAGTTACATCATTGAACTAGGTAGATCACTATTTTGTCTAAAGGAGATGTTAAATGTCCCACTGGTTTCTCTTCTTCTAGAGACCATTTCCCCCAAAGAATTCATGCTAGTTAAATGGAAATCTTTTTCTCTAGCATCTTTTGATAACGAAGAAAGCAATATGTGGAGCTACATAACTCCAGCCCTACTATTGTAGAGGGTTATTTTATTCTCTTTGGTGATGAGAGACATAGTATCCAAGATGGACAATATGACAATTTCACATCCTACTGGAAGTCATTAAAATAGATCAAATTCATCTTCTTTAATCTTTTGGGAAGGTATCTAAAGCATTTCTCAAGCCTTGAAGACAGCTGGGTCAAAGTGTGCTTGAGTCAAGGAAATTTTAAGGGGCAGTTGGTATCTCAAGATGGATATGTTTTAGTAACTGCCGTAAGTCTTGTGCCTCCAAGATCATTCAGTGAGTTTAAAGGAAGAAAGTACTACCGGAGGTAATTTTACACTTGCTATGTTTAATCATTTTTACAGTACACAATCAATTTGTTCCTACTTTTATACCTGTAGATAAACTACAGGGAATAGTAAATAGTGTTATTGTTATTATTATACCATTTAATTCTTTTCCTTGTGATGAATCTTTAATTAGTTAAGTTACTACTGTGCTTACTTTGCACAGTAGAGACCTTCATTGAAAAGATCCTGATATTTAAAACAAACAACAGTCTCTGACTTTCTCTTGCCTCTGGTTTAACTGAGGTGTATCTTACTGGCTGCAAAGATTACTTTTGGGGTGGAAGGAGGATTGGGTGGGGGTGGGGGGAGAATGGGAAGGGATGGGAAGGGGAAACAAAGGAAGAGGCTACAATGCTTGATAAGAAATGTACTCCTCTCTCTCTGTTCATTTCTAGCTCCTGTTCTTACCTCTCTTTCTCTGTTCTATTCTAGCTCTCTCTCTCTGTTCTTTTCTAACTCTCTCTCTCTGTTCCTCTCTGCTCTCTCTCTGTTCTATTCTAACTCTCTCTCTGTTCCTCTCTTCTCTCTCTCTGTTCTTTTCTAACTCCCTCTCTCTCTCTCTCTCTGTTCTTTTCTTGCTCTCTTTGCTCTCTCTGCTCTTTTCTAGCTCTTTCCTCTCTCTTTCCCAGCTCTCTCTTTTGCCAGCCACGTGGAGTGCCAACCTTGCCTGGTCCCAGCAGGTCTACTGAATAAACCTACCCCTTACCTGAAAAAAAAAAAAGAAATGTACTCATCTTGCCCATGTAATTGTAACCCCTCTGTACAGTATTTTCACAATTGAAAATAAATAAATAAATAAATAAAAAAGATTACTTTTGGTCATGATGATTCCTAAATCATAAGTATATGAACCGAGCTCACACTTTAATCAATTTGAATGTAAATATAAGCCAAGCACTGGTAGCTATCTAAGGGTCTGACACTGGGAGGATTGAGGTTCAAAGCTAGCTCAGTCAGAAAAGTCTGGGAGACTACTTCTTCAGTGAATCAGCCAAATGGGAGACTGGACTTATGGCTCAAGTGGTTGAGCAAAAACTGTGAACAAGAAAGCTGAGCAAGCTGTGTTCAGTTCCTGGTACTGGAACCAAAAATATAGTTAAAAGACAAAAATTATATATTCATTCATTCTTTCAAGACAGGTTGGTAATATATCTATAGTGTCACCTACTGAGGCTAGAAGTCTGTAACAGTGTATCTTTCCTAACACATAGGCTCACAGGCAAGACATGGCCTGTTCTGATCAGTCCTAATGTGCCTAAGGATACAGGGTTGGTCTTTAAAGTAAGTTTTCTCTCCACGTGGTAATAATTGTCCATGGAAAAGAAAAAAATGTTGATTTATCTTTACCTCAAACAGAAAAGTGAGAGAGTAGGGAAAAATGTTTCCAGCTGTAATATCTTCTTGGACATTTCCAGTAACTGCAATTAGAAAGTGAAGGACATATAGACCTAAGTCTCTTCCAACAATGTCAGACCACTGGTCCTTACTTGCACAGACCTTTGAATAATTGCACAAAAAGAAGGAAGAAACAAACCTCAAAACAACAAAGACCTGCTGGGAGGAACACAGCAGGCCAGAAGGCAGTTCAAATGGTCCCTGTGCAAGCATATATTTCAGAATGTGATTTAGTGAATAGCTGCCCCCCAGCCATTCCTTATTCAGTGCTGAATAATAATTAATACTGCTAAAATAATGACTGCAATATGTAATTAACTTCTCACCGCTTATAAAAAATCTAAATAACCTAGTTTTAGGAAAGATAGGAAAGATATTTGAATAGCAATTCAAATAGGAAAAATGCAAATAACTTATAAACATGAGTTTTATTTTTACATTTTCCTTTTTACCTTCTTCCTATCCTCCCTCAATCCCTCCTTTTTGGTTTCTTTCCTCCTTTTTTCTTTCCATCCTTCCTATTTGTCTTCCTCAGCTTTTAATTCAGTAGTAATGAGAGAAAACTACACTAAGACAATATGATGGCATATTGCTGCAATTAGATGGGTGAAAATTAGAAAGAGCAGTAGGGACAGGTTCCATGACAGTGGGGACACTGAGAATATTTACTCAATGCTAGCGGGAGAGAAATTGAGTACAGCATTCTAGAACACTTTTTTTCTTAATTATGCTTATAACCTATGGCCCCAAAATTTCATTTCTGAAAATAAATCCACATTATGTGCAGGAAGACTATACTACAGCTTGAATAAAAGCATTTATTAAAACATTGTTTGTGCCTGTGGAGAGTTGAAAGCAACCTGGAGACGGGATAATTAACAAGTGCTAGTTACAGGGAATATTTCAGCCTATCATATTCAGAGGCAGTAATCTCAATTATGTGACACTGCATTGAAACATCTAAGAATACACTGATGAAAAGGAAAAAAATGCAGAAGAGTTCTTACAATCTATACCATTGAGTTCAATTTAAAGTAATCACAAAGTAACATTATTTTACAAGGTATGAACATGCCTACTGACATAGACAAAAACACATTGTTGATCATGTGCTTATACCTATAATCCTTCCTACTCAGAAGGTTGAATTCCTCAGATCTTAGTTCAAAGCTAGTTTCCAGCCTGGGCAGGAAAAAATTTTATCTTCAGTCAACCGAAGAAGCTGAAAGTAGAGTTGTGGTTCAAGTGATAGAGCACCAGTCTTGAAGGAAAATGTTAAGCAACAGCACCTACGTTCTGATTTTAAATTCCAGTACCAGCACAAAATTTTAAATGGAAAATAAAAGGTGCTATTTGTGGTGGTGGAATAGGAAAGGAGATAAGGGCTGGTTGTGGTGATGGAATAGGAAAAGAGATGAGAGAAAAAATAGAAAAGTTATATGGTACAATATATATGATTGTTCACTAGGAGCTAAAACTAGGAGAAGAAAGAGGAAGCACAGGTGTCAAATTCACAAATAGTATAAGGTAGACAATAACTATTATGATTGTTAGGCCTTTATTACAGCTATTATATGATGCACAGGGAAGTAAGAAACTTCATGTTCATTGCAAATACTTCCATCCACTACTCAGCCAGGGGTAATTAAAGCAGAATCCACAAACCCCTGTAGTCTGGACACAAGATTATTGCTCCATCCACACAGTCTATGTTTTGTGTCTGCTCCCATGCTGAGCCATTGTGTTGACCCACTTATTTCCTGTCTCCCATAGCCATACTCTCCAGACTCTCCTGGTAGTGTGCTCTAAATCAAACTCCCTGAGAGAGAATCCCTTAAACTTGATCCCTCTTGAACTGTCTTTGCCTATGCTGAGTCTTTTTCTCTTGGCAAGTGAGTTCACAGACTGCTGCCTGCTTTTCTGGGAGCCAGGTAAGTGCTGTTTCTTGGCCTAGTCTCTGATGATCACCATCATCTACTTTGGTTGTCCTAGACCTTGAACTCATTGGGCACATACAACAATCTGTAACACTTTACAGGAGCAATTTAGATGCTGTTGTATGGTGTTTATCATCACTTTAGGATCTGTGGTCAGTGTGGTGAGATGATACTGGGTGGCCCTGGAAAAAATTTGCACTAGAATTTGCACATGAGCCCAAGATGATGTTGCTGTTGTGCTTGGTGTAAACAACTTCTGCAACCACAAAAGTTTATTATGTTTGCATTTCAGGGGAAAGGTAATAAGGGCAAATAAGTCTGGCAAATCCTCCAGTTTCCTTGTGGACCAGTAGGATTGCACTATAGACAGGAAAACTATCAGTACTGGTAGAATTTTCTTTCATGATAAATGAAAACACTCAGGAACCGATTCTTACTCAGCAAAGTGGTAGAGTACAAGTGCCCAGGCCTTGAATTCAAGCCACATGACCAAAAAACAAAAACAAAACAGAATACATTCTTTATACTGGAACATGCTATAACATCAATACTAATATAGGATGATTACTTTATCAATGCCTCAGTTAGTTCTCAGGCTTTGGCCAGCATATATTTTGATTTTAACTCACAAGGAAGATAAATACATTGCAACTAGTCAGTGACAGATTCCCTCTAAAAATCATCAGCACTACCTAAAACAATAAAGTTGTGTAGAAATATATAAAACTAAGCATTTCCTTTGGAAAATCACTTATAGGATGCTTTGCCTCTAGCTGAGGTGGAGTAGCAGGAACCTTATTAGCTCTACTGTATAAGTAAATACTGACAAAGATTGAGTAAAATATATGAAACGATGTCTTTAAGACATTGGATAATAAAAGATAGCATTCATTGATAAATTATGTGATCCTTATGATTGCCCAGATTAGTGCCTTTGAAGAGTTTCTAGACCAGTGCATGGTTAAGGTAATAAAGAACTCATTAAACCATCTGGAATTTCTAAGAAGACTAGAAATAAAATGTGATGCCCAGAAAGGGTAATCTAGAGAATGTCAGTGTCCTTTAGTAAGTATAAAGCAGAGGAATAATTGGTGCATGTCTGTAGAAAGTCCTTGGAACTGGGCAGGAACCATTTGATAGAATTAGAAAGACTAAGAGCCAGGTGCTCACACAAGCCAATGAATAATACCTATAACCACTGCAAGGACTAGAAGAAATTCTTAGACACCAGAAGTAGGGAGAATAGAAGCAAAAGGGAAAACAGGATGTCCGAAGTAAGGTCTTAAGTTCAGAAAGGAGTGGATCTGGCACACGAGGACAACTGTTTCCTTAAATTTTCAGCCTAGTGGCTCATTCTTCAGTAGGATCTTCTTCTCAGGAATGCCCTGTTAGTAGTCATACATCTTTTGGGCGAATCCTGAATGCACACCTATTCATCACAAATAGCAATGCCATTGAGATGCTACTATACATGTATTGGAATACTTAACACTGGAAAGTCACAAGCATTGTCAAACATGTTGAGGAATTAGACACTTCTATGTGGCTATGGGACATAAAATTTTACAACTACATTGGGCAAAGACCTAGTTAGTCATTCTATTTGATTGTTCCTTCAAACAGAAGAAACAAAACATAACACAAAGACTTGTACACAAATATTTAGAGAAAGGGGATGGGAAGGTGGCTCAGTGGTAGAGCGCTTGCCTTGCATGCATGAGGCCCTGGGTTCGATTCCTCAGCACCACATAAGCAAAAATAAAAAAGCCGGAAGTGTCACTGTGGCTCAAGTGGTAGAGTGCTAGCCTTGAGCTGAAGAACTGAGGGACAGAGCCAGAGCCCAGAGTTCAGGCCCCACGACCGGACCGCCAAAAAAACAAAAAAACAACAAAAAAAAATCCACAAAAAATATTTAGAGAAAATGTGACAGTATCTAAGGGGAAATATTCCACAAAAACACTATTGCCATACTCAAATGTAGATGTAGATGACGATCAATGTAATTGTACAAGAGGCCAGGCAAAAGTGAATATGAAACTGAGCAACATGGCTCTTGCTTGTAATCCTAGCTATTCAGGAGGCTGAGATAGGGAGATGGTGGTTCAAAGCCAGGAAAGTCTGTGAGACTCTTATTTCAAATTAAGAACCAAAGAACCTGGAAGAAGAGCTGAGGCTCAAGTGGTGGAGTGCAAGCTTTAGTAAAATAGCTAAGAGAAAGTGCCCATGCCCTGTGTTCGAGAGTCAGGACTCACACACACAAATACAAATGCAGCATTTTCTTCCATTTTAGAAAACTCTACAAAAGTTAAATGACTTTGTAGTGATAGAAAGGACAGTGGTTCCCTAGGGAAGACTAAAGCATAAGGGGAAAAAGGAATTTCCCCAATCATGGGGACATCTTTATGAATAATAGATATGTTCTTTAATTTGAGTATGAGAACACTTTCAGCTGGCACACTGTAAATCTGTGCAGTTTACTGTATTCAAATTATACATCAATAAAGGAGGTATAATGCCATTTATAATTTTGTGGAATCCAATAGCAATTTAATATCAAGCAGCAGTAGATTAATTGCATGTTCTGTGCTGTGATTCCTATATTTCAATGTTGTACAATAACTGTGAATGGAGTTTTTAGGACTAAATTTACTATCCTTATAAATTCATAGTACATTAAGATTTTTGTTTGTTTAACTTGATTGCTGGGCCTGAGGGCTCAGGCTTGTAATGATCAGCAACTGGGAAAGGTAGATGTAGGACCATCACAAGTTCCATGCTAGCCTGATCTGCAAAACAAGCTCTAGACCAGCCTGGGCTAAAGAATAAGCACCTGTCTAAAACAAACTAACAATCCAAATTGACTAACTGAAACCTGTTTAGCAGCAGAATAAAATTACCTATACTTTGAGGTAAGTTAAGAAGTTAAACATCAAAATATTTACTTTGTACTTCAAGAATCATGAATAATTTTACTTTATTTTTTCCCTTTGTATTTTCTGGCAGTTTCTTATTTTGTTAAATAATAATTATATACAAGATAGCTATGGCTAGTACCTCCAATCCCACCCATTCAGAGGCTTAGATCTGAGGGTGATGGTTTGAAGACAGTCAGGGCAAGAAAGCCTGAGACTATTATCTCCAATAAAATGTCATCCAAAAGCCAAAACTGAAGTTGCAGCTCAAGTGGTAAAGTGTCAGCCTTGAATATGAAAAAGCTAGGGAAATATTGATAAATGAGACAAAACACAGATTGGAAGAAAGACAGCCTGTTCAACAAATGGTGTCGGCAACTTGGCTATACACATGCAGAAAACTGAAGCTAGATCCTTATATATCACCCTGCATAAGAATTAATTCTAGATGGATTAAAGACCTCAATGTAAAAGTGGATACCATGAAAATATTACAGGAGGGACATACAAAGCAACAAAGAAATAATCTTATAAAAGTGTTAGAGACAATCGCATGAAAGAAAAAAAAAATTGAATACATCTTAGGGTTCATTTCCCTAACATCACCTTATCTGACCTTTTCTGCTTGACTCAGACATATACTAGATATTGCAAATAAGGGAAACCATGGGACCTATGTTTCTTTGGGCTTGGCTTACTTCACTCAATATAATTATAATTTGTGGAGGGGAAGGGGAAAAACAAGTCGTTTAAATAAGGATACAGGTGGACCCATTGCAACAATGAGAAGTACAAGTTGTTATGTCGAAAACGAACTTTTCAACTTTGGTGGGGGGGCGGTGGGGAGGATTGGGTGGGAGTGGAGGATGGGAAGGGATGGGAAGGGGAACAAAGGAGGAGGATACAATGCTTGATAAGAAATGTACTCATTATCTTGCCCATGTAATTCTAACCCCTCTGTACGGTATTTTCACAATAAAAAAATAAATAAAAAAAGAAAAGCAAAAAAAAAAAGAAAATATTACAGGAAAGTGTAGGGGAAACACTAGGGCTCCTAGGCACTGGTACAAACTTTCTAAGTAAAGATACAAAATCACCACAAATCAAAGAAAGACAGGTTAAACAAGATTGCAAAAAGCTGAAGAGTTTCTGTATAGCAAAGGATATAGCTAGCACGATAAATAGAAAGCCCACAGATGAGAGAAGAATTTTACTAGCTCTGCATCAGACAAAAGACTCCTATCTAAAGTACTTACAGCTCAGAAAACTAAACCCTGCACAAATAAACCCTCAAAGAAAAAACCACCCAATTAATAAATGGCCTTTCAAGACTTAAAGAGAAACTTTCCAGAAGAAGAAGTTACAATGGCCAAAATATACATAAAGAAATGTTCAACATCTCTGGTCATAAAAGATATACAAATCAAAACAACATTGAGATTCCACCTCAGATCAGCTTGAATGGCCATTATTAACAAAACAAATAATAACAGATGATGGCAGGGTTGTGACTAAAGGGAACACTACTATACTGTTGGTGGGAATGTAAACTTTTTTAAGCACTCTGAAGAGTAGTAGAGACATTCCTCAAAAACTATAAACACAGAGCTTCACTATGACCAAGTAATTCCACTCCTGGGCATTTACCCAATAAAACACAAACAAGGCCACACTAGAGCTATCAGCACAACCATGTTCATTGCAACATTGTTTACCATAACCAAGGTATGGGATCAATCCAGATGCTTCTCAGTGGATGAATGGATTAAGAAAATGTGGTATATATACACAACGGAATTCTATGCTTCTATTAGAAATAATGCTATTGCACCATTCATAAAGAAACAGAAACACTTGGAATTATATTGAGCAAAGTAAGCCAGACCCAAATAAATGTAGTTTGCATGATTTCCCTCATTTGTAATAATTAGAATGTGCCCACGAATCTACAAGTAAACACAATGGATGCTAAAAGACTTGGGCATGAGAAATTATGCAGGACAATAGATGTTCACGCAGTGAGACCAAAGGAGGCTATTCTTAGGAGAGGATCACAAAAGCTCAATAGCTATGTACATATGATGATATTTATTGAAATGAACTCCAAGAAATGGAAACAAGAACACTTTTGTTATTTTGTTTCTTGTTTACCTTTTACTCCTTTGCTTTTTTATGTTTTCTCTAACTTTTATATGTAAGTTTCTCTGTTTGGGGGAGAGTAATGGGGAGCACAGAAATGTTCACAAAGGGTGAACAAATGCAGCAGTGATACTAGATACTATATTGAAAATGAACTATACAACTTGTGGGGAGGTGGTTTTAGGGGAATTGGAAAAAAGTGAAGGAAGGTGTGACACTGTTCAAAAAGAAATGTACTCCTTCCTGACTTTTGCAACTGTAAACCTTCTGTACATCACCTTCATAATAAGAATAAAAATTAATTAATTAATTAGCTGAAAATAAAGGTCAAATATAGTGCTCATGCCCTGAGTTCAATTCTCAGGATGGCACAAAAAATTTTCATGGCATGCATATTATTTGTGACTCAGGATATTTTAAAAAGTGTAACATAAATAAAAATATCAAAATCAATCCAGGGCCAGACTAAATTTCTTGGAAGTTTTCAAAAATGTTCAGAAGGCCAGCAGATGTAAAACTGGTACCTTACTACAGAAATACAAAATGTCTTTAATGAACACTCTGTATTAGGATTCAAAAAATAAGTGGTTATTTTTCTACTTCTCAGAGGTGTTATTTAAATCCCATAGAGATAAATCACTTGTCTAATGTTCCACACAGTGTCTATGTGAATCAGCATCCCATTACTGGAAAACTTGACACAAAACAAACCAAAAACTTGTGAAGAAATTAACTCAAAAGGTCTTCTAGTTCTGAAGGCATCAGTCCATAGCTAGTGGATTGCTTTTGGGCCTGGAGGGAAAATCATGGAGTAGCATTCCCTTTCCCTACCTCTGTTTGGAGGTGAAAGAGAAACAGAAATCAGCTTCTTAGTATCTCCTATGAGGACAGCACTCTTACTTTTCTGTCTCCCTTTCACAGGTTCCACTTCTCACAGGTTACTCTACCTTCCAGTAGCACCAGGCTAGAGAGTGATCCTTTAATGCCTAGGCCTTTGTGGGACATTTCAGATCCAAAGTATAGAAGAGATAGGGTTGAGAGATCAACATCCCTTACATTTTGACATAAAGCTTCTTTCACAATGGCAGAGAAGGCCAATGCAAACTAGATTTTCCCTTCATAAGGAGGTGTTTAGACCTTCCGTAAAAATCTATCTTGTGACTGAAAGTTTTAAAGAGAAAAAAGCAATGGGAGGATTTATTGACTACTCCAGTCTAGACTAACCAATAGCCTAAACAATAACCTTTACTTACTCAAGGATATTTCTTTATTTTATTCAAAACTTTCACCATTATTGCTAAGCAACAAAATACATTCCTAGTACAGAATGGGGTTGAAAGAGATGCTAACCACCTTTGAGTAAGTATATTGTTCCATTCATGACTTCCATCTAGTACTTTCAGAACAAGTGTGAAGTGGCAGAGACTTCTAAATTGTTCTTATTGTCTATTATATCTATCAGTGCTAACAAGAAATCATGGCATGACAGATAATATTTACTAAAGGAATATATTTAGTGCATATTCCTTATTGTTTGGCTGGTCCAGGATCATTTTATCCTCCATAATGGCCTGTTATTTTTCACCCCATATATAGTATAAAACATGAGAATATATTACAAGTAAATCCTTCTATAATGATTCATTGAAGAGGCTTAAATACTTTTAATATTATCCTCTTGGTGGAAAATGTTATTGTACCCCAGTTTTGGAACAGAGTCAGAAGAAATTCAGAATTGAATATGCAATTTCTCCTACAGAGGATGGATACAGGTGCTTCTTCAGTCTCACTCAGTCTGTTGCCATCCAAAGCAAGGCCAAAAGTGAGGACATCTGAGTTTCAGTTTTACGAACTGTCTCTGAAACAGTCGTGTTGGATTTTATGTGATGAATGTGTGCACAAAAGGGATTCCAGCTGACTTTTGAAGAAGTGAGAATTCAACTCTATTTTGTGTTAAACATTTGGTAAAATAAACTGGTCGATACTTTTTCATACTTTCAGACTATTAGGCTTCCTTAACACATGAAAAATATGACTAATACTAACCATAGTGGAGAGAAATAGAGATCTAATATACTTACATTATTAACAACATTTAATGCAAATTAATACTAATAAATACTATTTAAATCAGTAATAAAATGAATCTGCTTATTTTTCAGTCAAACCAAGGTGTTATAAATAATTCACTAAGCTGGCAACATTTCTTGATTATCTCCTGAAATGTTATAATTCTCACAATTCTCCCATAATTCTCATAATTCTCCATTTGATAGAATGTGCTGTACAGACATGCTAGCCTTAACTGCTTTACAAGAACAATTTTGTCTTTCAACAAGAACTATCACATAAAACAGTTTTTATGTCTATTATTTTATTTTCTGTATGTTTGGGGATTTTTTTCTGGTTGATGCTAGTTCTAGAGCTTGAATTTAGGATGTCGGTGCTCTTTCTTAGCTTTTTTACTCAAGGCCGATGTTCTATCACTTGAACTACATCTCTACTTCCGGCTTTTTGATGGTTAATTGGAGATGAGAATTGCATGGACTTTTTTATATTGGCTGGTTTCAAACCATGATACTCGGATTTCAGCTTGCTATTAGATAGGATTACAGGTGTGAGCCACTGGTATTTTATTATTATTTTTTATTGGTGATCATGTTTACAGTGTTAGTCTTCTCGTAAAGTAAGACAATGATTTAAAATTTTTCTTGCCCACATTAGTAGAAAAAATTGAGTTGTTACTCAGCCATAAGTTTATTTGTATATTCACTTTCTATCTATTCTCATCCATCTGTCCTCTCCATTTTTATTAGCATAAGCAATAGTATCACCAACTTTTACTGTGATACTTCCATAGATGTGTAACAGATTCATCCCTTCTACTATAGTTCAATCATTTTTCTTTTGGTTAAGATTATTTTATTAGCTAAATATATGCATTCAGTAATCTGCACATTAGTGTAAAACCAAGACAAACTTTTATATATGAGAAATAAATAAAATTTTCCTCACAACAGTACATGACAACATGGAAAGAAACTATAAAAAGAGAATAGATTAAAAAATAGTAGTGTGGGAAATGCACTCAAATGATAGTATACCCGTTGAAATGATAAATGTTTCACCACATACAAGATGTATATATCTTAGTAATATGTTATTGAAGTCATTTTCCAAAAAGCAAATGGTACTCTGTATTATATTTATTAAAAAGTAAAATAGTATGGGTAAGAAAGTTTCATATTTTTAACTGGCATATAGATGCATTTTATATCTGTCATCCTCATTCTACACTTACTTATCTTTGCTCAGAATCTCTCAATTATTTTAAGAAATGAATAGTTCAGTGGTGGAGAGCCATTTTTCTCCTAAGAACCATTTGGATATTTTAGCATTTGAAGGCCATACAACATTACCAACATAAAGAAGACAGGCATGGCAGTCAATAAGAAGCAAAGGAGGAGCATGTCTGTCTGTCCTGCCATGTACTAAATGATTTTGAGGTTCTTATACTTGTATGGTCTGTAAATCAGATGTTCTTCACTATGGAAAATGTTTATATATATATATGTAAATATACATATGTGTGTAAAACTATATATATATGTTTATATATAGTTATATATCTTTACATATAGTTTTACATATATATGTATACTATATTCTTTTCTATGAATATCCATAGAGGATTTCCTGACTTATATTGGTCTCCATTCCCTTTAAAAAGCCACTGAAAAGCTAGCAAATAAACCCAAAAAGTACATCAATTACATAGACCTTGAGAATAAGATACATGGTAAGTTATGTAAGTTTTCCTCATTTTTTTTTAGAAAACATAAGAGAGAGATGGTAGTTTAGCAAAGCACAATGCTACAGGTAAGCATAAGACTTGGAGATTTCCAAAGCCTACTATAGGAATCACATACTAAGCAATCAGGAAGGTATACTTAAGAGTCAGGCTGAAAACAAGGGAATACTTAGAAGTATGGATTAAGAACAGTTAGAAACCCAGGTCTCTTCTCATTAGAGAACAAAAGTATATTCTGAAGGGAGCCTTGCCCAAGAAAGATGTGAATTCAGAGCCCCAGAGAGTCATAGAGGAGATTCTCACTCTTACAGGAAACCCCTCATAAGCAAGCCCTCCTATTCCATAGAGATTCTTGTCTGATTCTAGAATCTTCCTGTTAATTAAGAATGTGAAACATATGAGGGAGATTTCTACATGGCAAACAACCAAATTGAAACAAACAACAAAAACAGAAGTCGGAGGAAAGAAACACATGTGCAGATCCAAAAACTAAAAGTTCCTAATGAGCCAGCATATGGTCAGTAGAAGAAGCCATTACATTTGTGTCTGTAGTCTACTACACAACACACTGTCAAATGTCACAGGGCTCTTGTTGTTCCAGTGCTTGGATGTACAAACTTGATTTGAAACCACTCCCTCGTGTTTGTCAGATGACTGGTTCTGGTGGCCTCTGAAGGTTAAAAACAGGAGTTTATAGGGTCTTTCTTTATGTAACTTTGTGTGTGTGTGTGTGTGTGTGTGTGTGTGTGTGTGTGTGTGTTTTCTTCAATCTCAGATGTTAAACTTCTTATTTGATGCCAGTATGCCAAAAAATAAATGTTCCACAGAACAAAATGTGAGAAGTCCAGTCTCTTAGGATCTGAATTTAGAGACTAGCTATTGTTATTCCTACCATGTTGTATTATTCAAAATATTCTAAGACCCCTCCAGCAAGGGGAAAGATTAACCTTTTTTTCTTCAAAAGAAGACTATCAGAGAATCTATGGGTAGTTTGTAATCTTTCACAACTGAAAAAGACAATATATGATTAAAGAAAAGGGTCATAATACAATACAGTCTTTCTTATTAAAGTAGGATAGCAAAGATGTTAAAGGAAAGTGAATGAGTATAGTGGTAAACAATGATTCTCATGGCATGTGGGAGGCAGGGACAGAAGGGTCTAAAGTCCAAGGCAATCCTGGGCAACTACATAGAGGATTAAGAACAGCCTGGAAGACAGTGAGATCCTGCCTTAAATAATGAACACTTAGGATATAACACTGAATAAATCACCTATAAATTAGAATCAAAATCAACTACAAAAATGAAAATTCAGGCCAGGTACCAGTGGATCATACTTGTCACAGAGCTACTCAAGAGGCTGAGATCTAAGGATCAGGATTCAAAGCCACCCATGGCAGGGAAATCCATGAGACTCTTAATACCAACAAAAAGCTGTAAATAGAGCTTCTCAAGTGGTAGAGAACAAGTCTTGCATGCTAAGCTAAGGAACACTGCCCCAGCTCTGTGCTCAAAAATCAGTACCAGCATGTATACAAAAAATTCAAAAAGAGACAAAAAATGTGTGTATTATTCAAGACAATACATTCTACAACTTTAAAAATTCAAAGAAAATTAAAGGGAAAACAATGAGGTTAACAATTATGAGAAGGAAAATTAATTAAGAGAAGAAAAGGAAAATGATTAATAGTATTTAAAAATAACAACTACTTTCCAGAAATGCAGAACTTATTTTTTTCAAATATTTCAGCATAAATACAATTTCAGAATATAGAACATAAGAAAATGAGTCATTTGTTTCCATTCAGGTTAAGCATTCACAGTAAAACAGAAAATTGGGACAGGGTTCCAAATGCCATCATATCCCTTAATGCCCAAGCGGCAAGCCAGAGGACTGAGACTCCAAATTCTCAGAGGAAATAATTTACTAGAATTCTATATACAACCATCATCAATCAAACATGAGGTGTCAGAAAAGAATTTTGAGACCAGCAGATGGATAAATCTACTTCATCAAGGGAGAAATCCAAGAGAGAGAGAGAGAGAGAGAGAGAGAGAGAGAGAAAGATAGACAGATAGACACACAGACAGACAGACAGAGACAGAGAGAGAGAGATGTACTGTAATCATTGGAACCTAGAGAAGAAAAGATATTTCTAAGGTCAGGGCCAAAGGAAGTGTCAGGATGCTTCAGAGTAGAATAAAAGCAACCATCACAGAGAGGAGCAGCACAGTGGATGGAGAATCTTATACAGTAACATTTAACATCACCTGACTGTTGAAAGGGGCTCTAGAGTTCTTTGTACTCATTAGCAAAGGAAAGTCATATAGACACAGAACACAGACAAAGGAAGATATATAGGGCCTATTAATAACTCCAAGGAAAAATGAAAAATTGTGTAAGAGAGAGATATCAAGGCAGGATTCATTCTCAGTGGTGAGCAATAGTTAATATGGTCTATATACTAAGATGAAGATTTTCCAGACACTTTCTAAAACATAAAATTCATGCCTTCTGTCCTTCCTGTATATATATATATATATATATATATATATATATATATATATATATATATATATAGTAATTGCCCTCCTAGGCCTTTGCCATTAGAAGATACATCATATTCAATTCAGTCCAAAAATATTGCACACATAAGTAACATGATGCACTAATTTCAGGAGGAAGTAGTAAAAATCCTTGTATAATTTCCAGTTACTTTTGCCTGCTCTAGTATTAGAGTAAGTCACTGTTCTAGATATTACAGTTTAGGGCCTGAGTGACTGTAAGAAGTCAGTACTCCACCTTTCATTCTTCCATGTTGCATAGGTACCATAACCAAAATTGTAAGTCATCACTACTTGAAGCCATTGAGTTTCATTTATCACTTAAATTATAATCTAACTTCAGCATCTACTACTTAATGTAAACATTGAACATGGAATTCCTAAGAAATGGTGCTATAATAATTTGGTTTGGAGTGGAGGTTAAGTTGAAATAGTCTTATTTATGTGCTAAATCTTCACTTTCCCTCGTAAAATAAATACAATCTGTAAAATTATTATATTAGAATGCAACAAGTGTATTATAGGAAGTTGTAGTAAATGAGAAAAGATCAAAAAGGTTTTGTCAGATCTCAAGGATAATGAGTTTTAAAAGAAGAGGATATTGCTTGTTATTAGAATTTTAGTTTTTAACTGGGGCTGTTGGTGCATGCCTGTAACTCCAGTGATTAGAGAGGTGAAAGTAGGAGGATCATGCATAGTATGGGCAGAGTTGAAACAATATCCTCACTGAAAAATGAACTAAAACAGAATAATGGGGCTGTGGGATCCTTGATTTTAAACTAGAGTACTACTTTTTTTTAATAATGTGTGATTTGAGGTTCCTTGGTAAACTAAACCATTTTTTAATTATGTCTTCACAAATTTTTTGCTATATAATATAGTATATTGTTGTTGTTCCCCTAAGAGATAATTAGAACAAGGGGTTAACGTTTTGATGGTAAACACTAAGCTGCTTTAAAATTCTTAGGACTTGTCAGTAGTGTGACATGGTCAACATTCATTTCTTGCTCACATAGAATATGCTCAGGCAGCTTGCTCACCTGCACTGACTTAAGATTCAAGGCAGACCTTCCTAGCTCTTCCATTCCTCAAGACAGTAACATCTTCAGCTCACTGAACTAAGTCCTGCTTTGATTATCCAGCTACCAAAGGGGTGTGGTTGGAAGATGTTGTAGTCAAACCAGGTTTCTTTATCTAAGGATAATAGATTTACTGACCTAAAAAAGATCAAGATTAATGTGCCAATATAGGTAGGTTCTGGTCCAGGTTCTTTGTGTCTATCAATTACCATATTCTTAAAGTGTCTCACATGGCAGGAAGAGATCCAGAGTGTTCTCTGGAGTCCCTTCTATAAGGGTGCTAATCTAGTCCATCAGGAATCCTTTCCCATGATCTAACTGCCTCTCAAAGGCTTCCCCTTTTAGTAATATAACATGTGGGTTTAGGGCTTCACCAATGAATCTTTGTGTGTGTGTGTGTGTGTGTGTGTGTGTGTGTGAGAGAGAGAGAGAGAGAGAGAGAGACAGACAGACAGACAGAGACAGAGACAGAGACAGAGACAGAGTAAGAGAGAGACAGAGAGAGAAAAAGGGAGAGAGAGAGAATATTAAATTCATGACATGTTAATTAAATCACTGCTCTCTCCAGTTGATTTGATACTGATTGCTTCACTGGCTCTTGAATGCCAACAATCATGGAGTAGCATAGTGTCATTACTTATTCCAGATGGCCACAAGAAATAGCACCTATGGAGGGAATCCTCAAAGTACCAAGGCTTAGTCTATCTTGGAGGTGATTTACAAAGATGGGTGGAGATTTTACTCTTGAATTTCCCTTCTAAGAGTTGGAGTGAGTCTTCCTTCTGTGGGGAAGCAATCTTTAGTGTCAAAATCAAGACACTATTATTTTTATATATCTATTTGAAATGACGGTTCTGTGTATTCTGTAACCCTCTCTATGGAAGCTAGCAAACTGCCAATAAATATTTGCACAGTGTAAACCATTCTGTCTGCTTTGCATATGTATATGCACTTTCCTGACTCCCCAGCATACGCACCTTCCAAATTTAGCCTGAAATATATCTGTCAATTTTTTTCTTATAGTGTGCATGAGTGTTAGTGTGTTCCTTTTTAAATATATGTATAAAGACTGATGAGATTTCAAGGAGTTTCTTCTCACATATATAATAGTAATACACTTGTATTATTTGCTCTTATCTAGGTTTTACACACAGTACACATACTAGATCTCTTAATCTTCACATTAATTTGTGCACCTTATGCTGCCCTATTACCAGATGAGTAACTGGTACCCAGAGAAGTAGAGCCACAGAGATGATAGAGAAATATTCAGCAAGGCACATTTAGTTTTCTGCTGTCTAGTTTGGAGTTATTTAGTAAGTGTCTAGAGGATGAATATTGTTTTAAAAACCTGTTCAAAAATGAGGAAACATTCTGTTATGCTATTAAGTTTGTGTTTGCTTGTAATTTTCCTTTTAGCTCTCATCAAGGGACAAGAAAAAGAGAAATAAGGTCATAATAAGGGCTTGAAGTTAGCCTTGAAGGATAAACAGAGTCTGTGAATGAGATTCACAGAAGGAGTTCATCCATACTCACCTTGAATTTTAATATCCTTATCTTGGGAATGGCCACTAGTTCTAGTCCTGGATATATTTGCTAATGATTGGGTTTAATGTCAGAAACTAGCAATAAAATATATAAAACACAATCGTGCTCTGTCACTGCTTAAAGTCTTAGTAACATAGATTAACAATTAAAGATACTTATACTGCAGCATAATTAAAACAGTGATAAGGTTAATGGTAATTCTATTAAATAATTAACTCTAACATTATATGTGAAAAAAATATTCTCATTACTGGTACAATGCTGAATTAAAGATAATTTTCTCAGTTCTGAATATTTGACAGCAGAAGAGAGATAAAACGAATTTGAACTATTAAAGGCAGTAAACATAAGCACATATCTATATATATTGTGTATGTGTGTATACAATATTACATTGTATTAATTTCAATTACTCAAGCCAGTAATGATATAAAATCTATAAAAGGAAAAATGACATTAGCTTATTTCTCCCTGTGCTTTCCTGCTCAGCACTATCAGCTGTATAAATAATGCAAGAGACAAAGGGAAACTCTAAGCCATGGGGAAAAAAATGGGAAATGAATTGGGATCCTAGGACTGAAGCAATTTCACATAAGCAATAGGTCTTATATCCTCACCACCAAAAGGAGGCTCTAGACAGGGTACTTTCTATGCCTAGAGTCAGCAGTAATGATAACCCAAAGCAGCCTTACTCATTCTTTGGTACCATCCAACTTTCTAATAAAATCTAACCGAATTGCTGTCTCTTACAATGCAGGATGAGCCAAATAGCATTGGCAAAGGGGAAGTGACTGAATCATTGTCAATAATAAGCAGCCAGAGGTTCTCAATTTTACAGGTGAGATGAACTGAAACTCAGAGGATGGCCCAAGCTACAGCACATGGTTCATTTAGGAAATGCCATGGAGGAGCCATAGGAACTACAATATTCTCCTGCTTCACCCAGAAACACTGAAGAGATTAGGAAAGTACTCCTCTAGGGAAACCTTATCATCTTATTTCATACTTTTCCAATATAGGCACCTGTTGGTCTAATGGCTAGGCCTAGAAAATTCCCTCTGCTCCTTCAGACATCACAGAAGGTACAGTGGGAGCTTCCAAGGCATTGGATAAGCAACTGGCCTAAAGCAATACTTCAAAGGCTCCAAAACTTAAGTGGCCACTAGAATTTCAGCCTGTGGAAGCAGATGAAGACTCATGGTAACTAGATAGCTCTTTTATCAGCCATGCATCCTAAGCTGCTTCTCGATGGTAGACCTGTTTATGAACTTAGTTTTGGTAATTTTTCTCCAGAGCTATATAAATTGAAATATTATATGGTGTAAGTGTAAGTATATACAATTCTTATGTGTCAGTTAGGTCACATTAAGGATAAACAAATAACATACAGAGTTTTATAAAACAATAAACAAAGAATCTAGTATATACAGGTGAAAATATTAGTCACTCAATTGGCCAAGAATCAAACAAACTCACTATTTGAAAGAAAAATGATACTTGATCTTAGTAATGGAATGAATGATATGACAAAAAAGAAGGCAATTCAAATGAAAGTAAATTTCTCAGCTAAAACCATAGAAGACAGGAGTAGTTAGCAAAATATTATTTTAAGTGATGAAAGATAGAAATTTTTTTGTCTAGGTAAACAAAGATGAAGTAGCCATTCTCTTTTCATATGAGAAAAAAATAGAAGAACTTTTAAGCAGACTACACTTAAAGATTCTTAAAATAATAAAAGACAAATAAAATTCTTAAATGAATAAGAGGTGTAGATAGGGAAAAAAGAAAGAATCTTAGAGCAAAAAAGGAGCAAAAGAGAGACCAGAAAGAGGGCATAGAATAGCCTATTCTTCTCCTCTAAGTTAAAAACAAAATCATACAGAAAAAAATAACAATATAATCTGATTTTTAAAAATTGAGAAAGGAATGGGGTTTAAATAGAAGTAAAACTTTTTCACTTATCTAAAAAATGTAAGATGTTGATAGCAGGAAGAGTTGATTTTTCTAAAAGAGATTTAAAGAAGGTAACAGAGTTCATCCCAGGTAGTTTACAAAGAATGAGACTTTGCTTTCCAAAAAAGAAACACTTCATTTCTCTTGTACAAGAATAGAGAAGTTGACCCATTGCAGCAATGAGATGTACAAGACTCTACGTGAAAAAACTAACTTTACAATTTGGGTGGGGTTGTGGAGGTGGGGGTAGCTGACAAGGTGGGAGGGAAGGGATGGTAGGGGAAAAACAAAGGAGGAGGCAACAATGCTGGATAATGCTCATGTAACTGTAATCCCTCTGTTCAATATTTTCATAATAAAAAACTTAATTAAAAAAAGAATAGAGGTTATCCACAGAGAGAGAGACTATGGAAATTTACCTTCTTCGTTTCCTGCAAGAAGATGTCTAAAGTGTTGTCAGGGAAATCTCCCTTTGTTGGGTCCAGGTAAGGATCCCTTCTTGTGTGTTCTAGCTGCTGGTAGTTTCAAGCAGCTATAATAACTCATTTTCTGGTTCTGTCATCTCCCCTATGTGTCTCTGTGTCCCAATCTCTTCTCCTAAATTGGACATTATTAGATTTAGAGCCCAACTCAATTTAGCATGATTACATTTTACTGGGTGTGTTTACTTCTACTAACATACTACAATCACATTCACATTTACTGAGCATTCAATATAGTAATTTCACCCACAATACAAATCAAAGTATACACAGAAGATGTTTTGTTTGTGTCACTTTTATAGTTTACCTGGATTTTCATTGAATTTAATTAGCTAAAACCTGCTTATATGGTAATTTTTACCTATAATCCCACTACTAAGGAAGCTGAGGCAGGAGGATCAAGATTATGACTTTGAGGTCAATCTGAGCTATATAGAGGGACTATGTCTTGAACAAATGAACAAACAATCATAAATCCTCTCAGACTAAAATAATAGAACATCAATAGAACCTTGAGTAGTCTCCTTCATGACATACCAGCCATATTTACCCAAGCTAAATATTCACTGTCTTTAATTAGCTCATGGTACTTTTGCTGATTAAATTAGTCTAAATTGGAATGATTATAAGATATTCTCTTTTAATTTTAGGAATTTTTATTGAGTCTTATGTTTATGAGATCAGTCTTGCTTTTGCAGGCAGCAAACCCTCTGGGAATGATTTTCAAAATACTAGAGTTGACCCAGGAACTTCATTACCAGCATGAATCTGTCAGTCAAACTTCTGAACCTAATAGCAAACCACCAGAGCTGCAGTCTTGGAATTAAAAAGGTTAACGTCAGAAACTGCAATCACAATCAGTGCTGCCTGCTGGACACCTTAGAAGAAAGAAAACTAGATGTCTGAAATACTACAACATGAAAGCAAGAAGTCCTTACACATATAACATCGCTGAAATAACCAACTCCACTAAACAACAAAAGCAGGGTGCAAAGGAATCTGGGAAATGCAGATTGTAACTTCCTGTTCTGTGAAGTAGCTGAAGGGGTTTGAGAAGGAGAAAGGAAAACAGCCCAGGGTTGCCCTGGATCCTGGAAGACAGTTAGCTGGAGGACAATGAAGGATTTGTCAGACCAGTGATGAGCAAATACCTTATAGGTTCTGGGGGACTATTATAAAAAGACTGAACTAAGGCTAAGATTAAAATAATTTTTCAAATTACAGTATCATAAAGGAAGGCACAGTTCTCAATATTAATTTTGCTTTCATTTTAATGAGATCTGGGTTTCTTTAATGAGATCTGTTTTTTTTTAATAAGATTAAATTCATATTTTCACATGAAAAAACATAAATATGCAAACTACAGCCAATGACAACATAGACTTGCTCTTGTGTGAACTCTTGCCTTGCTTTTCCTTATTCTATTTAAGTTTAAATACAACAGTAGCTATTTAAGAAGACGATGAGTATATTTGTGTATCATTATCATAAAGATAGTTGCATAATATTTACTCTAAATAATGCAACTCAATTTATCAACCATCCATTAATGGACATTTAAATTGTGTATCTATAGCTTTGATTGATATACAAATATAGAAAAAGTTGAGTGCTAGTGGCTCATGTCTGTATTCCTAGCTACTCAAGAGGCTGAGATAGGGAGAATTATAGTCCAAGCCAGACTGGGCAGAGACATGCACAGTCCTCCATGTCCAAAATAACCAGCAAGAAGCTAGTCCGTTGGTGTGGCTCCTGTGGTAGAATGCCAGCCAAGCAAACAATCTGAGTAAGCATGAGAACTTGAGATCAAACCCTGGTACAAAAAAAAAAAAGGAAAAAAAGAAAAGAAAAAGAAATATATTATGAGGCAATTATATATTTACATATCTATATTATGTGTATTTATATGTGTGAATACTTCTGATATGTTATCAAATTATCTAAAAGATAAATCCAAAACAGTAAAATTTTACTAAGTCAAAAGCAATCCATTTTTTTTTTTTTTCGGTCGGTCATGGGGCCTGAACTCTGGGCCTGAGTCTTGTCCCTCAGCTCTTCAGCTCAAGGCTAGCTCTCTACCAAGTGAGCCACAGCGCCACTTCTGGCTTTTTCTGTTCATGTGGTGCTGAGGCATCGAACCCAGGGCTTCATGCATTGGAGGCAAGCACTGTACCACTGGACCACCTTCCCAGTCCAGTAATCCAATTTTATTTTGATGTATATTATCAATCTTCTAAAAAGGATTGTTGATATTTTTCTTCCAGTAACAGTGCTTCAGAGTGTCTTCTCTACTTTTATATTAACAAAATAAGTCTTTGCAAAGATTAATAAATTGTATGAATTAATAAATTTGCTAGGATTAATAGCAAGGTAACAAGATGATTTGTCATGTTTTAATCTGCATATTAGTTATTGTAAGTGATGGATTTGGTCAGTTTGACTCAGGCAAAGCATTCTCTGACAGAATTTTATAATGGATAGCAGTTAGTCTTCTGACTTGAAGGGTAGTAACAATGGGAAACAGTGGTAATTTCAATTAACAACAATTGATAACAGAGGATTGAACATTTTAATTCACATTGCAACATTTTACAAGTAGAGAGTGTTTGTACCTGAAAGTGATACAATTAAGTAGGAAAGCTGGAAGGGAATTGTTGCTTATACAATTTGCAGATGGCAGAATAGCTGATACAACCAAACCTGCCTGACAACATATTTAGGATATGAAGCTACAAAAATAAACAAATAAGTAAGTCAAAGACCAACAAGGACGTAAGTACCAGGAAATGGTTAGTTGCAAAAGGAAGGAGGAGAGGTGGGATCAAGGGAGAGGGGTAGATTAATAAAGGGGGAAAGGGAACTAGAATCCAGTCAAGAAATCATTGTCTGTATATACCACAAAACTAAGAAAAATAAGGAAGAGGAGGGTTGGCCAGGGGGTGAAGATGTTCAAGGGATGACACAGATCAAGATGCATTGTATACATGAATTTCATTGTTAAATGGCAGAAAGAAATGAATTTTAAAAAGCAAAAAAGTATAGAGCTGGGAAGGTGGCTCAGTGGTAGAGCGCTTGCCTTGCATGCATGAGGTCCTGGGTTCAATTCCTCAGCACCACATAAGCAGGAAAAGAAAACCAGAAGTGGTGCTGTGGCTCAAGTGGTAGAGCACTAGCCTACAGGTAAAGAGCTGAGGGACAGTGCCCAGGCCCAGAGTTCAGGCCCACAACTGGACCTTCCCAAAACACAACACAACAAAACAAACAAACAAAAAAATTAAAAAAGTATAAAAGAATGAGGTAACAAAATGATAGGATAATAAATCTTCTATGTCATAACTTCATAGGAAACAAAAAGAAGATCCACCTATCAGAAAGATGACAGCTCTCACTAACTGAAGGCCAAGCTCTGTAATAAAGAAGACAACCAACCTGGCAAGATTGGCTAAAGTGTGGCCTTCTGTAGCAAAGCTCTATTACATTGTCTCTGTCTCGGCCACATTCCTTTTCTAATGAACATTCCTATGCCAAAAACTGAGATTGTTTAACTTCTCTAAATTTTCTCATAAACTATTCCGTGCATTGGCAGAATTAACTATGTCTTTTCTGACTTAAATTCACCAATTCCTTTTCAAGCATATTGAGCATTTCGTTTTCTTTCAAGTGATAAGTACTTCAGTTGACCTGATGTTGGAATCACGCCTCAGGCAGTAGGCTAGAGAACTGACCAGAAATCAGGTGCCCAACCTGAACACCTACTTCTGTTCTGAAAGGATAATTTATTATAACATAAAGGATCTGCTGAAAAGCTATCCATTGATTCAGAGCAATGTAGCAATGAAGTTGTAGATAGTATCATTTTAAGAGGTTTTTCTTCCCAAAACAGAGCCATGATTTAGGAATAAGAAAAGCCAAACATGAAAATACAGTAATAGTAGTTTGAGATGAAAAACATACTGGTTGATCTACTTTAAAATAACCCCAATAATGTCCCTATTTGTAATGAGACTTTATTTTTTTTTTAAAGAAAATTGGTTTGTGGGAAGATGATTCAGTTTTATCTGGTAAATGCCAATATAAGCTTTAATGTTTTATTTATTTATTTATTTATTTCGGTCATGGGGCTTGAACTCTGGGCTTGGGTGCTATCCCTGTGCTCTTCAGCTCAAGGCGAGTGCTCTACCTCTTCAGCCACAGCACCACTTCCAGTTTTCTAGTGGTTTATTGGAGATAAGAGTCTCTCGGACTTTCCTGCCCGGGCTGGCTTTGAACCATGATCCTCAGATCTCAGCCTCCTGAGTAGCTAGGATTACAGGCATGAGCCACCAGCACCCAGCTATGGTTTTAATCTTCAGAAACATTACATGTCCGCCAAAATTCAGAGGTATGCACTTGAGAATTTTGACACTAGAAGAGACCTAAGAGCTAACCAACACTTGTTTACTGTGGAGCAGAGGAGACACTAACATAGTGCTGAATTTCCTAGAACTTTACAGAGTAGACTATAGAAAGACTGTTTACTGAGGATTCTAGGCTGGTGATCATAGATCCCATTGCTGAGTATCACACTGTGTGGCATCAGAGATGGCCTGGCATTGTAGTATTGTAGATGTTTTTAATATATATAAAGAGTTGGACAGGCTCAGTGGCTCATGGCTGTAATCTACTTATTCTGGAGAATAGGGATTCAAGGACAACCATGGGAAAAGTTTGTGGGACTCCATCTCAATCAGTAAATAATGCACAAAGATCATGCACACTTGCCATCCTCTGCTATGGAGGAGTGGATGTGAGGATCTTGGTCCAGGCCTTAATAGTGGTGAGGGTGGCGATTTGGGAGGGCTACCTGAAAAGTCAGTAAAGCAAAAAGAGTGAGGGAGGGATATGGCCAAAGTGATAGAACACCTGTCTGTCTAGTGTGAGGACCAGAGTTCAAAGCCCTGTATCAAAACAAGACAAGAATACACAAGAAGAAGAGGAGAGGAGGAAGAAGAGGAAGATGAAGAGTATGATGAAGAGTTATATAGCTATATTGATTATGTTACAATGGCAAAAGTACAATTATTATTTAAGTTATTTACACAGTTATGTTACTTATATACAGTTTCCATGAAAAATGATAAGTCCTGAGATTTATTCATGGAAAGCATTTCAGGATAACTCACAAAAATGAGTCTCCTATAGTGAAAGTTTAGGTAAAGACTTATTTAGTATGAGAGGGTTAAAACATAGAAATGAGAAAATGGGAAACATTTATTGCTATACTTTCAGGAAATAGGCTCTTACAAAGTGGCAGCTTTATTGTGTCATAATGGTGTCTTTATTCTTTGAGCTGTGGTATAGTCTAGTTCAGGTTATCTAGCAGCCACTCACCATGAGACCATCGCTCAGTGTGGCTAAGTGCTGTGAATTATTCTAAAATATGGATGTCTCTGGGCCTGCCTGAAACACAAGGATACCAGGGGAGTTGCAGGGCTTCCTTTCCTCAGATGACTTCTCATCCTTGTATCTCCACCATTCATTACACTCGCAGCTGCTTATCAGTCCAAAGGAGAACACCCTTTTACATAGAAAAGAACACTATGTTAGGGGGGAATCTTAACTACTTTTTTCAGTTTGCTGCCTGGTTCTCATTTCTGAGTCTGGCCCTTTGGATATTTGTTAAAAATAATATAATTTCCCTATCTCCTCATCAACATGTTCTCACTCTGTTTTAAAGACTCCATAACATGCTATTTAACAGTTATACAAATACAAAACCAAGTTCAGGGCTGGGAATATTGGCTTAGTGGTAGAATGCTTGCCTAACATGCATGAAGCCTTGGGTTCCATTCCTTAGTACCACATAAGCACAAAAAGCCACAAGTGTGTTATGGCTCAACAGGTAAAGGGCTAGCCTTGAGCAACAGAAGCTCAGGGACAGAATGCCCAGGCCCTGAGTTCATGGCCCAGGCCTGGAAAAAAAAAAAAAAAAAACAGAACAAAACACACCCTACACAACCCCCCCCCAAAGTTCAATATTCAATTTTCTTCCAAACTGTGCTGTGATTGTGAATTTATCATAGAAGATATTTACCACCCCCACCCCCATCTGTCTTTGTTCTAGTTTTTGCTTTTGTTTTTGTCTTGATGGTGTATATCTTGTGCCCTGTGGAACACACAGTTTAAGAATACATCTAACTTGAGCCAGGTGCTAGTGGCTCACACCTGTATTCCTAGCTACTCAGGAGGCTGAGATCTGAGGATCTCGGTTCGAAGCCAGCCTGGGCAGGAAAGTTCGTGAGACTCTTTATCTCCAATAAACCATTGGAAAACCAGAATTGCCACTGTGGCTCAAGCGGTAGAGCGCTCCCCTTGAGCTGAAGAGCTGAGGGATAGCTCCCAAGCCCAGAGTTCAAGCCCCATGACCGGAAAAAAAAAGAATACATCTAACTTGAGTATTTTAAGTGCAAATTATAGAAGGGCCATCTATAAAGCCAGGTGCTGGTAGCTGATGCCTCTAATCCAAGCTACTCAGAAGGCTAAGATCTAAGGATCATGGTTCAAAGCCAGCCTGATCACAAAAGTGATACCCTTATCACCAATTAACTGGCAAAATGCCAGGAGTGGAGATGTCCTTCAAGTGGTATAATGCATGAAAATGCCAAAGGAGATCATGAAGCCCTGAGTTAAAGCTCCAGTACTGGCACAAGACAAAAATAAAAGAAAGAAGGAAAGACAGAGATGGAAAGAGGGAGAAGAAAGAAAGAAAGAAAAAGAGAGAGAGAGAGAGGGAAGAAGGGAGGGAGGGAGAGAGGGAAGGGAAGGGGAAGGAAGGAAGGAAAGGAAGAAAGAAAGAAAGAAAGAAAGAAAGAAAGAAAGAAAGAAAGAAAGAAAGAAAGAAAGAAAGAAAAGAAAGAAAGAGAGAAAGGAAGAAAGAAAGAAACTGAGAGAGGGAAGGAGGGAGAGAGGGAGGGAGAGAAGGAAGAGAAGGGAAGGGAAGGGAAGGGGAAGGAAGGAAGGAAGGAAGGAAGGAAAGAAAGAGAGAAAGAAAGAGAAAGGAAGAAAGAAACAGAGAGAGAAGGAAGGAGGGAGGGAGGGAGAGAGGGAAGGGAAGGGAAGGGGAAGGAAGGAAGGAAGGAAAGTAAGAAAGAAAAAGAAAGAAAGAAAGAAAGAGAGAAGGAAAGAAAGAAAGAAAGAAAGAAGAGACAGGCTGAATTCTTAACTCTGCAGGGCTTATCTATGATACTTTAATTTTTCATTTATTAGGAGACTCAATCATTCGAGCATCTAATAAGAAGATTGACAAGAGAACAAAGTCCAAACAATTTAAACTATTCAAGTATTTCACATGAATGACAATGGACCAAAAGAACTATTAAAATGGAGAATTTTGATATGGTTTAATTTTCTTTTTATTAAAATTATTAATGATAAAAATGGAGCTTTAAATGTTTCCTATATGGTCTTGTCTCCATTATTCCCTTTGCTCTAGTTGATTTTTAATAAATTTGCTGAACTAAAATGACTTCATAAAAAAGCAAAATTGGATAAGATCCTATATTTTCCCATTGAATCTGAGATGAATTCCAAATATGTGAACAGCAACAGGATAAAGTGGGTGCATTTCTCATGAAGGTGCTGCTCTAAGGGTACTTTGCATAGAAGACTTCCTTTTCTTCACATCTGTTGGGCCTTTGTGATCTCAAGCTTGTCAATCAAGACTCACTGCTAGCAACAGTTAATTTATGATGTATGTCCAAATGATAGCAATTAAAATCTCTGTCTCTGACCATATTCACACATTACATTTTTTCTTCCTTTGGAAGAGGGTATTTCTCACAATAGTTGAGAATGAGGACTAGAATTAGAAGGCCTTCCTCATAGCTTGGGCATAGCTTAAAACTTACTGGTCTTTAAGGTAGGTCATTGAGTGAGGCAATATAATCCTGAATCCTAGCTACTCAGGAGGATTGTAATAGCAAGCAAGGCTGGGCAGAAAAGACAGTGAGAATCTTATTTCCAGTTAATCAGTTAGAAGTCAAAACTGAAGGTGTGGCTCAAGTCAGAGTGCCAGCCTTGAATGAAAAAGCCAACTGAGAGTAGGAAGTCCTATTGGAAACCTTAGGGGATATTGGGGGTGTTGCATAGGACCAAGGAAACCAACTACAGAGGAGCTTGACAAGCCAAGTTTACTTCTTGTAACAGGGTATGCTATACTGTCTGAACCAAGAAAGTAAGCACAGTGGGGTGGGCAGTTACCCAAGTATAACCCTAAGGAGTTATTGTTCTTTATTCTGCTTAGTCAACTTAGGTTCACAATTTTCACAATTGGCTAGTTTGAAAGAGGTTAAATGTTTATCTAAATCAACCAAAACTAAGACACCTGTCCCAAACTTCTTAGAAAAACATTTAGCTATCACTTGAGCCATGCCTCCAACTCCTAGAAAAACTACCAACAAATCCTCAAAGAAACAACTGCCCAATAAATAAGTAGGCTAAAGACTTAAAGAGAAATTTCTCTGAAGAGGAAAGAAGGATGGCCAATAGACACATGAAGAAATGTTCAACCTCTCTAGCCATAAAAGAAATGCAAATCAAAACAACATTGAGATACCACCTCACCCCAGTTAGAATGGCTAAAATCAAGAACTAATAACAACAGAAGCTGGAGGGGATGTGGACAGAAGGGAACCCTACTACTGCATTGTTGGTGGGAGTGTAAACTTGTTCAACCACTTTGTAAAGAGTATGGAGGTTCCTCAAAAGACTACAAATAGAGCTCCCCTATGACCCAGGAATCCCACTTTTGGGCATTTACCAAATGATCACAAACAAGACCATACTAAAGCTACCAGCACAACTATGTTTATTACAGCATTATTTACCATAGCTAAGATATGGAACCAATCCAGATACCCCTCAGTAAATGAATGGATCAAGAAAATGTGGTATATATACACAATGGAATTCTATGCCTCCATCAGAAAGAATGACATTTCCCCATTTGTTAGGAAATGGAAAGGCTTGGAAAAAAATTATATTAAGTGAAGTAAGCCAGGCCCAAAGAATTTTTATTCTTTTAAGTTTTATTGTGATGCACAGGGGGATTACAGTTACATAAGTAAGGTAGTGATTACATTTCTTGTCTAACTTGTTACCCCCTCCCTCATTTTTCTTCCTCTTTCCCTGCTCCCCCAAGTTATACAGATCATTTCCAAAATAGTCTTGTGAGTATTGCTATTGCATAGGTTCCCCCTTTGTCCTTTGTCTCACCATTTTGTTGTTCCTCTTCGCTTCTCTAGTTCAGATAAATGTATCTACAATACCCAGGGTACCAAATTTGAATATAGAGAAACAATTCTAATAACAGGATGTGGTTTATTTAAATTGGCAGTACTTACATCAAGCAACCACTTTGACAGAAAAGGTTTTAACTTCTGTAATTTCCCTCAATTTTATTTTCTATCTTTCAAAACTAGTCAGCATTTCCCAAATGACCTCACTTAGCAATATCCAATAAGACATTATTTTAATTAGAAAAAATGAGTTTGTTGAGATCAGTTTAAATCAGTCTTGGAACAAGATCTCTTATACAAAGAACACAGAAACCAGGAAGTCATTACTTTGAAAACAATTACTAAACAGGTAAATATAGATTCTATCATTCCTTTCCATTTTCCAAGCTGTTGTTCCCCCAAGATAGTCAATGGGTCATCTGTTCCATTTGTGATGTGTTCATCTAAGTTTTTAGTCAATTCATTTGCCAGAGTGGTCAATTTTTGTAAGTCCTTTTTATAGCATTCACTCAATCATTAAAGACTCCTCCCAATTTCGGCTAATATATGTAGATCTAGAGATAATCTTCCTGTGCCATCCTGCTAATGGCATCTCATTCTGCCATTCCCTTGATGACTCTGGTGTAATTAACAAATCTCTGATTATAATGTGATTAACATATCTACAATTTTTATAGCAGACTACCAGAATAGAATAGATTAAAAACCTATGAAGGTTTATGGACCTGCATGGAATGTGGTCTCTCCTTACCTGGGCCTCATCAGGCTGATGAAATGCCAGAGTGAATGGGATGGCCCATTAAACCAAAGCACAGGTTTCAATTCAGTTTCACAATGAAGTCCCAAAAGTGGTCATCAATACCACTTTCTTTCTTTCTATCTTTCTTTCTTTTTTTATTTTTCTAATTTTCCCTGGCTAACTATAGTTAGGTATTGACTATCTCTTTAAAAGATCAGCTTATTTTCTACATAACGTCTTGTACATCTCATTGTTGCAATGAGTGCACCTGTATCCCTATTTAAAAAAATTGTTTTTTCCCTTCCCCTCCACAAATTATACCAACATCAAATACAGTGAAAACAGGGGTTATACCATGGGGGAGGGACATACAAAGCAACAAAGAAATCATCTTATAAATATGTTAGAAACAATAGCAAGAACGAAAAACCATTTGAGTCCTTATCTTGGGGTTCATTTTGTCTAACATCAACTTGTCTGCTTGTCTCAGACATATACTAGTTATTGCAAATAAGGGAAACCATGGGACCTATGTTTCTCTGGGCCTGGCTTATTTCACTTAATATAATTTTTTCCAAGTCTCCATTTGCTAACAAATGGGCCACTGTCATTCTTTCTGATGGAGGCATAGACTTCCATTGTGTATATATACCACATTTTCCTGATCGATTCATCTACTGAGGGGCATCTGGCTGGAACTTTAAAACTTTGGCGGGAGGAGAGGAGGGAGATGGGACGTTAGGGATGGGAAGGGGAAATAAAGGAGGAGGAAACAATGCTTGATAAGAAATGTACTCATTTCCTTGCTCATGTAATTGTAACTCCTCTGAATGGTATTTTCACAAAAATAAACAACAACAAACTTACTAATAATAAAAGATCAGCTCATCCTGTAACTGGTGGCTCACATCTATAATCCTAGCTTACTACAGAGGACCAGACCTGAGGGGTGAAGTTTAAAACCAGCCCAAGCAGGATAAAGTCTATGAGACTCTTCTCCAATTAACCACTAAAAAGGCAGAAGTGGAGCTGTGGCTCAAGTGGAAGAGCACTAGGCTTGAGCAACAAAATTCCAGAGACAGTGCCCAGGCCCCGAATTTAAGCCCCAAGGGAAAAATATAATTGGCCGTCACTACAGTCGGGAAAATTTCTCAAAAATGCTAATTGTTCTCCTCATCTAGAGGGTCAAGAGGTAGAGGTGGTGTCAAGATAAAGATATTGCACAGTTTGAGGGAAATTTCATTTTAATGCTTAATTGTAGGGGGTAGCATTGACAGGTTCTTTCAAGATGAGTTTTCCAAGGCTGTGTCTATCATACATTCCAAGCCCCTGGTGTCTGAGGTTCATTCTTGACAGTAATGGGGCTGCTTGAACCTCTGGCATCTCTGCTGTGTGAGAATAATAGTCACAAGTATTTAATCTACAAATATTTAATCTATTCCACATAAGCATTAGTTTCCCATATCCAGTCTCAATTTCTATTGTCTGTCTCAAACCCTTTTCTTCTGCTGTTGTAACCTTAGTAGAATAATCTGAGGCAACTCTGGGACTCTCTTTTCAGTACGTAGGATGGTGCATTGAAGTGAATTGTTTCACAACTTGACTTTTGAGTCTACCTGGAGTTAAACTCCTGAAACGGAAGTGTCAATACTATGTAATTCTATAATCTGTAAAGACCTCAGAGCCAGGGATATTTACCTTAAGGGCAGTAGTGAGCAGTATTTTTGGAATTTCCCCACTGAAGATATAGGTCCCTATAAGGTAACACCTGAAAAACAAATTGCCTCCTGGGCATTGTAGACTGAGTGATGTTTATGTCTAATTTGATAAAACTGTCTATCTTGCATATAATTTACAGGAACTGGGGCTACCTCTCTAGAAGTATTTACAGATTAAGAGAGTCATTCTGGTCCAGGTGTAAGAATAATGTCCACTGTTTCTTCTGATAGGAAGTCTAGGCAACTTTACCTCAGATAACAGTATTGCCTTCAACCTTATTCCACCAAATAGTGTCTCATTCGTGAGCAGGACTTGATAAAGAGCCCTCCCCAGGTGACATTGTGTTTATCTTCCTCCTTGGATTTTATTAGAACATTAGTCCCAGGTGGTGAGGATGAGCTGGAAACTCAAGGTGGGGTTTGAACCCAAAACCTCATTATCAGAGGAGAGACCCAGCACATAATCTTTCGGGCACCTTTCCAGGCTTTAATGATAAGCTCCTTTTTTCCCTTTGTTGTTGACCAAACCTCACTTGGTCCAAATTAGGGCTTATTTAAAAATAAATCAACACCAATAGCTTGCAGGTTTGAGATGACCATTAATTAGTTGTGGTGACTACCGATCACAGTCAGGTAATTCCAATCTATTCAATTTCTTAAGAACTATCCATAAAAGATTTCATCAACTTTCAAAGGGGTTTCTTGCAGGTCCAGTCTGATCTTTTCTGGAAGGTATAACTGATAGAATTTGTCATCCCATTAAGAATTTGGCTGGGTTTAGACAGTCATCTGAGGTATTGTATCATTCTTATTTCATGTTTTCTCTCCCATCTTCAGCTCAAAGGAATAGTCTAGATGAGCCTGTTAATTCCTCACACCTTTCCATATTTTTCCTGCTTGCTAATTTTTCCTCCTTTAAAAATTGTGTTTTGAAGCAATTTATAAAACCTTTCAATTTAGCTTTCATTGTTTTTAAATAAAATATTTTGTATTCAGGAAGAAAAGCATTCTGAAAACCTTTTCTATGTAGTAAGAATTGAACACATTTTTTAAAAGATTGATATATTGTTAATAAACAGATTTTGAGATTTTCTTGCCTTGATTTAAATTTTTTTTAAAAGTTTAAGCTAGACTTATTTCCGGAATGCCTGTACTTTGGTTAAATCTGATTGAGATAAAATAATCCCTTTAAAAATAACTTCCATTGGGCTGGGAAGGTGGCTCAGTGGTAGAGCCCTTGCCTTGCATGCCTGAGGCCCTGGGTTCAATTCCTCAGCACCACATAAGCAAAAAGAAAAAAGCCAGAAGTGGCGCTGTGGCTCAAGTGGTAGAGCATTAGCCTTGAGCTGAAGAGCTGAGAAACAGTGCCTAGGCCCAGAGTTCAGGCCCCACGACCGGACACCCCCCCAAAAAAAAAATAACTTTCATGTATTAATAACAGAACATTCTGAAGATATTTACAAATACATGCAACACATAAACAAGTACATGTGCACACTTTCAAAGCACACATAAAAATTGAGCTACTTATAATGTACTATGTAATTTTTTTTGGTTTCTTTGTATGTTCTTCCCCCTTGGTACAATCCCTGTTGTTACTGTATTTGATTCCCATGTTCTGCATCTTGTGTGTACATTTTTCTAATTTGGGGAGAAGAAGGGAAATAAAAAAATTCTGAAATAAGGATACAGGATGACCCATTGTAACAATGAGATGTACAAGACACTATGTTGAAAATGAACTTTACAACTTTGTAGGGAGGTCGGGGGGAGGGAAGAGTTGGGGAGGTGGGGAGGAAAGAGATGGTAGGGGGAAAAAAAAAGGGAGGTAACAATGCTCAATAGGAAATGGACTCATTACCTTGCTCATGTAACTGTAACCCCTCTGTATAGTATCTTTACAATTATATATATATATATATATATATATTTTAAAAGAAGTGAAAATTGGCAATTTAGAATACTCTCGAGGGCTCAACATTTTTCCTTACAGACTATTGATGGAATGTCTACAGGGCTTTCTTTGCTATGCTTTTCTTGGTTTCTCTATGGTCCAAATTCTTCTTCATTTTCAGCAGGCCTCTGTGATTTATTTTCTGTGCACTCAATCACCCATATTGAAGATTTCTTGTGACTCACTTCATATTAAACACCTTATTGGAAGTTTCTTGCACCCAGGATTGCTTCCTCTGTCTCCAATGTTTCATTCTTCCTTAACAGGAAAACAAAACCCTGGACCAGGACTTTGTCATTGCTCCTTGTCTAGGACTTGTCTCAGTCATATACACTCAACACTTAAAATACCTGACCACTAAAGCAGTACTGACAGCACATTTTTTCCTGCGTTGGCTCCTGCACAAAATTACCTGGTTATACAAGCTACTTCTTCCCCAAGTTTCCAATTAAGTTTCTTTTCTTTCCTTCCTTTCCCTTCCTTACTCTTTCCCTCCCTTCTATCCCTCCCTCTCTGTCTCTCTCTGTCTCACTGTCTCTGTCTGTCTGTCTGTCTGTCTGTCTGTCTGTCTGTCTGTCTGTCTCTCACTCTCTCTCTTTCTTGCCAGTCCTGGGGCTTGAATTCTGGTCTGGGCATTGTCCCTGAGATTCTTTTACTCAAGGTGAGCACTCTACCACTTGAGCCACAACGTCACTTCTGGCTTTGATTTTCTGGGGTTTTTTTTTATTGGAGATAATAATCTCACAGGCTTTCTTGCTTGGGCGGGCTTTGAAGCATGATCCTCAGATCTTAGCCTCCTGAGTTGCTAAGATTACAGGCATGAGCCACCAGCGCCCAGCTCCAATTACCTTCCAATTTGGTGTGCATTGTCACAATGGAGGCTGCTCCAGCAGGATGCATCTCCTTGTAAGGTTAATGGGAAAATTCAATAGTAGTTCAGGCAGAAAAGTTTATTAGAAATATCCAAACTGCAGGCCCTCAGGAGATGTAGATGTATAGAGAAACAGGAGAGACTGGGGATATTGCAGGGAGGAGGAGTGGCCACAGATGCAGTTGTGACGTCAAAGCCTAGAAACCTCCCATGGTCAGAAGGAGGTGTGATTGGGGCATTTCAGGATGTGACCTCAGAGGAAGGGAAAGTGACTTCTGAGCCTAGGGAACCTCCCACTGCCCACAAGTGTGCCACTTGCTTGGGTTATGCAAGTGCCAGGCAGAGACTTGTTATAAAGGAGTGCTGATTCTCTCTAGCTACTTCCTGCTGGCAAAGGTTGTTGACATTAGGGATAAATGGTGAGGATATTGTCCAATCTGTGAGAAGGTAGCATGGTGTTGAATGAGAAGAAAAATATTATTAGAGGACACATGAATGGCAGAAAGAAAGGTTCAGGGCAGAAAATTAAAAATTGGATGACTTGGCTAGTTCCTGTCTCCTGCTCTGGGCCCCTGACTACTTCTGACTGATTAACATCTGGTGACTGGGTAAGGGAGAGCATGGTAGACCTGTTAAGAATAAGCAGTATGCAGCTGGTTCTAGATTTTAGCGGTTAAGGGGCCAGTGGGAGTCATTGGTAGATGCCTGGATTATACAGTATGTATGGGAGACCCAGGAAACTGCCAAAACTAACTGTCCTGAGTCTAAGACTCACTATAATTTCTGTCCATTTAGAAGAAATACAGGCATAAACATTAGATAGGCATGTTGATTAACTATATTCTTTTTATATCCCAGCTCGGGTTAGTTTTAAAAGGGCACAGAGTGACTTCATTTACTCTTCTCTGTGATTCCTCATGGCCAGGATTAGCTTTGCCCAGGGGTATAGGAGCTTGCTGGATGGCTTGTCTCATTTGATGGATTTTTTTCTCATGGCTAGGAATTCAGGTCTGAGTGCTGCCTCTGAGCTTTGGTCAAGGTTAGCATTCTACCACTTTTAGCTGCAACACCACTTCTAGGATTCTGCTGGTTAACTAGAGATCCAAAACTCAGAGGGACTTTTCTGTCCAGGCTGGCTTTGAACCACAATCCTCAGATCAAATGAGCCTTTTACCCCCTATATTTTCAATTGAAGCAACAAGGAGACCAGAGAGAGAGAGAGACAGAGAGAGACAGAGACAGAGACAGAGAGACAGACAGAGATACAGACAGAGAGAGAGGGAGATAAGGAGGGAGGGAGAGAGAGAGACAGAAGGAGAGGGAGAGGGGGAGGGAGAAAGAGGGGGAGAGGGAGAGAGAGAGAGAGAGAGAGAAAGAGAGAGTTAGGAGGTTGCAGGCACTGTGAGCCAGGAATCTAATGATGTTAATAAAACCTCATGCAGAAAAGAACAAACCAGATTCATAGTCACAGTGTGTTCTTCATCTAGCTTCTCTGCTCTGGTTTGACTTATGTTTCTCTTTAAAACCAATATAATGTTAAGGACAAAGACCTTTTTTTTTCTTTCTGGTCAGTCATGGGGCTTGAACTCTGGGCTTGTGTGCTCTTCAGCTCAAGTAAAGTATTCTACCGCTTGAGCCACAGCACCACTTCCTGTTTCTGGTGGTTTATTGAAGATAAGAGTCTCACGGACTTTCCAGCCCAGGCTGGCTTTCAACCCCAATTCTCAGATCTCAGCCTCCTGAGTAGCTAGGATTACAGGCATGAGCCACCAGCGCCTGGCAAGGACAAAGATCATTTGAGGGCTCCCAATCCATACGGCATTCAACACATTTGTTTCTTGGCATTTCTAATATTAGCCACTTTAAATGAATGTATTCCTCATAGAAATGGGAAGGCAGTTAAGGAAACATTCTTACCCACCTGAAGATATCTACAGTGGACAGGTTCAATGGCACAGTTCTAAAGAGAGACTTGGGCTCCCTTGTTAAGTCACCACAATTCTGTTAACTGTGAGATTGTCTTTGACAAAGAACCAAACTAGGGAGGCCAAACTAAAACCCATAGACAACAAAAATTCAAATACTGTTTGCTATTGTTGCTTTAATGCTCTTCTGCCTTATCACTTCTGCTAAGCATGAAGTCATTAGTTTCCACATATCAAGGGTTGGGCCTCTTGTATCCAGTAAAATCTTGTTAAATAAACATGATCCAAGCAGAGTGGGAGCCTCTCTTGAGTGTCTAAATGGGTCAATCTGAGCTACAGATTTTCAGAAGATCACCAGAAAAGCAAAAGGTTATAGCCACTTGTCAGCAGGTGCCAAGTGAAGTCAGAAGAAATCATCAATACTGCAACCCTGGTACTAATTAGCTTCCTCTTTATTAATTATATTCAGTAGCCTGCATTCTTTGCATAGCAGTTATTTTGTTTTGGTTTTAAATTTACAAAAACATCCTTGTGATCGTTTTCAAGGTATTCTTGGTTCCATATATCATATAGAAAAACAAATTACATTAGAATGTCAGTTGTATTTGAATATAAGTTGCTTTTGAAATAATATAGACGTCCCTTATTAAACTGTGATGAGGGTGATTACTGGACCTGTCCTCTGGTCAATGAAAGAGGATGTCACCAACTGATGAATATGAAAATCTAGGTGATAACCTTTCTTAACTCATGCTGTTCATTAAGGCCCCAGTGGACTGTCATTGTCTGTGATCAAACAGCCAGCAAAATTTCAATTTGACTAAGGGCAAGCTCCAATTAGTAGCACAGGTATGCACAGTTCTCTCATAAGGTGCAATGATTTTATGTGCATTGAGTGTCTTTACCCAGAGCCAAAATGGATCTCAGAGATCATGCAATTTCAACTTTTGTTTTATACGGGAGGAAAAGAACCACAATGATACTAAGTACACATAGCTGATTCATAATAGTGTAGATGCAATAAATAAACACTGACAAGAAAACACACCATGTGAACATTACATTATAATCTTGTTCTAAATATTCAGTGCACTCCTAAAATCATGAAATGTCTCCAAGACTGAGATCTCTTACCATTGTAATATATTAAAAATACTTTTAAAGACTATTAACCTTAATCATATAGTGACCTCTAACATTTATGTCTATCAATGGTTCTTTTGCTCTGCCCTTGCCTCTCTTTCAACATGCACTTTACCTTAAGTCAATGAGACCCATTTTTTTTGGTCACTTTTACCCATATCCCAGGTCATCAGTGATTTCACTATTGAAGTTTAAATGTACCTTTCAATGACCTTTTTTGCTCTCCAAATTGATTGGGAGAATTAAGGCATTTTCTTTTCATGACATCAGTCATTCTTCTCTACATCTACAGTAAAAGAATCTGACTAGGTTCTTCCCATAGATGTTATGCAACCTTCATCATAGCCTTGAGCAATCCTGTAGACAGGCTTTTATACATGTCATTACAGCCTTGAGAAATTTGGAATGCAAGCTGTAGACAGCACACCATGGCCCATTGTGGATGGAAGACTTGCAGATTATCAACAGGTTGATTGGACCTTGGAGGTGTGCACCAGAATGGGCATTTAGTCAAAACGGCTAAACGACCTGTGGACAGCTTTTATAGACTGCTCAGAGCCTCTGAGTAGGAACTGATATGGCCCACAGGTTGACGAGTGATCTTAGAAATCATGTAGCTCTCTCCTAGACAAACATCAATTCCTGTATAACAAATCTCTTTTGTAGATCTTATCTTTTTCTGCAATAAACTTTTGATGTTCTACTTCTCCCTCTACTCATTCTTCAAGACCATTCCAACAAAGGATCTGTTCGGGGTGTTGCAGATTTTCAGTATCATTCTCTGGAAATATACGCATTCTCCTCCACAGCCAAGCCAGCACTCTTCCTTTGCCTCAGCTATGGGCTTCCCATATTCAGTTCTCAGTTTTTCTTCCTAACTCTTGGGTTCCTGTTGCCTCATTCATCCATACATCCTATCTGTGGCTTCTCTATATCCAAATTTATTCCTCAAATCTGGAAGGACCTTTGTAATCGCTAATCTGATGTATGCACTTGGACAGTACTCATACATGAGCACACATACTTGAATATCAAATGCAAAACACAGCATTTATTAATTCCTCCATCTCTTTCCTCTTGAGAAGCTGCTCTTCATGGTATCAGTTTGTTGACTGTCATTATAAAGCAATGCATACACAGCCTAAGAGAGGTACAGATGTAACAGTAAGGGGGTCTTCTTTTTCTTCCTAGCCTCATTATTACCTTCTATTTATTCTTCCATAAAATTATCCTTTGATTTTCTCTTCTCCTCTTAATCCCAAACTTACTTCAGTCATTGCTTAATTGGGGTCCTTTATCTGGCCTATCCTGAATTCTTATGATATTACAATATTTACTAATGGTTTACCTAGTATCATTTGTCCCCTCCCCCCCAATCTACTACTGCACTTGCTTTGGGAATGTTTTCTACTACAGAGTGCAAAGGGAAAAAATTTTTTTGTTATTGGTCTAATTCAGATTTCTAGCTATAGCCTTCCCTTCTAGTCTCCTTTGTCTGATATCTTTAACTCCTTTATCCTGAATGCAGTGGTTGAACATCCCCAGCCTTAGGATATGAGAGAGAAGAGAAATCCAAGTAATCTTTGGTAGAACAGAAAGAAAGTAAAGACTATGATATAAATTGTTCAATAACTTGAAGTACTGAAATGCTTTCTGCAGAGAGAACTGACCATCTATATGCTTTTAACACAACTGACAATTCTAGTAGATGATGACAACATGTCAGTGCTAAGGACTAAAGGTATTTTTTTTCCTCAGAAAATGTCATGTCTTTGATGTTTGGAACTGATTCGGCACATGTGCATGTGTTTGGGTGTGTGTTTGCACATATGTACCTATGCTTATATATGAATATACACACATATTGGACATTAGTGGCTTATTCCTGTAACCTTAGTTATTTGATTTTCTGAGAATGAGAAGATTGCATTTTGAGACCATCCAGGACACAAAAATTCATGAGACTTCATGCATGAAGTAAAGGTAGACACATGGGATGCATAGGTAGACACAATGGGACACATCTGTCATCCAGTGACCACCTGAAAACAATACAGGCAGATCACAACCGAGGCATGCCAGGTAGAAAGCAAAACTTTATTCTAAAAATAACCAATCCAAACCCAAGCTGAATGTGTGGCTCATTTGTATTGTGCCAAACTTGCAAAGCCCCAAATTTTATCCAAATACCATAGAAAATAAAGGAAACACAATGGTTTTCCTAAATTCTTAGAACAAAATTAGTGACATAAACTTCAAAATCTTTATTGAATAGTTGGATGAATGGGTGACATGACATATGTACACACATATACAGGTGTACTATATTGTATACTAGTTCACCTCTCTTTGGCCTTGACTGTCTCTGATCTCAGCTTTCACTAAAGATAGTAGTTATCTGTGGGCTCTGGTTAATTTCAAACAGTAACAACCCACAAGGCCTTGCTACAGGATCTAGCTGAGCTCCTCTTGACTATCAACATGGGAGTTGATACTACTCACACACATCCTGGAATTGTGAGTGAGTGGGCGTTCATATGTCCTCATTGGAAAAACCTTTGATTGATGAGGCGGGGATCCCATGTTAAATATATTCCTTTCTCCTCCCCTCTGCCTCCATCCAGGTGTTAGTTCTAAGGGGTCAAAGCATCTGAAATGGAGTCCATACTTTTAACTCATCCTTACCCCAGGTTTTGTCGATCCCTTTATCACTTCCTACTTCTTACTTGTGCTTATTACTTCCCATCTCTACTTTCAGCATGTGCAGATCGCACTTGGCATCCATAGTCAGAACTAAGCCACAGTTGCACATAAGTTCTGGCTTATGAGAAACCCTGGCTGACACAGCAGCTGATGAAATGGTCAAAACAGGAACCAACAGCAGGTTTTTGTTAACTTAGTCCCCTCATGCTGCAATTGTTCAGGAAATATATTTTGTGCTTTGTACATACATTCATTTTTATGGAATTTGTCTGAATTTATAGGTGGGGATAGCTATGCAGTAGGAGAATCTGACATTTATAAATTATTTAACAGGGCTAATTTAATAATCACAATAAACTTTGATCTCCTCATCTGCAAGAGAGAAATGAAAATGATTCCTTACGTAATTGCTTTAAATTTCAAATGCAACAACAAAAATGCCTCTGAGGCTTGAAGTTCCAATCATGGAGGCCCCTTCTTCAGTCTATACAATCTTATGTTTTTCCAAAGACACAACATTTCAATTATGGAGAAACAAATATCACATCATTATATTTAATGATATGCCAATTTTAAATATTAATGTCTGCCATTACACTTGGCAATAAATTATTTCTTCAAAGAGTAAAGTTTCCTGATGCTGATTTGATAGAAGACAGAATTGCTCTTATCTGAATAGGATGGTTCTTTGTTCTTTGTTTTATTCTTTTTTCACTTCAGAAACTCAGAAGTTTTGCCACTTACCTCAGCACTTCTACTTTTCTAGTATCCATATGATGTGAGGTAAGAACCTATTCAAAACCCACTGCTGTGTTAACAAAATACAAAAATAACCATCAAATCAACTTATAGATGTCAGGGGCCTACCTGGGAAAGTTAAAAATGTTGATTCATCAACAAATGTACAAAAATTTGAATTCAGCTTATGTACAAAATTGGACACCTGTGCATTAAAAGTGTATGTGGAGACAGGTGTGAGTGAAATGCCCTATTGTCCATATTCACCTATTTTTATCTAAAACTATGTAGTTCATTCATCTATACAAAACTGAGTGGTTCTTATTCAACAGGAATTCTGTCTGTGACACAGTGCTCTACATTTACCTGGTAATGGTGCTGTTACCTAGATAAATGGATAAGAATGCTACAGAAGGAAATATCATTTGCTTGGTCTGCCTTGTGTTTTGACTTATGTGTAGAGTTTCACTGTAAATATCTCTGCAGATATTGTCACTATTGATTCAATTATTTGCCACTTGGATCCCAAAAGTTAGAATTTATTCACCTTTGGGTTTCTTGAAAAATGTGAACAGTATTAAGCATTTGGCTATGAGAGGTTGAAAAAAGGCATACTTGTGGAATAATTGAATGAGTAATTGTAGCATAAACCTTAAATTATGATCAGTGAGGTCTTTGCTTTGAGCAAAACACCAATTAATGACATTAATGATACCTCTTAAAACATCCTGGAGAACTTATGACTTTCACATGGTTAATTGTCAAAACCAGTACTTCTTCACTTGGGTCAAGGGGTAAAATAAAAATCTCTAGTCTCAGCTTGCACACTTGAAATATTTATTATTGATATCCAACTTATTGTCTTCTCTCTTTATTCCAAATTTGAGCAATCTTTTTTCACCTTCATATAGTTTGGTCCAAACACACCTCTTCCCTGGGCAGCAGTTGAATCATTACAAGCTTGCTCCCTTGCTTTTGCTTTCCTTCTGGGCTCCTGACCAATACACAAAGGGTTGTTTAATCTTCCTAGTGCATTATTACCTCCCCAAACAGCCCTAATATTAGCCCATGACTTCAAATAATTTTTTTCTGTATTTATATTGCTTAGTTTAAACACACTATCCCATCCATTTTCCAGTTCTGTAGAATGCCAGTTGGTGTTAATGACATATTATACCAGTTCTCCTCTGAGACCTGCTGGTCTGGCCAATATTCAGTGAAAAGCTGACTTCCTTCTATCCTAAACTATTTTCAATTATCTTACGATGTGTTGTTTTCTTTTGCATGTTCTGTTGTTGTATTTTTTTTTTGCTGATAATTTGTCCTTTAATTCATTGTACTCTACAGTATTTCTCTTATTAAATCCTATTAATTAAATAAGTTCCAAGATTAGAATGTATCATTGCCATACTGAAAGGTTGTAGAACTATTTCTCCTGTGTATTTCTACAGATGGTTGCTCTAAAGTAACACATTTCCATGATGCTCACTCTTTGTCATTGCCTTGCCATTTCTTAAGAATGCTGGTGAAGACCTTAATAGAAAGGCCTTTTGCTTCTTATTGTATTTAAAATTTTGCCATGGAAATAAATCAGCAAACCAGAAAATATAGTCAACTATTGAGAGTACAAATATTTCTAGGTTAATAGTACACATTTTAAAATTTTTTTTTTTTTTGGTTGGTCGTGGGGCTTGAACTCTGGGCCTAGACGCTGTCCCTCAACTCTTCAGCTCAAGGCAAGTGCTCTACCACTTGAGCTACAGCGCCACTTCTGGTTTTCTGGTGGTTTATTGGAGATAGGAGTCTTACTGTCTCTCCTGCTTGGGCTGGCTTTGAACCGTGATCCTCAGATCTCAGCCTCCTGAGTAGCTAGGATTACAGTCATGAGCCACCAGCGCCCGGCTAAAATAATTTTAAATTATCATAGTAATTGTTTTCCTGTAGGTGCTTACAAATAACATTTTAAAAAATTGGGTACTTAATTTAAATAATTTTTAACTAGGGGCTGGGAAGGTGACTCAGTGGTAGAGTGCTTGCCTCTTATTCATGAGACCCTCGGTTCAATTCCTTAGCACTACATAAGCAGAAAAAGCTGAAGTGGTGCTGTGGGTTCAGGTGGTAGAGCATTAGCCTTGAGCTAAAGAGCTGAGGGACAATGCCCAGGCCCAGAGTTCAAGCCCCACGAGTGACAAAATAACAATAATAATAATAATAATGTTTAACCAGAACTAGTGGATTCTTGTTTTGTCCTATGACAATCCTGGGGCTTAAACTCAGAGATTGGGCACTGCAACTAAAATTCTTGTGCTCAAAGATAGCATTCTAGCTGGGCACTGGTGGCTCACACATATAATCTTAGCTACTCAGGAAGCTGAGATCTGAGAATCACGGTTCAAAGCCAGCCCAGACAGGAAAGTCTGTGAGACTCTTATCTCCAATAAACCACTCGGAAAACCAGAAGTGGTTTTGTGGCTCAAGTGGTAAAGCACTAGCCTTGAGCTGAAGAGCTGAGGGACAGAATCCAGGCTGAGTTTAAGCCCCATGAACCACAAAAAATAATAAATAAAAATAAACAAATTAATTAATTAAAAGATAACATTCTACCTCTAAGCCCACAGCTCCAGTTCCAGCTTTGGCTAACTGGAGATAAAAGTCTCATGTACTTTTCTGCCTTAATTGACTTTGAACCAATTCTCAGACCTCAGCCTCCTGAGTAATTAGAGGTGAGCCACCAGCATCTGGCTAGAACTGGTGGATTTTTTTTTACAGAGGGGTTACAGTTACATGAATAAGATAATGAGTACACATTCTATCAAGCATTGTTACCCTTTCCTTTGTTTTTCCCCTCCCATCCCTTTCCTCCTCACATCTACAACTCCCCCTTCCCCCAAAAGTTGTAAAGTTTGTTTTCAACCTAGTGTCTTGTACATTTCATTGTTACAATGGGTCAACCTTAATCCTTGTTTCAGCATTTTGTTTTTTCCCTTCCTCTCCCCAAATAGAAAAATGTTATACAAGATGCAGGTTACTGTAATCAAATACAATGAAAACAGGGGTTATATCATGGGGGAAAAACATACAAAAGAAACAAAATAAATCACATGGTACATTATAAGTACTTTAAAAACAACAGCAACAAAGAAAAAAACCTCTCGTGTCCCTATTTTGGGGTTCATTTCACTTAGCACCATCTTATATTGGCAAATGTGCATAGCTTTTGACCTTTTAATAATAATAATAATAATCTAGTAAGATTATCCTAGCATATACTAGTTATTGCAAATAAGGGAAACCATGGGACCTATATTTCTTAGGGCCTGGCTTACTTCACTTGGTATAATTTTTTCCAACTCTTTCCATTTTGTAACAAATGGGGCATTGTCAGTCTTTCTGATGGAGGCATAGAATTCACACACACACACACACACACACACACACACACAAACACAAACATGTCACATTTTCTTGATCTATTCATCTACTGAAGGGCACCTAGTTTGGTTCCATATCTTAGCTATGGAAAATAATGCTGAGATAAACGTAGGTGTCCTGGTAGCTTTAGTATAGCTTTGTTTGTGATGGTTTGGGTAAATGCCCAAAAGTAAGATTGCTGGGTCATAGGGGAGCTCTATGTGGAGTCTTCTGAGGAACCTCCATATTGCTTTCCAAAGTGATTGAACGAATTTATACTCCCACCAACAATGAACGCAGTATAGGGTTCCCTTTTGGCCACATCCCTTCCAGCATCTGTTATTGGATTTCTGGATTATAGCCATTCTAACTGGGGTGAGGTGGAATCTCAATGTTATTTTGATTTGTGTTTCTTTTATGGCTAGAGACGTTGAGCATTTCTTCATGAGTCTACTGGCCATTCTTACTTTCTCTTCAGAGAAGTCGTCTTTAGCCACTTATTAATCAGGCAGTTGTTTCTTTGAAGATTTTTTTTGGGAGATTTAGTTTTTTGAGTACTAAGTGTAGATATGAGACCCTTAGCCATTGCATGGCTAGTGAAGATCTTCTCCCAGTCGGTGGACTTTCTATTGATCTTGCTAGCTATGTCCTTTGCCATGCAGAAGCTCTGTAGCTTCATGCAATTCCATTCGTCCAACTTTTCTTTGATTTGTTGTGTTTCTGGGTCTCTATTAAGAAAACTTCAGCCTGTGCCAAGAAGCCCTAGAGTTTCTCCTATTCCTTCCTGTAATGTTTTCAGGGTAACTGTTTTGACTTCAAGGTCTTTGATCCATTTGGAGTTGATTCTGGTGCAGGCTGATAATGTAGATCTAACTTTAGTTTTCTACAGGTGTTTAACCCGTTTTGCCAGCACTATTTATCATTTGTCTTTCTTCCATTGTATTTTTTAGCTCTCTTGTCAAAAATTAGGTGCCTATTAGTTCTGTGGGTTCATTTCTGCGTCTTCAGTCCTATTCCATTTGTCCTCAGGTATAGAACTAGTGTTTCTTTAAACAAAACTTAAAGAAAAAACAAAGTGCAATAATATCACCACTAAACAAACACTAATTTTTTAACATCACTAAATATTTCGTGTTAAAATTTATGCTTACCTGTCAATGTAATTTTCTCTCCGTTATTTTTTGCCAGTGCAATGCTATATTTGTAAGGGTGATTGGCTCTTACAACAACCAATCATACCCCACACATACATTTACCAAAGAATTTTTCCTTTATTACTTCTTTATTATTATTATTTTAATTTATTATATAGATGATGATCAGGAAGTTACATTTTCTTTATTACTCCTTGATTTCTAATATTGGATTTTTAGTTACATTTAACTTTCAATAAAGAATGGAAGCGTATTTATTAAAATAATGCTATCACCTGGTTCTATCAAATCCCAAATCCAAAATATCAGAGCACAAATATATTATTCATGCACATAAATATTCCTTTAAGCATCTTCCAACAGGGCCAAACCGAAAGCCAAGTTTTTCACATGGGTCTTCTGGAGATATTCCAGATGCAAACAGTAGCATAATTGAAAAGTATTTCTTTTTGTTCCTTTTCTATGTTTCTTAATTTTTTTTCAATAAACTTATTTATGTGAATGTCGAAAAATATCAGGAAAAATATTAGTGCTTTTCTATGTCTACCTGATGAGAATCCCTGAGCCTTGACAGCTGTCCCCCATGGATATAACATTGCTAACTTTGTTATTTGATTGTAATACATGCTTTCTGACTACTTTTTAAATTTTATTCTCCCAGACACACCAGTATTTGGTAAAGCCAATACCCAGAATTATATAAATGTGTTGCTAGGAACTGATATGAAGTAGGATATGAAAGAACAGGCATAATGATGCCAGTTTTCAAAGTCCTTCATTTATACATGGGTTCCTTAAAAAACATGTAATGAGACAGTGACTCTGTGGGCAATGCGATGTGCCAGGCCTGGTAATGAGATGTTTGGCTAGAAATCTGTAATGAGATGTTTGCCTTGGACTCTAATAAGATTGCTTGCTGGGATTGTATAATTAGTCATTTAGCTTGGAGTATGCAACGAGAGCTATGACGAAGGGTAGAATTATTTGGGCTTGGGAGAAAGTATGCATGTGTCACTGAACTATACAGAGATGACTAGGGCCAGAAGCCTTGTGGAAAGCATGTGCAGGCAGAAATGATGTGCACACCATGAGGGAAATGAGTTGCACAGGCAGTGACTGTTGAGGAGAGAAATGATGTGGTCTCTTTAAAATGTGCGACACAGGATAAGTATATAGCAATAAATTATGGGCCTTGCTTTTGCCCCAGGCCAGATTGGATCATTATCTTCCCATTTATGCTTCCACTGAGTCTGGTACAGAGTGTGGAGTTACTGACTTTCTCCACCTTACCCAACTTTTTCTATTGAAAGGTAGTCTTGTAAATTTTATTCCTAGGCAAGCCTGGAACTGTGAGCCTCTTGAACTTTGATTCTTAAGTAACTATGATTATAGATGTAAGCCACTGGCATTCAAGTGTACTGGAATCTTTTCTTTTTCTTCTTTTTTATAATTTTGTGTGTGTGTGTGTGTGTGTGTGTGTGTGTGTGTGTGCACGCGCGCGCGTGTGCATGCCAGTACTGTGGCTTCAACTCAAGGCATCATCATTGTCCCGTAGTTGTTTTTTTTTCTTCCTTTAAAATTAAATTTTATTATCAATGTGATGCACAGAAGAGTTACAGTTCCGTACATAAAGTATTGAGTACATTTCTTGCTGAACTTGTTACTCCTCCCTCCTTTTTCTCCCATTTTCCAATCAGCATTGTTCTCTTAAATCTTCAAAACTCTAAGTCAAATAAATCTCTTTCCTTTGCAAGTTATCTAGCCTATGGAATTTTTTTATATATATTTTTTATTGTACAAATACTTTACAAAGAGGTAACTGTTACATGAGTAGGGTAATGAGTAGATTTCCTATCGAGCATTGTTACCTCTTCCTTTGTTTTCCCCTACCATCCCTTCCCTCTCTACCTCCACAACTCCTCCCTCACCCTTCCCACCCAGAAATTGTAAGTTTGTTTTCACTATAGTGTCTTGTACATATCATTGTAACAATGGGTCAACCTGTATCCTTATTTAATCATTTTGTTATATCCCTTCCCTTCCCCAAATATAAAAATGTATATATAAGATGCAGAACACTGGAATCAAATACAGTGTAAACAGGGGTTATACCTTGGGGGAAGAATATACAAAAGAAACAAAAAATGTGAACTTGATCAACCACTTTGGAAAGCAGTATGGAGATTCCTCAAAAGACTCCATATAGAGCTCCCCTATGACTCAGCAATCCCACTTTTGGGCACTTACCCAAATGATCACAAACAAGGTCATACCAAAGCTACCAGCACAACCATGTTTATTGCAGCATTATTCAAAATGGCTAAGATATGGAACCAACCCAGATGCCCCTCAGTAGATGAATGAATCAAGAAAATGTGGTATATGTATAGAATGGAATTCTGTGCCTCCAGCCGAAAGAATGACATCTCCTCATTTGTTAGGAAATGGAAAGACTTGTTATAGGACCATATAAAATGATGGTAAGCGAAATGAACCCCAAGACAGGGACACAAGTGTTTTATTTTCTTGCTTGCTATTATTTATTCTTTTTTATTTTTTTATTGTAAAAAGTGTACAGAGGAGTTACAGTTACATGAGTAAGGTAATGAGTACATTTCCTATCAAGCATTGTTACCTCCCCCTTTGTCTTCCCCCTACCATTCCTTCCCTCCCCACATCCCCAAATTCCCCTCATCCAAGTTTTAAAGCATGTTTTCAACATAGTGTCTTGTACATCTCATTGTTACAATGGGTCATCCTGGGTCCTTGTTTAAGCATTTTGTTGTTGCCCTTCCCCTCCCCAAATTGGAAAAACATCGATACAAGATATAGGGCACCGACATCAAATACAGTGAAAACGGGTTATACCATGGGGAAAGAACATACAAAAGAAACAAAAAAATCACATAGTACATTTTAAATACATTAAAAACAATAGCAAGAAAGGAAACACACATTTGTCCCTATCTTGGGGTTCATTTCATTTAACATCATCCTATACAGTCATATGTACATAGCTTTTCACCTTTTCTGCTTGTACTAGACTTATACTAGTTATTGCAAATAAGATAAACCATGGGTCCTATATTTCTTTGGGGCTGGCTTACTTCACTTAATATAACATTTTCCAAGTCTTTCCATTTCCTAACAAATGTGGCAATGTTATTCTTTCTGCTGAAGTCATAAAATTCCATTTTGTGTGTGTGTGTGTGTGTGTGTGTGTATTCCACATATATATTTGTATATATACATACACACACACACACACACACATATATGGAATTCTATGCCTCCAGCAGAAAAAAATGACATATATATGTGTATATATATATATATATATATATATATATATATATGTATCTATACATACATGCCACATTTTTTTTTTATCCATTCATCTACTGAAGGTCATCTGGGTTGGTCCCATATCTTAGCTATGGTAAATAATGCTGTGATTAACATAGTTGTGCTGGTAGCTTTAGTTTAGCCTTGTTTGTGATCATTTGGGTAAATGCAGAAGCAGGATTGCTGCATCATAAGGAAGCTCTATGTGGAGTCTTTTGAGGACCTTCCATATTACTTTCCAAAGTGGTTGAACAAGTTTACACTCCCACCAACAATGCAGGAGGGTTCCCCTTAGGCCACATTCCCTCCAACATCTGCTTTCATTAGATTTCTGGATTATAGCTATTCTAACTGGGGTGAGGTGGAATCTTAATGTTTTGATTTATATTTTAATAAGGTTTTTATAGTGACAAATACTGTATAGAGAGTTTACAGTTACATGAGCAAGGTAATGATCATTGACTAGAGAAGTTGAGCATTTCTTCATGAGTCTATTGGCCATTCTTATTTCCTCTTCGGTGGAGTTTCTCTTTAAGTCTTTAACCTATTTATTTATCAGGCAGGTGTTTCTTTGTGGATTTGTTGTTGGGGATATTTTTAGATATAAGACCCTTGTCCGTTGTATGGCTATTGAAGATCTTCTCCCAATTCGTGGGTTTTCTATTGATCGTTCTACCTATGTCCTTTGCCATGCAGAAACTCTGCAGCTTCATGCAATCCCACTTGCCCAAACTTCCTTTGATTTGTTGTGTTTCTGAGTCTTTATTAAGAAAATTTTAGCCTGTACTAAAGAGCCCTAGAGTTCCTTCTGTCCCTTCCTGTAATGTTTTCAGGGTGTGTGCTTTGACTTCAAGGTCTTTGATCCATTTGGAGTTGTTCCTGGTACAGGTTGATATATATAGGTCTATTTTTAGTTTTCTACAATTGTTTAACCAATTTTGCAAGCACCATTTACCTAAGAAGCTGTTGTTTTCCTGCTATTGTTTTTAATGTACTTATAATGTACTGTGTGATTCCCCTGGCTGTTTTTGCTTAAGGATAGTGCTCTACCACTTGAGCCAAAGGTTGTCTTTCACTTTCTTTTTTTTTTGTGTGTGTGTTTACTGATTCATTGGAGATAAGAGTCTCTCAGATCTGTATTTGTAGATTCCAGCCAGCTAGGAATATAGGCATGAGTCTCTAGTGCCTAGGCTGTATTGAAATTTTAACAGTAAGTTATTTAGGGATTGATAGAAGATGCTTACTTTGTGGATATTTCTCTTTTGTCATTATTTTCTTCTCACTAAAATAATCAAATTTACACAACCACAAGGAGAAAAATCATTTGCAAAATATCAGTACTATTAATGCACATGGTTCATCCTATTTCTGTGACATTTCATAGTTTATCCTTGTTGTAAGACTGGAGACACTGCCATTGTCAAGGCATACTTATTGATTTGGAAGAGGAGGAGCTGAATTTCTACAGAGCCCATGACTGATGACACATTGGTTTGTCATTGAGAATGTAATGGGTTAAACTTTCAGCCTTTTATCAGCGGCATTTTATAAACCCAGAGTTTCCTCAGTGGTCATTACCTCCTTTCCACAGAGCAGTTGGTGGCCTGTCTTCTTCATCTCTAAGCTTGAAAAAAGAAATTTCTTATACAAGATGAATGATTGCTCTGAAAGAAATCTTCACCTGAGACTGGGCACTGCTGTGAATTTCTCTTTTGATGATGAAGTGGCAATGGTGGATGATGTATTATTCAGAAGAGCCTAAGTTATGCTGCAGTAAAATAAAACCTCTAAATCTGAATAGCTTAACAAAATCAAAGGACTATTTCCTATTATGCTATGTGTTTAAAGACAGTTGACAAGTAGAGCTCACTAGAACCCCTCAGGGACACAGCTGGACAAAGGCACCAATATCTTATCATGTCATTTTTTTCAAAATGAGTTCAGGATTCATTGTTGCTTTCACAGAGAGAGAGATGGGGAGGCATGGGCAATTAATGTTTCAGTCTGAACATGATATACATTATCTTTCTTCATATTTTGTAGGCCCAACTTGTCACACGGCCATATGAGGAAGAACCATCTAATTGAGAACACTTATTTAAATATCCTAATTATTGTTTCTCATTTTCACCAACTCCTTCCATATGTTTATAATTGGTCTTTTTACTACTCCCTATGATTGTTCTAGCATTTTTCATTTTTAGCTTCATCTTCTCAGAGAACAATTGAATACAAAATTCATCAATTAACCCATTTTACCCTACTCCTTTGCATTTACTATACACAGTGCAGTACTAACATCCCCCTAAACAAATAACTCAGATAAAAACTATTACTTCAACAATTCTATTCATTAGAAAATAATTCTTAACTGATTCTCTAAGCTTCCTAATATAAGTTCACTTCAGACTAATCCTAGGCTCCTTCCATCATTATCCTTGGGCTTTTATTGTAAATAATTTTCCTCAGCTCAACTAGTTCTCTTTAGCACTTACTTGCCCATTTTTCTTCCTCCTACTTTTTCTCTTTCGCTTCCTAGTTTCACCTCCTCCTCTATTCTTTTCTTGTCTTGAATTATAAAATTGTACAGTCATATCTTTCCCCTACTTTTCTTTTGTTTCTCTTACTTATTTTACTTTTTATTGCTAAAATGATAAATGTCTAGGAAAGAATTCTTGATATTTCAGGGGTTTTGATAAATATTTTGTTATTTTAACATTCTCTTAAAATCTTGTTTCTATTTTACATTTACAAGCTTTGCAAATATTTGATTCATGTATCAAGTATATTCACATTGTACAACTATCACCACCATCATCTCCAGAACATGTTTTTCCAAAACTAAATCTTCTTATACATTAAAAGACCCCTAATTACCCACTACTTCTTCATCCAGATGTTTCCAGCCCTTGTGAATAACCATAATATTTTCCATCTTTATAAAATTGGCAACTCCATGTACATTATGTAATTACTGTTACAAATTTGTATTTTTGTGGCTCAATCTGACTTGTTACACTGAGAGTCATATATAACCATCTGTATGAAGAATGTGTTCTCCTCTTTCTTTCTTTTTCTTATCTTCTATTCTTGATTTTATTTTTATTGTAAAGCTGATGCACAGAAGGGTTAAAGTTGTATGTCAGGTTTTGAGTACATTCCTTTTGGAACAGTGCCACCTCTTCCCTCATTTTCTCCAGTATTTTTCCAACTCCCTCCCTCCTCTATCAGTTCCAACATAATGTTTAGTGAATATCACTGCTGAATTGGTTCACCTTTTGTCCCACCATTTCTGTACTTCCTCTTTCCCTTGTGTCTTTTTGTATACATTTTTATTGTAAAAATGCTGTACAGAGGGGTTACAGTTACATGAGCAATGTAATGAGTACATTTCCTATTGAGTATTGTTATCTCCTCCTTTTTTTTCCTTTCCCTCCCACCTCTACAACTACCTCCCACCAAGTTGCAAAGTTCGTTTTCAACATAGTGTTTTGTACATCTCATTGTTTCAATGGGTCAACCTATATCCTTATTTAAGCATTTTGTTTTTTCCCTTCCCCTCCCCAAATTAGAGAAGTGTATATACAAGATGCTCGGCACCAACATTAAATACAGCGAAAACAGAAGTTATACTGTTAAGGAGGAACATACAAAGAAACAAAAAAATCAAAGGGTATATTATAAATATGTTAGAAACAATATCAAGAAAGAATAAAAGATATTTGTGACCCTATCTTTGGGTTCATTTCACTTGACATCATCTTATATGGTCATATGTACATACCTTTTGGCCTTTTCTGCTTGTCATACACATGTACTAGTGATTGCAAATAAGGGAAACCATGGGGCTGTGTTCTGGGGGCCTTGCTTACTTCATAATATAATTTTTTCCAAGTCTTTCCATATAATTTTTTCCAAGTCTTTCCATTTCCTAACAAATGGGGCAATGCCATTCTTTTTTATTCCCTTTTGTTTTATATGTAAGTTTATCTTCCCTTTCCTTCTCTCTCTTTCTATTTTCTTTTTTGTTGCAGGTCTTGGGGATTGAACTCAGGTCCTGGACACTATCTTTGAGCACTTTATTATTTGACCCACAGCTCCATTTCTGGCTTTTGATAGTTTATTGAGATAAGATTCTCACAGACTTTCCTGCCTGCGCTACCTTCCATCTGCAGCCCTCAAATGTCAGCCTCTTGCATAGGTGGGATTGTAGTTATGAGCCAACAACAACTGGCTTATGGTATTTTCCTTTGCTTTCACAAAACTGAATTGTATGTGTGTATCATATGATGTTTATCCAGTCATGTATCAATGGAAACTGGTTGCTTCAATCTTTTGGTGGTGTTTATGCTGTTGTAAGTCACATATACCTATTTGAACTTCTGCTGTCAATTATTTTCAGTTTATTTTCCAAAAGTCGAAATCCTGGTACTCAATTTTTATAAATATGCATGACAATGCTGTTTGTACTTTTAAAAGAAACAATCATCCAGTTTTTTGTAGCTATGCTATTTTACAATCTAATCAGTAATGAATAAGAATTCTAGATTTTCCACATATGTGCCAATACTATCTATTTTGATCATAACGATCTGAATGAATATAAAATGACATCAACCTTGTAATTTTGACCAGCATTTTCCTAATGACTATTAATAAGCTCTCTTTGTATATTGTTCTTGACTATCTTCTTTGGAGACATGTCTATTCAATTCATCTACCAATGTTGAAGATGTTTACTCTTTTCTTGTTGTTGAGAAAAAAATCTTTACGTATCCTGAATACTAACTTCTTATTGGGTATGTGATTCACAAATTCTTTCTCTCCTCCTGTGGAGTGCCATCACTTTATTGGTAGTACCGTTTCATGTGTAAGTCTAACTTGAAGTAGTCCAACTTCTCTATCTTGGATCTTACCTAGGAACTTCTCAAATGACATATGGTTCCCCCAACTCCTTTGCTTCCTTATAAGGGTTTATACCTTTCAGCCCTTTCCTCTGGGTTTTTGATATATATTGCGCTAATTTTTGAACATTGTGTCAGGAAGGGACTAGCTTTTATCTGGGCACGAGGATACCTAGCTTTCCCAACCCTATTCGCTGACAGGCTCTTTTCCCCCCATTGAATAGCTTTAGAGCCTGACCAAGTATTTAAATTCATATGTGTGGATTTTCTTCTGGTCTCTATTTTATTCCACTGGTCTGTATATCTACCCTGATATTGGTAAAAACTTTTCATTACTGTGGTTTGTAGTAAATACTGAAACCAGGAAATAGAAAGCCCCCTTTTTTGTTTTGCTTTTTCAACACTATTCTGTTTATTCAGAGTTCCATGGGATTCCATATAAATTTAAGGATTGATTTTTCTGTTTCTGCAAAAAAAATGATATTTTTGTAGCACTTACATTGAATTTGTAGATCATTTTGTGGATAGTATTGACATTTTAAATCTTCCAATATTAAATCTTCCAATCTATGAACACATGCCTTCATTCTGTTTATATGTTGCTTTAATTACTTTCTGAAATCTTTTTTTAAAAATTCCTAACGCATGTCTTTCACCTCCTGTAATTCTTAGTTTTCTTCTTGTTTGTTATTAGAAAATCAGAATTGTATCCTAAAATTATTTTTGAATTTTTACTAGTAGTATATAAGCTGGTCCTTGCACACTGATTTTGCAAATTTGCTGAATTTATTCACTGTTTCTGATACATTTTAGTGGACTCATTCATATATTTCTACATATAAAATCATATCATATACAAACATCTATATTTTTGGTTCTTTTTGATATCTTTTTATTCCTGCTTAATTGCTCTACCACTATGTTAAATAGAAGTGGTAAAAAGAGAAATCCTTTTTCCTGATTTTATAAGGAAAGCTTTCAATCTTTCACCATTGAGTTATGCTGTTGTGAGATTTTTACCTGGAATTTATTATGTTGTGGTATTTTAGTTTATTGCTAGTTCAGTGAGAGTTTATGTCATACAAGATATTGACTCTGAATAACTGGAGATTGTTATGCTTTGTTTTCTTTATTCTTATCGTATTGTTTAGTATGGCTGATTGGAGGTACTAGTGAGTTTTGGATTCAAGGTTTTATGCATGTTAGGAAAGTGTTGCCACTGAGTCATGCTTCCAGCCCTTTTGTGCATGGATTATTTTTGAGATATGATCTGGCTTTCTGTTCTTGTCAGTGTCTGGACCTTGATAATCTTATTTTGGACATCCCATCATAGTTGGGATGACATGTGTGAGTTACCACATGAAACTGATTTCCATTTAGATGTAGTATAAACTTTTCTCCCTTGGTTGACCTGGAACTGAAGCTCTCATGATCTCAGTCTCCTAAGTAGCTAGGATTACAGACAGTAAACATTGGCAACCAGCTAGTGGTTGATTTCTATAGGCTGATCCATCTTTGTATCACAGTAATACATACCTGTTGGGCAAGGTGAGTGATATTTTAATATATTGCTAAATTTGGGCTTCTAGTGTTTTAATTTTAACATGCCCAATTGGATCATTGAAGTAAGTACACTAGTACTTTGTTGAAGACTTTTGTATCAATGCTTTTAAGTAATATTGGTCTGAGGGCCTGTTTATTGCATTTTTGTTTCTTAAAAACAGTATTTTTTCTATGATACGTAACATGTTATAACCATTGATAGCAGATCATTGGCATTTTTGTACTTTTTTATTATAACAATGTTGTACAGAGGGGTTATAGTTACATGAGCAAGGTAATAAGTACATTTCTTATCAAGCATTGTTGCCTCCTCCTTTGTTTTCCCCCTACCATCCCTTTGCTCCCCTCCCCCCTCCCGCCCCCCCCCCCCCCCCGTCGAAGTTATAAAATTTGTTTTAAACATAGTGTTTAGTACATTTTATTGTGACAATGGGCCAACCAGTATCCTTATTTGTGCATTTTGTTTTTTCCCTTCCCCTCCCAGAATTAGAGAAGTGGATATACAAGATGCAGGGCACCGACATCAAATACAGTGAAAACAGGCGTTATACCATGGGGAGGGACCTATAAAGCAACAACAAAATCACATGGTACCATATAAAAAGATAAAAAGATATTTGTGTCCCTATCTTATGGTTCATTTCCCTTAATATCATCTTATACGTTCATATGTACATAGCTTTGGACCTTTTCTGCTTGTCCTACACATGTACTGGTTATTTCAAATAAGGGAAACCATGAGACCTATGTTTCTTTGGGCCTGGTGACATTTTTTAATTTTGGATTTTCCTGGAGTATTTTCCCTTCATCTTTGTCATTCTAGCTAAAAGTTTGTCAGTTTTCAAATGAATCAGCTTTTAGCTTTACTAGATTTAAAAACAGTCTTTTGTGTTTATTTCTTCTTTAGTCTTGTAGTTTTAACTTGTTTTTTTTAGCTGCTTTGATTAAATATCTGAGATTGGGTTGTCTACTAGGACTCCTTGGTACAGGCCAAAATTTTCTTCATAGAGACTGAGAAACACAACAAATCAAAGAAAGTTTGGACAAATGGGATTGCATGAAATTGCAGAGCTTCTGTATGGCAAAGGACATAGCTAGCAAGATCAATAGAAAGCACACGGTTTGGGAGAGGATCTTCACTAGCCTTACAACAAACAAGGGTCTCATATCTAAAATATACCTGGAACTGAAAAAATTAAATCCCCCAACAACAAATCCTCAAAGAAACAACTGCCCAAAAAATAAGTGGGCTAAAGACTTAAAGAGAAACTTCTCTGAAGAGGAAAGAAGGATGGCCAATAGACACATGAAGAAATGCTCAACCTCCCTAGCCATAAAAGAAATGCAAATCAAAACAACATTGATATACCACCTCACCCCAGTTAGAATGGCTAAAATCAAGAACTCTAATAACAACAGATGCTGGAGGGGATGTGGACAGAAGGGAACCTTACTGCATTATTGGTGGGAGGGTAAACTTGTTTAACCACTTTGGAAAGCAGTATGGAGATTCCTCAAAAGACTACACATAGAGCTCCCCTATGACCCAGCAATCCCACTTTTCAGCATTTACCCAAATGATCACAAACAAGACCACACTAAAGCTACCAGCACAACTATGTTTATTGCAGCATTATTTACCATAGCTAAGATATGGAACCAACCCAGATGTCCCTCAGTAGATGAATGGATCAAGAAAATGTGGTATTAAGCCCAAAGGAACATAGGTCCCATGGTTTCCCTAATTTGCAATATCTAGTATATATATGAGTCAAGCAGAAAAGGTCAGATAAAGTGATGTTAGGAAAATGAACCCTTAGATATGTATTTAAATGTTTTTTTTCTTTCATGCATTTGTTTCTAACGGATTTATAATATTTTTTCTTTGTTGCTTTGTATGTCCCTCCCCCACAGTTTGATGTCTGTATAATTTGTGGAGGTGAAGGGGAAAATCAAGTCGTTCAAATAAGGATACAGGTGGACCCCTTGCAACAATGAGAAGTACAAGTTGTCATGTCGAAACCAACTTTACAATTTGGTGGGGAGGGGGGGCGGGGAGTATTGGGTGGGGGGGATGGGGGAGGCTGGGAAGGGATGTGAAGGGTAAACAAAGGAGGAGGCTACAATGGTTGATAAGAAATGTACTCATTATCTTGCCCATGTAATTGTAACCCCTCTGTACAGTATGTTCACAATAAAAAATTTTAAAAAAAAGAAAATATGGTATATATAAACAATAGAATTCTATGTCTCCATCAGTAAGAATGACATTGCCCCATTTGTTAGGAAATGGAAAGACTTGAACAAAATTATATTAACTGAAGTAAGCCAGGCCCAAAGAAACTTAGGTCCTATGGTTTCCCTTATTTGCTATAACTAATATTTGTCTAAGTCAAGCAGAAAAGGTCAGATAAGTTGATGTTAGTGAAATGAACTCTAAGATATGTATTCAAATTTTTTTTTTATTTTAGGTGACTGTTTCTAACACATTTATAAGATTATTTCTTTGTTGCTTTGTATGTCCCTCCCCCATGGTATAACCCCTGCTTTCACTGTGTTTGAGGTTGGTATCATTTATGGAGGGGAAGAAAAAAACAAATCGTTTAAATAGGGAAGGTGGATCCATTGCAACAATGAGATGTACAAGTTGTTATGAGGAAAAACGAACTTTACAACTTTGGTGGTGGGGGGGAGGAGGGTTGGGAGCAGGGGGTGGTTGGGGGGGATGGGAAGGGATGGAAAGGGGAAATAAAGGAGGAGGCTACAATGCTTGATAAGAAATGTACTCATTATCTTGACCATGTAATTGTAACCCCTTTGTACAGTAATTTTACAATAAAAATTAAAATTAAATAAATGAAAGTCCAAATTCATGTAGCTAGCCTCTGGTGATTCCTTATATTTGTTGGGAAGGGAAGCTGTTGCTTGCAGAAAGAATCCATTGTCTAGGGTGGATATCCCTTCTAAAACTACCCTTGTAAACTTACTTTACAAGTCCAGTATTAATCCTTTCTAGGGACAGTGTCTCTGATGATCTTACCACCTCACTCCAGGTTCTCTTAATTTTTTTTAATTCACTATTGTTATTATAATGGTGATGTACAGAGGGGTTACTGTTACATAAGTCAGGTAATGAGTATATTTCTTTTTGGACAATATCGCCTCTTCCCTCCCACTCTCCAGATTTTCCCTTGTATGCCCACCTAAAAGTTGTATGCTGCATTTTCAACATGTCTAATGAGTAACCCTGCTACATTTGTTCACCCTTTGTCCCTCCCAATGTTCTCACAGAATCTTCTACCACCACCCTGCCACACTGATTGCTAAGAGTACAATGCCTGAACCATCCTGTGACAACCATAAGCAAGTTATAATGAGACCACTGTAGTGCTACCTTTGCTGGAATCTATAACTGAGTATGCTCTGTTTTCATTTTCATCTGGGCTGAAATATTCTATTATTTCCTTCTATATTTATACTTTGACTTAGTAGTTGTTAGTGATTTGCTTAATGTTCATGTATTTATGTATTTTATTTCTTTCATTGAGATTTTTAGTTTCATACATGATGATTAGATTATATGCTTTGAAAGATTTCAATATTTCTTGGATTTTAAAGACATGTCCTTGTATAAATATGTTCTGTGGAATGTTCCTTGTGTACTTGAAAATGACCAGTATATTCATTCTGTTGTTATAGAGTAGAAAGTTATATGTATGTATTCTGTATGGTTATTCAACTCTGCCTTTTTCCTTACTGATATTCTTTATAGGTGATTATGTATTACAGAGAATGAGTGTCAAAAGGTCTTTTTTTTTTTTCATCGTGAGTTCTGAAATCTGGGCTTTGGCACTGTTCCTCAGCTATTCAGCTCAAGGTTAGCATTCTACAACTTGAGCCACAGAGCTACTTCCAGCTTTTTCTGCTGAGAAATCAAACCCAGGGCCTCATGCATGCAAGGCAAGCACTCTAGCACTGAGCCACCTTCCCAGCCCCCAAAAGGTCTTATTACTGTGTTTTTCTCTACTTTCCTTTTTGTTAATGTGTGCCCCATATTAGTCCCTTTATGGTTGAATGTATAACATTATTATATTTTCTGTTTAAATGATTCTTTTTAAACATATAATGACTTCATCTTTTGTGCATTTCTTGTTTAGATTGTTATGTCTGATAAAGATTAGCCATTGTGGCTCATTAGGCTAAGCATTTTCATCATGATTCTTGTCTTCACTTTCAGCTCCTATGAGATCCTACATCTAGAGTGAATCTTATGTATTCAATATTTGATTTATAATTCATTCAGGCACTCTATTTCTTTTAAATTTTGGAGTCTTGTAAACTTACATTTATGTTAACAATAACTAAGGAATATTACCTGGTGATTTGTTTTAAACTGTTTACTCTCTCTTTTATAGAACTCTTATTCATCTCCTCTGATTTTTTGAAAATAATTCAGAACCATGCGTCTTCTGAGCTTTTTCTTTTTCTTGACCTTTTGTGAATCTGTTGTATATTGTATGTGAATCTGTTGTCACTAGGCTTGCATTGAAAATTTTATATTTATAATATTGTTTATTTTTATTCTTATAAGATTCTTGCATGTTAACAAGTTAACTTCAATTACATAAATTATGCATTCTCTCTTTCTTGTTTTCCCCTCTTATGTAAGCATAAGTTAGATCAGATATGTCTGTTTGTAACAACAATTTTTACTTCTTCCTACACTCTGTTTTTATTAACAAATGTCTGCAATGAAAATTACTCTGTTTATGCTTCTTCACTTTCTTATTTTCAAATTCAATAATTTATGACCTACTTTGAATTTGCATTTTGTTTTGTTGCTTACTTGAATCAGCTGTTAAACTCCTCTACTCTATTTTTCAATTCAGTTATGTTGTTCAGCTCCAGAATATATCTCTCATTGTTTAAAAATGATTTTCATTTCCATTTTGTTGACATATCATTTTTCTGAATTTATTTAGTTCTCTGATTCTCTAGTTTGTTAAGCATTTTTCAAAGCTGTTAAACTTGATTGTACTAAGTTTGTCTTTGATTCCTCATGGCAAATTTCTGCACAGTCACTCTGTATCTGCTTTTCTCTCTTCCTCTCTTGTTTTTTCCTCTTTGATTCTCTCTCTTCTTCCCTCCCTTCTTCCCTTTCCTTGAACATCTTGTGATATGTAGTTGAAAATAAGTCATTTGAAAGAAAGGCTATCTCTCCTGATCTTTGCTCTACAGCAAAATAATTACTTTGCAGTGCATCTTCTAAGACTTGACCTCAACTCAATATAAAAAGTCTTCCCAGGATTTTTCTGACCTCTGTGCTTTCTTTTCCTGTAGGCATAACTGATTTTTTTTGTAACTAGTTTTTTTTTTATTGTAAAGATACTGTACAGAGAGGTTACATGAGTAAGGTAATGAGTACATTTCCTATCGAGCATTGTTATCCCCTCCTTTGATTTTCCCCTACTATCCCCTCTCTTTCCACTTCCACAACTCCTCACTCCCCCCACCCAAGTTGTAAAGTTCATTTTCAACATAGTGTCTTTTTTTTGTAAAAAGGTTTATTGTGAAATCGAATTGAGTCAAATCAAATATAGTGCAATAAATCTCCCACATTCCATCACACAACTCTAATTATGGTCTCAGGATCAATCATGATTTTCATGTCCAATCCTCTGTTTTCCCATAACCATAGATTACATCATCCAAAAATATGTGTATTTATATCTCTGAAAAACAAGAGCACAGCACAAAAGTAGCCTTCCTAGGAATATCACGGTTGAAATTAGCATTTGCTGTATTAGTAAAGTAAAAACTTCCCCCTCTTTTGTCTTTTATAAACAACTAAACAAATTCGAGTTAAGATACAAACCAGCTCCACTGTATACATGTGATTGATTTGTCTCTCAAGTCTCTTTTTTAAAATATATTTTTATTGTGAAAATACTGTACAGAGGGGTTACAATTACGTGGGTAAGATAATGAGCACATTTCTTATCAAGCATTGTAGCCTCCTGCTTTGTTTCCCCTTCCCATCCCTTCCTATCCTCCCCATTTCCCCCCCACCACCAAAGTTGTAAAGTTCGTTTCTCAACATAACAAGTTGTACATCTCATTGTTGCAATGGGTCCTCCTGTATCCCTGTTTTTACAGTTTGTTTTTTTCCTTCCCCTCCACATATACCAACATCATATATAGTGAAAGCAGGGGTTGTACCATGGGGGAGGGACATACAAGGCAACAAAGACATAATCTTATAAATATGTTAGAAACAATTGCATGAAAGATCTCTCTCTCTGTTTCTCTCTCTCTCTTTTTTTTTGTCAGTCATGGGGCTTGAGCTCTAGGCCTGGGAGCTGTCCCTGAACAATTCAGCTCAAGGGTCATGCTCTACCACTTGAGCAATCGCTCCACTTCTAGTTTTCTGGTGCTTTTTTTTTTTAATTGTGATTAAGTGTCAACATAGTGTCTTGTACATATCATTGTTACAATGAGTCAACCTGTTTCTTTGTTTCCACATTTTGTTATTTCCCTTCCCCTCCCCAAATTAGAAAAATGTATATAGAAGATACAGGGCACCAGAATAAAATGCAGTGACAACAGAGTTATACTATGGGGGAAAAACATACAAAAGAAACCAAAAAATCACATAGTAAGTACGTTAAAAACAACAGCAAGAAAGATAAAAGCTCTTTTGTCCCTATCTTGGCGGTTTTTTTCACTTAGCATCATCTTATATGGTCATATGTTTAAAGCTTTGGACCTTTTGTCTCTCCCCCATGGTACAATTCCTGTTGCCACTATATTTGATTCTCATTTTGTATACACATTTTTCTAATTAGGGGAGGGGGAGGGAAATAACAAAATGCTGAAATAAAGATACAGAATGACCTATTGTAACAATGAGATGTACAAGACCCTATGGTGGAAAAGAACTTTACAACTTCTGGGGGTGAGGGAGGAATTGGGGAGGTAGGGAGGAAAGGAATGGTAGGGGAAAAACAAAGGAGGGGTAACTGCTTGATACGAAATGTACATACTGCCTTGCTCATGGAAATGTAACCACTCTGTACAATATCTTTACAATAAAACACGCACACACACACACACACACACACACACACACACACACATATATGTATAAATTTAAAAATCACATAGTACATTTAAAACAACAACCTCTTGTATCCCTATCTTGAGGTTCATTTTACTTGGCATTATCTTATATGGTCAGATGTATATCACGTTTGACCTTTTCTGCTTGTCTGGTAAGATTATTGTAGATATATACTAGTTATTGCAATAAGGAAAACCATGGGACCTGTGTTCCTTTTTCCAAGTCTTTCCATTTCCTAACAAATGGGGTGATGTCATTCTTTTTGATGGAGACATAGAATTCATGTGTGTGTGTGTGTGTGTGTGTGTGTGTGTGTGTGTTTCCTTGCTCCATTCATTTACTGAGGGGCATCTGGTTTGGTTCCATATCTTAGCTATGGTGAATAATGCTGTGATGAACATAGTAGTGCTGGTACTGGTTTTAAATGCTTTATTGTTATAAAAAATCTCAACCTATTAATTCTCCAGGTTTTCCATCCATTTTCTATTGTATTTTCTATTCAGTCATTTCTTAAATATCTGCAGGTATGAACTTTCTACAGGTGTGAACTGTCTTTGGTTTTCATGAGCTGTGCTTATTGCTCTCGATGGAAATTTATTTGCAACTTGAAGTATAAACAACACCATATTAGATAAACTGAATGTTAAATGGAACTGAGATCAATCCCTCAAGCAGTCCCTCAAAAGGCTGGGACATTGAAAATTAAGACTTACAGGCTCTCCCTTGCTCAAGGAGAGAACTGGAAACTAGTCTGGCACGTCCTTTAAAAACGTATTATGCCACAAGGAGAAAGGGGTAAGAGCCAAAGTGAGTCAAAAGCATAAGACATTTCCTTGTTTTGGGTGACTTGTACTTGATAGGTTTCTCACTGGATTGTTGCAGATCTTTGACTCTGAGGTCCTCTAAGGTTAGTTTAGGGAACTTATATTTGTACACTTAATAATTCCATTGAGAAATGAGAACTTTGCTAATGTCACAATGCATTTTTGAATATAAGATAATTCCTTCAAAGAGAAGTTGAGTAACTTTGCTGAAGTCACAAAGAGAATAACCATCAGAGTGGTGTTTTGAAAAATATTTTTTAAACCTTGAACTTTCGGGGATAGATTTTATGCTGAGACAGAACATTGTCACCCATACATTGTTTTCCAGTTTTTATTCTGACCTTGAACTTCAGAGGAAGAAATAGGCTAATACGTAAATCCAATTGCTATGTGATAGCTATGCACAAAAAAATCAAGTGAAGCTAGGTTACCTAAAGAATAAAAAAACATTTTAAAAGATGCATCATTGATATAAATAACATACAAAAAACTAGCTTGATCCCTGTACAGAGCACTTGTGAGTAATGGTTTTTTATTTTAGTTATTCTTTTGCTAAGTGATTTGAAATCCACTGAGTAAGAAGGGTCACCAGAAGGATGATTTAGTGGAAATTGGAAAACAATAGTTTTTGAAGAGTGTTTGATTTCAATATATATCTTATGCTCTCTGGGATCCTCTCCCTCCTTAACATTGAGACCACGTCTGACTAGCAGTTGGCAAGAGGCAAAGGTCTGTAGCAAGGGACTGCAAACAAGACAATTACTGAAACTCAGAAAAGTGAAATAGGCTTTCCTCACACAGAAGACTGAGTATCAAACAACAGTTTGATACACTCTAAATGAAATGCATCTATTTCCTTCTAGCTATGTCTAACGGCCTATGTTGGGTCCGCTCTCAGAATCATCATTTTTTTTTCCCTTTAAGCCTGGAGCCAGTGGTGGTTTACATCTGTAATCCTAGATGCTCAAGAGGTTGAGATATGAGGATCAAAATTCAAAGCTATTATGAGCAGAAAAGTCCATGAAACTCTTTTCTCCACTTAGTCATCAAAAAGCCAGAAGAAGTACTGTGGCATAAATGGTACAATACTATCCTTATGCATAAAGCTGAGGGATTATGCCTAGACCCCAAGTTCAAGAAAAAAACTAAGAAGAAAAGTAACAAAAAATATCTCTTTAATATTCAGTCTTGGGAGCCTTCAGCAATTGCTTAGAGGACTCAAATTATAATCTCTTAATATTCAGTTTTTAAACATCATAACCAATTTGTACATGCTTCTAACACATTTACAAATAGACTACCTCAAATTTCAACTCAATTTTTTATGAGTATTTAAAATGTTTATTGGAATATTGTGACAAATTCAGTTACCCTCAGTTTAAGGAGTTTGATAAGGAATGGTGGTAGAAAAACATGTAAATTAGAGTGTGACTCAGCAAAAATTTAGTGGCTACCACTAGGACATTATTAGGCACTGAGTATTTGCAAAATTGATTCGTACATTGTCCCTGCCCTTAAGGATCTATAGAGTAAGGTACAGAAAAGATGTAGAGAAGCCCATGACATTGAAGAAAATTAATAATTAGATACAAATTGTTACCAGGAAGGGAGAAGGCTGTATTTAGAGAGACTTAATTTTCAACCAAGAAACTGAAACCATAATTACTGTGGTTTAGCTACAGGTATGTCTGATACATTGGTTGTGGGAGAAAAAAAATTCCTACATGCCAGCTCTAGAAGCATATACATCCTAAAGAGTGATAAATAATGTTAGACTTCGTCTTTGGACTATTAATCCAGCAGTGTCACCACTGTTCTTTGCTCTGCCATGTCTACAGATATATGTGCCATGAGAGATAGTTCTAAAAGCGGAAAGAGTTCTTGCATAAAAACATAAATTACCTGAAAACCACTGAATATTACCTCAATGTGGTGGAGTTTGAAGGTGAGAGTGTTCTTCTTATGGCTTTGAATTCCAAACACAATTCTCACATGTCAGCTCAAACTTTGGCATGAGGCCTAGAGTATATGGGATCCCAGGAAGTATATATAACTGGAAGAGCAATGGCCAAAATGTGTTCTGTCATGTCTGATATTGTCAAAGAGGCAATGGTGAATGGCAGAGGTACCACATAGTTTGGCACACCAGAGGTATTGGCAGCAGATCGGATGTACCAAACATGTGTCAAAGGAGTCATGTAAAATAGTAACAACAATGAATGGGAAACTCATTCCTTAAGGTAAAGCATTGAAGATATGTGTAATTTAAAAAACAAGCAAACATATAAGTGTACATATGAAGAAAATTCAGAAATATCACTCAGAAGAGTTTATTTGTGTTAATGTGAACCCTCATCATAGACATATATAGAAATTATCTGACTTCAGTATATGGACACGCATAAGGTAAATGATTATATTAGTCATTTTTGTTGTTCTTAGATTGTTTTTGTTTTTGTTTGTTAGTATGGTTAATATACCTAGATAAAACAATTTAAAAGGCAAAAGCATTGATTTTGACTCATATTTCAGTGGGTTCAATGCACAATCACATGGTCCTATGAACTTTGGCAGAACATCATGGTGGAGGTATGTGTAGTAGTTTCTTCACCTCATTTCAAAACAGGGAAGAGTCCAGAGACAAGATACCCTCAATGATCTGCTCCCAGTAACCCACTAACTCAAGCCAAATCATAACTGTCAAAATCTGCAGACCCCTCCCCAAATAACACTCCTAGCTAAGTACCAGATTTTCAGTACATGGGCTTATGAGGGGTGTTTCATATTCAAATAATAACTGTGTTATGCATAAAGTATAATAGAGAGAATTTTCTTTTTTCTCATTTTTCCAAAAAAAGGGAAATAAATAAATATGTGATAATTTATATAGCATTAAATTCAGCCACTAAAATTTCCAATTCTGAGGTTTTTAGTATGCACAGAGAGACATGAAAAGATCATAATGACCTAAGTTTGGAATGCTTTCATGATAACAAAAAAAACCTACCATTACTCCGTAGCAATCTCTTTTTCTATCCACTTTTCTTGCATGACAATCTTCAGTAAACAACTTATTTGTTTTTCTCCTCTGTCAATTTGGCTATTCTTGTCTCATATAAATGGGATTATACAATATGTTTCCTTGCACAAATGACTTCCTTCAGTAAGAATGATGCTTCCAAATCTGTTTATGTTGTCATATGAATCAGGACTTTGTTCTTCCTTGTCCAAAATTATTTTATTTATGGTTATACAATATTTTATATGTCTAATCATTCACATGTGAAGCATTGGGTTGTTTCTGTTTTGTCAATTATGAATAATACTTCTGTGATCAGCAATGTTTTTCTGTTTTTCTGTGGATCCTTGTGTGTTAATTTTTTCATATATAACAGGATCATGGGGTCATATGATAATTCAATGACTAGCATTAGAGGAACTCTCAAAGTATTTTTTTTGTCAGTTGTGGAGCCTGAACTCTGAGCCTGGTATTGTCCCTGAGCTCTTCCTCTCAAGGCTAGTGCTCTACCACTTGAGTCACAGAGCCACTTCTGGCTTTTTCTGCTTATGTGGTACTGAGGAATCAAACCCAGGGCCTCATGCATGCAAGGTAAGCGCTCTACCACGGAGCCACCTTCCCAGCCCTCAAAGTATTTTCTTAAACATTATAGCTATGTTTTAAATTCTGAAAGTCTATATAGAATCTTTTCACATTTTCATCACAATTTGTTGTCTATCTTTTATGATGGTCACTTTACTGTAAGAAAAGCGATACATTATTATTTTATTAATATACACTCCCTAACAAGTTAATGTTAAACATTTTTTCATGTACTTATAGAATATCTGGTTTGAATAAATGTCTCCTCAATTATTTTCCTAACATAATACTATTTATTTCATTATTAGAATTGAATTATGGATACTGGATACTGGGTCTAACTGGTACAATCATGGCATTTTGGCAGATGATGGGGAGTTTCCAAAAATTGTTAGAGGTGAAATTCTACTTTCTCATTTCCACCCCTAGGTGATAGGTGCCTGAATGCCCAGAGGCAGTTGGGGCAGGGACTTGTACAACAGGATCAGGGCCTACCAGACCTGTACCATGAACTCTTGAGAGTCTTTGAACTCTGAAGATTCCTGTAAACCTGTTCCAGCAGCACCACTTCCTAAACCTGTTCCCTAAGCAAGACTTTCCTTGGGTCTCTTGAACTTGACTGCCATTGGGCCATGCCTCCTGTCTCCCTACACCAAGGCATTCTTCTCCAACTCTCCATTAGAGTTGATATGGTTTGTTGAAATCTTTTTTAACCTGAATTTCTTTATTTTATTTTATTGTAAAGATGCTTTACAGAGGAGTAACAGTTACATGAGTAAGTTAATGAATATATTACTTGTCGAACATTGTTACCTCCTCCTCTTTTGTTTTTCTCCTACTATCCCTTTCCCCCTCACATTCTTCATCCCCTCCCACTCCACTCAAGTTGTAAAGTTCATTTCCAACAGTGTCTTGTGAGTATCATTGTTGTAATGGGTCATCCTTTGTCCTTGTTTCAGTATTTTGTTAGTTCCCATCCCATTCCCCTTCCCCTCTCCAAATTAGATAATTGTATATGCAAGAAGCAGGACACCAAAATCAAATACAGTGACAACAGGGGATATGCCATAGGGGGAACATACAAAAGAAATTTTAAAAATCACGTAGAACATTAAAACAAAAAGAACAAAGGAAAACCTCTTGTGTCCATATATTGGGGTTCATTTCTCTTAGGATCATCTTATATGGTGATATGTACATAGCTTTTGAGCTTTTCTGCTCACCTGATAAGATTATCCTAGATGTATACTAATCATTGCAAATAGGGGAAACCATGGGATCTCTATTTCTTTGGGTCTGGCTTACTTCACTTAATATGATTTTTTCCATTTCCTAACAAATGGAGTGGTGTCATTCTTTCTGATGGAAACATATATACATATACATATATATATATATATACACACACATATATGAATATATACATATATATATATATACCACATCAAATCAAAGAAAGGTTGAACAAATGGGATTACATTAATGGCAAAGAACATAGCAAAGAAAATAGCTAGCAAGATCAATAGAAACCTCACCAACTGGGAGAAGATCTTCACTAACCATACAACGGACAAGGGCCTCATATCTAAAGTATAATTCAAACTCAAAAAATTAATTCCCCCAACAACAAATCTCAAAGAAACAACTGCCTCATTAATAAATGGGCTATAGACTTAAAGAGAGACTTCTCTGAAGAGGAAGTAAGAATGGACAATAGACCCACGAAGAAGTGCTCAACTTCTCTGACTATAAAAGAAATGCAAGTCAAAACATTGAGTTTCTACCTCACCTCAGTTAGAATGGCTATAATCCGGAAATCAAATAACAAAAGATGCTGGATGGGATGTGGCCTAAAAGGAACCCTATTGCATTGTTGGTAGAAGTATAAATGTGTTCAATCAATCTAGAAAGCAGTAAGGAGGTTCCTCAAAAGACTCCACATAGAGTTCCCCTTTGATCCAGTAACCCACTTCTGGGCATTTACCCAAATGATCACAAACAAGGCCATACTAAAGCTACCAGCACAACTATGTTTATCACAGCAGTATTCACCATAGCTAAAATATCCAACCCAGATGCCCCTCAGTAGATGAATTGATCAAGATTTCTTTTTTCTCGATATTCATTCTACTACCCTCATGGTTCAGTGTCCTAACAGTATTAAATGCATTGCAGGCTGGAGGCTTTCTAATAAAGACTCCCCATTCAGCCTTTCAAAATGTGGCTTCTTTGTATCTGGCAAACAAATACTCATATAACAGATTAAAAGAAGTATTTATATGTTCTGTTTAGTAACATTTATAGATAATTTGTACATATTTTTTCCCTGTATTGCTTCTCTTTTCTTGCCTTCTTACATTCTTGATGGCTTGGTTTACAGTATAAACATTTTGATTCTGAGATAGTCTGATGTATCTGTTTCCTTAAATTTTAACAATGATTTTTAAAAATCCAATTAAATTTTATGACTATATATGTATGTATTTTTTTTCTTCAAACACTTTAATAGGTTAAGCATTTTTAAAATAAGTTTTATATTGTGAGGATTCTGTACAGAGGAGGGGTTACAGTTACATGAACAAGATAATGAGTACATTTCTTATCAAGCATTGTTGCCTCCTCCTTTGTTTTTCCCCTACCAGCCCTTCTCTCCCACCTCTACAACTACAATCTCCCCACCCCCACCTCCCACCTAAATTGTAAAGTTCGTTTTTCGACATAGCGTCTTGTACATCACATTGTTGGAATGGATCAACTTGTATCCCTGCTTAAACAATTTGTTTTTATCTTTCCCCTCCCCAAAATATACCAACATCAAATACATTGAAAACAGGGGTTATACATGGGGGAGGGACATACAAAGCAACAGAACTCACTTGGTACCTTATAAATACATTAGAAGCAACAGCAAGAAAGAAAAAAAAACACTTGTGTCCTTATCTTGGGTTTCATTTAGGTTAATATCTTATCTGACCTTTTCTGCTTGTGTCAGACAGATACTAGTTAGTGCAAATAAAGGAAACTATTTATTTATTTATTTGGGCCTGGATTACAAAATTGAGATACCACCTCATCCCAGTTAGAATGACTATAATCAAGAACTCTAATAACAACAGATGCTGGAGGGGATGTGGACAGAAAGGGAGGTTAACTGCATTGTTGATGGGTGTGTAAAGTTGTTCAACCACTTTGGAAAGTGGTATGGAGGTTCCTCAAAGGACTCCACATAGGGCTCCCCTATGACCCAGCAATCTCACTTTTCAGCATTTACCCAAATGATCACAAACAAGATCGTACTAAAGCTACCAGCACAACTATGTTTATTGTAGCATTATTTACCATAGCAAAGATATGGAACCAACCCAGATGCCCCTCAGTAGATGAATGGATCAAGTAAATGTGGTATATGTACACAATGTAATTCTATGCCTCCATCAGAAAGAATGACATTGGCCCATTTGTTAGGAAATGGAAAGACTTGGAAAAAATTATATTAAGTGAAGTGAGCCAGGACCAAAGAAATATAGGTCCCATGGTTTCCCTTATTTGCAATAACTAGTATATGATTGACACAAGCAGAAATGGGCAGATAAGTTGATGTTAGGAGAAATGAACCCCAAGATAAGGATTCAAATGTTTATTTCTTTCTTGGGATTGTTTCCAACATATTTATAGGATGATTTCTTTGTTGGTTTGTATGTACCTCCCCCAGGGTATAAGCTCTGCTTTCACTGTATGTGATGTTGATATAATTTGTGGAGGAAAAGAAATTGTTTAAATAGGGTTACAGGTGGATCCATTAGAACAATGAGATGCACAAGACATTATGTTGAAAAACGAACTTTACAAATTTGGCAGGGCGGGGGTGGTGGGGGTGGAGAGGGGGAGGGATGGGAAGGGGAAACAAAGGAGGAGGCAACAATGCTTGATAAGAAATGCACTCACTATCTTGCCCATGTAATTATAACCACCCTGTATGGTATTTTCATAATAATAACATAAAAAATTAAAAAAAGAAAATGTGGTATATATGTGCAATGGAATTCTATGCCTCCATCAGAAAGAATGACATTGCCCCATTTGTTAGGAAATAGGTTTAGTTTTTACATTTTGTTTTTTTGTGTGTGTTTTGTTATGCTTTTTTTCTACATCTAATCTAATAGATTGCTATAAGAGGAAAAACATATAAGTTCTTCCTGTAGTTCTTATTTTGAATTTTTAGCTTTTTCCATTTCTGACTTCCCTTAACATGTCAGATGGCCTGCCTTGAATATTGACAATAACAGATAAAATATGAGCTCCTGTTTTCTAGCAAACAGAGCTAGTGTCCTACATATACATTCTTGAAATAAACCATAATATCACATTTTATATCCTAATTTTACCATCATTTCTTCAGACTTCAAAGTCTAGTCAATGCTATTTTCTTCTGTGTGGCATAGTGCTTAGTAGAGACTTGAATAATTGAATAAACAAATTGATGTATTTGTGAATGTTTAGTCAATTGAGAATAAAAAGTATTTAGGACTTTATCTCTGTGGTTGATAATATGAATAATAAGAATCTTATAATATCACATGTTATTTATCTCAATACTTTCATTGTTCCTTTTTTTCCTTCAGCCTAAATACAAATGCCAAGTCTCAAATAAAATCCCCGAGTATAATTCCTTCTCCTATGGTAACTTAGAGCTATCCAGGTTGCTGACTAAAGACTATTTATTGGTGAAGTGTTTTATAATGTGGGGAATGAAGCCAGGGAGTCTTTTCAATAAAGCAACAATTTGCTCTGAAGGGAAAATTAGAATCAGCAATTTTTTTGACCTCACAAATTAACTATTTTTTCATCCAGTGTACTTAATAATTGCCAGGTTCATTGCTCTAATGTTCATTGTAGTCTATTAAATCACCTCTGTGTTACTCTGGTCTACATTCCTATTATTATATTTACCACACAGCACTGTAATTACTGTGGTTATTTATGCATCTGTTTCTATCATTAACTAGGGTTCTATGGGAAATCACAAAATATTGAATATTTGTATGCCCCAGACACCCGGCACATAATCAGTGTTCAATAAATATTTCCAGATGACCTCATTTTATATGTCATCCAGTTACCAGGATATGCTTTCATGCTGGATCCTTCAAACTACTTGAATCTAATCTTTTCTCTTCTTGACAGAATAGAGTGAATAATTGGATTAAAAAAATAAATAAGTGAGAGAATTAACAACTGGATAAATGTAGTAGAAATTGACTCTTCTATTTCACATCCACGGGTGCAGGAATGGAACTATTACACTGTATTCACATCTTGATATGATTTCATATTTTCATTTCTCATCAAGTCTCTACCTCAGAGATTCCCAAGAGAATTCTCTAGGTGCATGAATAGCTTCAGTATTGGGTTCATTTGATAGTCTTTATTTCATGATGAAGTTTTTTTTGAAGTTTCTTTGCAATGTCCATCAAGACCTTTCTGATGTGGTTGCTTCTAGTCACAGAGGAAATAAACTGTATTTCTTTGTCACTAAACCCTTAGATCAAAAGCATCTCTGCCTTTCCTGGGATGTGTGTATCCACTGACAATCTGAAGGACTAGAAGTCAGGTGGTTCTAAACCTTCTCCCTTCTCAATTCTACTTCAAAGGAAAATCAAAGAAAGCTAGGTGTCCTGAGTAATTGAAACCTGAGGTGAGAGTTGATGATGACTCTTGATGATGTGAGCATTCAGAGGCCATAGACTCCCATGGTGGCTGCATATCATCTAGTTAATTGCTAATAAAAGTTGGATATTGTGGTTTCTTCTTCTTGACTCTCTAAGATTTCCATATTTTTCCAGCTAAACAAATGTATCTTTTGGCCACAATGTCTTTTAAATAATGAATTTGTTGCATTAAATGGAATTAGAAATATTTTCTCGAGCTTAAAACTCAAAATTTTAACCATTGTAATTAAAAGCATTAAAGATAATGTAGATTTAAGTGTATTTTTTCCAAGAAGTTACTCAGTGCTAAAATAAATCAATAGATGCAATGTTATTACCACTTAAAGCAAGGTACTTACTACAATCATGACTATACTCTCTTGATAGAGACTACCATTTTTAAAGCTATATTCATAAACACTGGCTTGAGGATAATTTAGAGCCCTCTGCTAAAAGGAATTCATGGACACTTTTGTTCATGGTACATTGGCTGGTAACTTATCCTTGTACATATCCGTTGTGCACTATAGGCATGGCTCTGGGACATCTTAAGCTGATAGATATTCCCATTTTTCCTTTCTAATACACTGTTTCTTGGTTTAATATAGATTATATATTTTGAAACACATTACTTAACATAGTACAGAATAACAGCCTACCGAAACAATTTGAATAATTCTATTGAATATTGTTGGTGTTCATTTTGACTTTCATTGGAAGAAACAGATGCAGAGCCCATGTAAAGAATTAGCCAAAGCACGAGAAATAGGACTACCTCACAACTTGCAACACTATACAAAATTCCTTCTGAGTTTTGCCACCTGCCTCAAGCTATGAGTGACTTCAGAAACTGGAAAATGTGATGAAAGACTAATTTAAAGCAAAAAAAAAAAAGTAAATATAAAGCTTATTGAAAAGATATGAAAAAGCAAATACTCAGAAACCTAAAGTCTTTTTGAAAGTAGAAATAATTATCTTGCTTGCTTATAAATACTAACTTTAAATAAAAGTCTGGCAACTCAAATTAGATATTTGGGGAGATGGAGAACAAAGTTCGAATTCTTATTTACTCTCAATATACTGCATTTTTTTTAAAAAAAGAGAAAGCAGATGACAATAGTATAAAAGTTATTGAAAGGAGTATTCTGTGTAATGATATAGATAAAGTTTCTTAAAAATACAATTAAACACCCAAAATAATAGTGAGTAAACCATGTAAATTATATGGAAAAAAAGACTATTCCTGTGTGAATCACATGTATGTGTATGTCAGGGAATCTACATAGAACATAGATTAAAATGGTTAATAAGCTGGTCACTGTTGGCTCACACCTGTAATCCCAACTAATCAGGAGACTGAGATCTAAGGATCATATTTCAAAACCAGCCTGGGTAGAACAGTAATCATCAGAAAACTGGAAGTGGCATTGTGGCAAAAAGTAGTTAATGCTAGCTTTGAACATAAAACTCAGGGACAGCAACCAGGTCCTTAGTTTAAGTCCCATGACCAAAAATAAATAAAGAGAGAATTGATAATGATAACAACAACAACAACAACAATAATAATACCAAACAAAGAAAATATAAAAGAGCAGTTTTTCAGTCCTGATGTCTGACAGAGAGGAGTCAGGGAAAAAAAAGTTGTTAGTAAGAAGGACTGTCTGAAGTGTTCAGCTGTCATAATGAACCTGATAACCATTCAGATTTATTTGTTCAAAGTGCAGTAAATGTTTCAGAATACAGAAATAGTAGAATATGCTAAGTACCAAGAAGATATTAATAATAAGCTGAATTGATCCCCTCAACTAATACTTTTTCCATTCATTCAACACAAAACTCAATAAAATTATAGAAAACAGAAAGAAAGAGAAGAGCAAGACAAGAGAAAGAAGTTATATCTTTCAAACATGTATAAAAATCCAAATTCTGCCGGGCACCGGTGGCTCATGCCTGTAATCCTAGCAACTCAGGAGGTTGAGATCTGAGGATCTCAGTTCAAAACCAACCCGGGCATGAAAGTCCATGAAACTGTTATCTCCAATAAACCACCAGAAAACCCTAAGTGGTGTTGTAGCTCAAGTGGTAGAGAGCTAGCCCTGAGCTGAGAGGGATAGTGCTCGCTCAGGCCCAGAGTTCAAGCCCCACGACTGACCAAAAAAAAAAGGAAAAAACTTTTTTTTTATTGTGAAAATACCATACAGAGAGTTACAATTACATGGGCAAGATAATGAGTACATTTCTTTTTTTTAATTTTAATTTTTATTTTTTGTGAACATACTGTACAGAGGGGTTACAGTCACATGGGCAAGATAATGAGTACATTTCTTATCAAGCATTGCAGCCTCCTCCTTTGTTTACCCTTCACATCCCTTCCCCTAGTCTCCCCCACCTGATCTTCACCCCCCACCGAAGTTGTAAAGTTCATTTTTCGATATAACGACTTGTACATGTCATTGTTGCAATGGGTCCACCTGTATACCTTTTTAAATGATTTGTTTTAGGAAAAAACTTTTATTGGATGGGTGGGGGTGTAGTTCAATGATAGATCACTAGTCGAGTATGTACCTGGTCTCAGGTTCTGTCCTATAAATACAAATGATATACATATACATATGTGCAAGTGCATACAAACATCTCCCACATCATGTTCATAGACATAAGTGTTCATGTGCACACACAAATGGCTATGCATTCATATATACATACACAAATATATATGCACATATACACATAAATATTGTGAAAAAGTCACTATCTTCACCAAGAAAGTTAGAGGGAATAGATACCAATAAAGCAAACCATAAAAGATAAAACAGGATGAATCTAATATTTGAAAAATCAATTTGTACAATCTTTGGGATTTGTGAACAAGATGATCCTTGCACAGAAAGTTTAGAAATCAAATTTCAATGTAAATCAAAGAAGATAATGAAAAATAAACCTCTACATATATGTGGGGTTAAATAAATTTGTAGGCATCACCTGTAGATTACATGTCCATGGTGTGAATTGTGTAAATAGATAATCTATATACATTCATATATATAAATATGTATTTGATATATGTATGTTGAGTCCAATGGTGCTCTCTAGGAGGAAAGGTTGTTACAACATTCCTGGGGTTTGAATTGGTTGCTTGATGGTTTGTTCATGTCCTGTCTTGAGTCTTTCATTGGTTGACTGAGCATGCAGGATATTATGAGAAGAAGCATTTGAGCAGGAACCTATGACATTATGAGAAGAAGTGTTTGAGCATGAACTTAGGGGACTGTGGGAGGAAAAAGCACCTGGATATGCCACGCACAATGAAATGGTTGTTATATCTGCTAGTTTTTTTGTTATTCACCAAACAGCAATAAAACATATATAGCTCCGTAAGTCTTTTCATTATTATCATTATTATTGGTAGTATATGATAGTTACATATGCTATACCTTGAATCTATGATATATTTCATGTAAATGAACATTTATAAAAAAATAAGGGGCAAGTATAATATTTTGTATAATAATTTGTGTTTAAAGCACAGAAGGAAACTTTCAAATGGGATGGTAGTAGTAAGTGTTGGGCTGTGGATTAATTCAGAATAGAGATTTTTTTGCTTGGTTAGGTTTGATCATTTGATTTGAGAACATTTAATTTTGATAAACATACTTTCACTTATAATTTCATTTCTTCTTTGTTAACATTTAACTAGTGTGTCAGGTTATACCCTCAGAGCACCGACAGGCCATGGCAGACTATGGTATAGTTGTGATTTCCAGAACCCTGATCAGAAAGGGCAATTTCTCCCAAATTAAAATTCTTTCTAATACTAAGTCAGGCAAGTTAGGAAAGCCATGTTGTAGATGTAGTTAGCTAGAAAGCAAGATTCAGAAGAGAATACTCTTGGGAACTTATTATGAGTTCTTATTACGAGTACTTATTATGAATGGGTTACAGGTTAGATATCCAGGAATGTAGTATTGGTGAAATGGGGATTTGCCTCAGGCCATGATGTGATGAGGTCAACATGGCTGGCCTCCTTGACTGCTCACATTGAGAATTGTGCTAGACCATTCTGGCTTCAAGAAATAATGTAAGGTTCCATAAAGGATTCTGTAATATTCTGAGAGAGCCACAATTCTCAGCACTGGAGTATAAATTGAAGAATATAATATCAGGCTTAAGAAAACTTAGAAGACCAACAAAAGTTTCTTCAGTAGTTGCCCTAAATCAGTGGTAGGAAGAGGAGCTAGAATACTCCATATTGGCTTAGTGAAAAGAACAAAAGTATATAGAGAATGGTAAAACACAAAACCAAGTGGCAGTGGGAAAGATGGTGAGCAAATGTCAAGTGGATAGACCAGGAAGACAGGTATCTGAATACTTGCTTTAATCAATGGCTCAGATTGGTGCCATTGAAGCAAGATCACCCCCTCCTGTTTTTAATAAGGCCATTGGTTTTAGCCAGAAATTTCCATAGTGCTGATCCCTGTGGATTCCTTTCAACCTAAGCATTATATATACTTTAAAAGCCAATTGTAATCTTTTGAAGTGCCCAATTAAAGATATAAAAATGAATAACCAGAGATGTCTGTCTTCCCATTTTCTTTGTAAATGCACTTTTCTGTGTGAAAGAATTTTAAATCTTCCTCTGATTATGTTTCCCACTCTTCTTTTATTTCCCAGTCTTCTTCAGTTACCTTAGTTCTCCCTCCTCCATCATCCTGCCATTCATCCTCTAGCTCCCAAACTGTCCAGTCCACTATCTAAACTTTTTCTTTCTTCTGATCCTTTGCTGTTGGAGCAAATGGAGCCACATTCCACTACCCATGGGTGTTCCAAGCCTTTGCATGGAGATAATTCAGGTGTGAAGTAACCATCCTCTTTGAAGTGCTTCACATCCAAATGTGTCTTTCTCATCTTAAACTTGATCCTGAGGAATTATAATTTAACTGGAAGATTAACCTTTTTTCTAGCCCTGCTTTCAGCCCAGACTGGGTGCAATGTGCTTAAGGACAGATGGAAGCTCCTCTGTATGTACTCAGTTTGTTCAGTGCTGGTATGGACACAGCAAATGTACAAGGTCACTTACTCTGTTTCCCACTGCCACAAATACCAGAAGTTGTTTAAAACCAGAGGCTCTGTCATTTGTGTAATTGTTAGTCTACACACACACACACACACACACACACACACACACACACACGTATTATTAAACAAAGACCAAGGGCCTCCAAAAAGGTCCTATGGATAGAGCTGTTCTTGTCCATATGAAGCTGTGCAGACTTATGGGAAAACAGAGTCCACTCATGATCTTAAAGTTGTCTAATTATAGGCTGGGAAGTTGGCACAGTGGTAGAGCACTTGCCTTGCATGCATGAGGCCCTGGGTTCGATTCCTCAGCACCACATAAGCAAAAAGAAAAAAGCCGGAAGTGGCGCTGTGGCTCAAGTGCACACTAGCCTTGAGCTGAAGAGGGACAGCGCCCAGGCCCAGAGTTCAGGCCCCACAACCAGACCCCCCTAAAAAATTGTCTAATTATCAAACTATGAGATTCTGGAGGAAGATGGTGGAAGAGAAGATGGTGGCTAATGAAGCTCTCCCATAGAAAGCAGCTTTAGTGTTCCAGTGAAAAGTCCTAGGCTAGGGAATCACACCAAGTGTGCAATCAGAGTACAGAGATTTTGGCAAGAGAGGAAAAGTCCAGGCAGCTTGGTTAAGGGGACAGATTTGAGCATTTGCTAGTGTCCGCGGCAGCAGTAGCAGTGGTGGCAGCAGTAGCAGCAGGTTTTGCCAAGGCCTCCATATCAACAGAGAAGAGCCTGGGATAAAGGCAGTAGAGATGATGTACAAGTGGATTCTACTCATCACCAGAACTGACAAGGAGCAGGAATCTTCATCTTGCTGACCACTGACAGTCGCAGATCTTGGACGGCCCAGAAACCAAGGACAGGCATGAGTACCCCAAGATATCCTCACTCTTTCTTGTGGACCCAGGGTGGGAGATAGCCCCTCTGCCACCACCAGAGAACCCCACTTTGATACTGACTAAGACCCAGCTAGAGTAGCTAGCATGCAACTCAGGCCTTCGAAGAATAGGAGCCATGTGACAGGTCATAGGAACCTGACCTGCCCTGCTCACTTCTACCCAGGAGAAAGTTGCCCTTTCCAGGCAGAGGTAGGTCCACCCACAAAAGAGTGACTTTCTTCACTGGGTAAACAGCCAGAGGCTGTCCCTCTCCACTGCAGCCTAGGCAGCAGACCCAGTGGCATGAGGAGTAAAAGATAATGATTGAAATGCAGTAAACATAAATCCTGAGAATGCTCCAGGTTGGGCTCTGTGTCTCAGTAGCTGGCCTCTCAGGTTACAGCTACTGATTGTTGACAGGCCTCAACCACATGCAAACCTAGCCCCATCACATTAACCAAGCTAGAAGATACAGCCATCGCCCTCTTTTGTGATACTCAATGTAGATCTCTCTCTCAATGTACTAGCCTGGGAGGATGATAAAAAATTCCCTGGTAAGTCAGAGCTTCTTTCTGCCTGCTCAAACAGACTTTAGAAACCAATCAAGCCACAGGAAAACCAAACACCACAAGCAATCCAGAGACTCCACCAAGAGACTGGTTAAGGACACAAGGGAGACACAACCCCCCCCCCCCCAAAAAAAAAATCAAAGAACTCTTTTTTCTATTTAATTTTTTTAAAAAATTGTTTTCTTTTTTTTCATTTTTATTTTAGGTGTGTGTGTGTGTGTGTGTGTGTGTGTGTGTGTGTGTGTGTGTGTGTGTGTGTGTGTGTGTATGTGTTAAAACTCTTTTTACTCTTTTCCCTATTGGTGTTTTTTTGGTTATTTTTGGTGACATAATTGCTGTTATGCTCATCCCCAGATATATATCCATCTTCAATTATTAGTCTTTATCCTTCATTGTGTGCATACCTAATTTAGAAAATGATTACTCAGTTCACAAACTCTCAGCTTTAACTCCTTCATTAGTAGTATTATTTATTGATACATACATAATTTTTAAGTGTTACATTTTTCATTTTAAATTTTATTTTTTTCATTTTTCCTTGTTTCTTCATCTTGTTCCTTTCCTTCTGTTTCTTCTCTCAGAATTTACGTCTTGATTAAATTCCCTCTCTCCTTTTCCCTCTTCATATTCCTCTAATCTTATTTTCTCCCCATAATTCTCCTAAACCTATTAATTTCTGTTCTGCTAATTCCTCCTTTGATGGTTTTAGTCCATTAATCCATAATTGTTTGTTGTTGAACTAGATTGTATCTGTTAAACTAGATTGTGTCTTACTCATTTGACTGCGTAAAACAATCTGTGCAACTACAGGGTTCTGGTTGCCTTAAAATAGTGTTCTAGAGTTAAATTTGTTTTGCTTTCATACCATATGGGCAGAACAAGCTGGAGAAATACAAGAAAAATGGCAAATCCGAGTATCTCAACTCCCACTCATGATAATCAGGCCAAAGAGCAGTTAATGAATAATCCAGAAAAGAAATTCCAAAATGTGCTACAAACACTACTGGTAAAAATGCTGAATGAAAAGATTGAGAGCCTGCAAAGGACTCTGTCTGAGCATGATAGGGAAACACGTGAGCAGACAAGGGAAAAGTGTGAGCGTGATGAGGCTAACCAAAGATTAATACAGGAATTGCGTGAATATGAGAAAGCTAATCAAAGATTAATAGAGGAATTGCATGAGTAGCATGAGAATAGGCAAAGATTAATGGAGGCATTCAGGAAATCCACAAACAGACAGCTGAGGCCACAAAGGCATTGATGAATGTAGCCTATGTGAAGGAAAGGGAGTCCAATGAAATCATAACCAATCAACTAATGGATTTGAGAATGAACACTGAAAACCAAATTAAGGAAGTAAATAATTCCATACAGGATCTAAAACAAAGCTCAAACAAAGAGTTTGAAACCATGAAAGCTGACCAATTAGAAGGAAAAGAAATAAAAAAAAGTAGAAAGTCTTGACAGTAGGTTAGACAATGCAAAATATCAGATCTCTGGGCCTGAAGACAGCCTAGATTTTATAGAGAAAGACAGACAACTATTCAAGACAAATACAAGAAATATGATAGATCTATTCAACATTTAGAAGACACCATCAGAAGGTCTAATCCGAGGCTAATTGGTGTAGAGGAGTACTTAGAGACAGAAGTTAATGGTTTAGGAAATTTATTTAACAGGATTCTAGCAGAGAACTTCCCCAAAATGCAAAAAGATAGGCCTATTCAGAAATAAGAATCCTTTACAACCATAAATATACCAGACCAGCACAGGACTTCCCACCTTCACATTATAATCTGCACAGGATCAATTCAGACCAAGGAAAGGATCCTTAAAGCTGTCAAGGAGAAAAGATCAATCAGAAAAACTGAAACAATATATCTTCACCAAACCAGCCCTACAAAAGATACTTAAAGATGTCTTACACATAGAAAAGCAACAAAAGCACCATGAAGGCCAAGAAAGACCTCCCAAAGAGAGGATACAAGAATTATAGGAAGAACCCAATTGTCACTGCCCCCAAGAAGGTGGATAACATAGCAGGAACTACCAAACACATCTCAGTCCTAACTCTCAACATTAATGGACTAAACTCTCCAATTAAGCTACACAGACTGTCTAGTTGGATCAAAAAGCAAAATCCTTCTATCTGCTGCCTTCAAGAGACACACCTTGCCCACAAAAACAAATTTATTCTGAAAGTAAAAGGCTGGAATAAAATCTTCCAAGAAAATGGCCCCCACAAACATATGGGAGCTGGAATCCTAATATCAGATAAAATAGACTTCAAATTAAAATTTGTGAGAGGAGATAAAGAAGGTTGCTACATACTAATTAAGGAAACTCTCCTTCAGGTTGATATTACAATTCTAAATATCTATTCACCAAACAACAGAGCACCCAAATTTGTCCAAGAAACACTACCTTCCCTAAAATCTCACATAGATCCAAAGACATTAATTGTTGGGTACTTTAACACACCACTGTTCCTGCTGGGTAGATCAACCCAGCAAAAACTCAGAAGAGAAACCTAAGGCCAAAAGAATTGTATAGATCAACTAGACTTAATAGACATCTACTGAATATTTAAACCAACATCATCAGAATACATGTTCTTCTCACAGTACATACAATATGCTCCAAAATAGACCACATTTTAGGTCACAAAACAAACTTGTCCAATTTCAGAAGCACTGAAATTTTTCCCTGCATTCTCTCAGACTACAAGGGAATAAAATTAGAATTCAACACCAAAAGCCGCCAAAGAAAGTCCCATAAAACATGTAGGTTAAACAACACACTGTTGAACCACCAGTGGGTCATGGAAAAGATTAGAAAGGAAATTTAAATGTTCACAATATTCAAATAAAAAAAGGGAACACACAAACTAGCAGTTCCTCTGGGACACACCAAAGGAAGTATTTAGAGGCAAGATTATAGCTCTGAGATCCAATATCAACAAACTGGAGAGATTTGAAACCAACAATTTAATGAGATACCTAAAGCTCATTGACAAAGAGCAACCAGCTAAACCTCAATCCAGTAGATGGAAAGAAATAACTAAAATTAAATCAGAATTAAAGGAATTAGATTCCAAAAAACCATAAAGAGAATCAAGAAAACAATTGGTTCTTTGAAAAAATTAACAAAACTGACAGACCTTTAGCAAATTTTATCAGAAAAAAACAGAATACACCCAAATAAAGTAACTCAAAGATGAGAATGGAAACATCACCACAGAAACAACCAAGATTCAGAACATTATAAGGGAACACTTCTCAAGCCTTTATGCTACTAAGTTTGAGAATATAGAAGAAATTGATGAATTTTGAGCAAATATTGACAAGCCAAAGCTAAACCAAGATGATTTAAACCACTTAACATACCCATATCAAGCATCAAAATAGAATAAGAAACCTCCCACCCAAGAAAAGCCCAGGACCTGATGGATTTACAGCTGAATTCTACAAGACCTTTAAAGCAGAACTCTCACAAATACTCTTCCAATTCTTCAATGAAATTAAAAGTGAAAGTTCACTACCAAACTCTTTCTAGGAAGCCATCATAACCCTCATCACAAACCAGGCAGGGACTCATCAAAGAAAGAGAACTATAGATCCATTTCTTTGATGAACATCGATTCAAAACTTCTCAATAAAATTTTGGCCAAACAACTTCAACAACTCATCGAAAAAATCACACATCATGATCAAACAGGATTCATTTCAGGGATTCAAAGCTGGTTCTATATACACAAATCACTTAATATAATTCATCACATCAACAGGAGCAAGGATAAGAACCACATGATTATCTCAGTAGATGCAGAAAAAGCATTTGACAATATACAACACCCCATTATATTGAAGGCACTAGAAATACTAAGAATCCATGGAACATTCCTCAATATAATAAAGGCTGTGTATGAAAAACCTACAGCCAACATTATACTTAATGGTGAAATGTTAAAGCCATTTCGTCTACATTCGGGAATGAGAAGGATTTCTACACTCTCCACTTCTCTCCAATTTAGTATTAGAATGTCTAGTTATATCTATAAAAAAAGATGCAATTATAAAGGTGATCCAAATAGGGAAAGATAAAGTAAAACTCTCCCTCTTTGCAGCTGACATGATCTTGTACTTCAAGAATCCCATGAACTCTACTCCTAAATTACTCGAGCTGATTGGAAATTTTGTTAAAGTAGCAGGGTATAAAATTAACCCTCAAAAATCAATGGCTTTTCTGTATGACAAAAATGAGAAGATCAGAGCTGAAATTAGGAAAGAAACTCCTTTTGTAATACTTCTACAAAATAATAAGCTCCCTAGGAGTCAACTAAACTAAACAAGTGAAGGACCTCTATGATGAAAACTTTAGAAACCTAAAAAGGAAATTAAAGCAGGACTTAGGAAGTGGAAAAACCTCCCAGGCTCCTGGATTGGGAGGATCAACATCATGAAAATGGCAATACTTCCAAAGGCTGTCTGCAAATTCAATGTGATAACTATCAATATCCCAACCTCATTCTTCAGTGAAATAGAAGAAGCAATCCAAAAATTCAAAAGATGCCAAAAAGCAAAAACAATCCTTAGTAGAAAGAGCAGTTCTGGAGGAATATTGATACCAAATTTCAAAGTATGCTACAATGCCATAGTAATCAAAACAGTTTGGTACTGGCACAACAACAGACCTGAGGATCAATGCAATAGAACTGAAGACCCAGAAATGAACCCACAGATATATAGCCACTTAATCTTACATAAGGGAGCTAAAAAAAATAGAATGGAAGAAAGACAGCCTCTTCAGTGAAAGGTACTGGCAAAATTGGTTAAATATCTGTAGAAAACAAAAGCTAGATCCGTATTTAGCACCCTGCACCAGAATCAACTCCAAATAGATCAAAGACCTCGGATTCAAAGCAGACACCCTGATAACATAACAGGACGGAATAAGAGAAACCCTACGTCTCCTTAGCACAGGCTGAAATTTTCTAAATAGAGAACCAGAAACACAACAAATCAAAGAAAGGTTGGACAAATGGGATTGCATGAAACAGCAGAGCTTCTGCATGGCAAAGGACATAGCTAGCAAGGTCAATAGAAAGTCCACGGATTGAGAGAAGATCTTCACTAGCCATACAATGGACAAGGATCTCATATTTAAAATATGCTTAGAATCTAAATCCCCCCAAAACAAATTCTCTAAGAAAAAACTGTCCAATAAATAAGTGGGCTAAAGACTTAAAGAGAAATTTCTCTGAAGAGGAAATAAGAAAGTCCATTAGACACATGAGGAAATGCTCAACTTCTCTAGCCATAAAAGAAATGCAAATCAAAACAACATTGAGATACCACCTCACCCCAGTTAAAATGACTATATTTAAGAACGCTAATAACAAAAGATGCTGGGGGATATGGCCAAAGGGAACCCTACTGTGTTGATGCTGGGAGTGTAATCTTGTTCTACAACTTTGGAAAACAGTGTGGAGGTTCCTCAAAAGACTCCACATAGAGCTCCCTTATGACTCAGCAATCCCACTTTTTGCATTTACTCAATCACAAATAAGGCTATAATAAAGCTACCAGTACATGTATGGTTATCACATCATTATTTACCATAGCTAAGGTATGGAACCAACATAGATGTCACTGAGTAGATGAATGGATTAAGAAAATATATGATATATATGTATATATATACATATAAATATATATGTAGATAGATAGATAGATAAATGCACACACACAATGAAATTCTATGCCTGTGTCAGAAAGAATGACCTCTCCCATTTTTTAGGAAATGGAAAGACTTGGAAAAAAGTTATATTAAGTAAAGTATACCTGGCCCAAAGAAACATAGGTCCTAGGCTTTCCCTTATTTTCAATAACTAGTATAAGTCTAAGATAAGCAGAAAAGTTCAAAAGCTATGTACATATGATTATATAAGATGATGTTAAGTGAAATGAACCGCAAGATAGGGACACAACTATTTTTATTTCCTTGCTATTTTTTAACATATTTAAAATATATATGATTTTTTGCTTCTTTTGTATATGCTTCCCCCACAATATGACCCCTGTTGTCACTGTATTTGATGTTGGTGCCCTGCATCTTGTATATACATTTTTCTAATTTGCAGAGGGGAATGGAAATCACAAAATGCTGAGACAAGGATACATGTTGACCCATTGTAACAATGAGATGTACAAGACACTATGTTTTTTTTTAAATTTTTTATTGTGAAAATACCATACAGAGCGGTTACAATTACATGGGCAAGGTAATGGGTACATTTCTTATCAAGTATTGTTGCCTCCTCCTTTGTTTCCCCTTCCCATCCCTTCCCATCCCCCTCCCCCTAGACAAAACAACAGAAGTTTGTTTCCTCACAGCTCTGAAAGCTGGAATTCTAAGATCAACTTTTTTTTTTATTGTGAAAATACTGTACAGAGGGGTTACAATTACATGGGGAAGATAATGAGTACATTTCTTATCAAGCAACTTTGAGCATGGATTTTCTTCTAAGACTTCTCTATGGTAGGTCAATGTCAATCTCTTTCCAGTGTCTTTCTTTCTGGTTCTTTATGTCATATTTGTAATTTCTATTAGCATCACAGTAAGATGGACTAGGTCTCTGATGACCCAATTTCATCTTAGTTACTTCTCTAAGCTTGTATCTCTAAATAACCTTTTGAGATGCTGGGTTTTGTAAGACTTAACACAAGAATTTTTAGAGGATAGAAATCAACCCATACAGACAGTCAATATGGCATAATGTTATGCAGGGAAAATCATAAACGAAACAATGAGGGAGTACATGGTGATAATATAAGGAACTCTATTTTTAACTCCAAAAGAGAGAGAGGTGATAGATAAATAATAATCTTACAGATAAATCTAAGGAAGACAGTAGAATTAATAATCATGAAAAGGAAACACCGTGAAAGGCTGATGAAAACAATGGAGAATGAATAAAAATAGAACCTTGTTTTATTACTTAGTTTCTATCCTAGTGACTGGAACCAAGAAGTATTTGGTAATGATCAGTTAATATGGCCACATGTGAACTGGAGGAAGGATAAAGAAAGAGAAAGGAAATATAGAATAGATATAGAATCTATGTAAACTTGGAGAGGTAAGAACCTCAGAACCACAATTACAAATTATGTAAGATAAGCTTGTCATTCTCTACTTCACATAATTGACTGACATACATTGGAATTTATATTAGGGTATAAAGTATGTGTTATTTGGGTTACACATTAAAATACATTATGCATTTCCCACAAAATGATTAGAAGCAGAAAGAAGTTGAAAGTAAATCCATGTCAAGTTAAGTTCTTCCTTGAGAATAAGAGAGTTCTATCTACAAAACATGTTTACAGATGTGAATTTCAAAGGTAAACTCAGGGCAAAATATGAGAATCTGAAACAGTGTGAGAAGAAATGGATAATGATAATGAAGCAGATCCCAAGCTAGGAGTCCCTTGAGCAGCAGAAGGCAGATAGTTCATTGCTAGTGATGTCTGGATGGGGTTGTGTCATGAGCTGAATGTTTGTTCTCTACCACAACTGCTGTATGTTGAGACCTAAGCAAATGGTTGTATTAAAATTGGGTCTTTGGGAAGTGATAACAGTTATTATTCTCTGTCCACCTCTGCCACCACATGAAGATGCAATCCAGAATGGTCCTTACCACACACCTAATCTGCTGTTATTTGTGCTTGGATTTTTAAGCCTCCAAAATTGGAAGAGCAAAGGTTCTATTGGTAATAGTTGATACTTTAAATTGTTTTTGGATTAACAGCTTAGACTGATTGTAGTCCCAGTATTAGTTCAAAATCAGGTGAAAAATAAGCTCAGGAACAAGGTATATTTACTTATATCAATGATACATTTTTCAAGTCAATTGGTAGCTCCCTCAAAGGTTTAGGTTATGGATTTAATAACGTAGCTCCCTAAAAATAAAGAAATTGAAATACATATACATAATGTGTGGGGTACCGTTACAGCCTGTCCGATACCCTGGTAGTTTAGAGGACATGTAAAGCCATTGAACCTTTGCAGTGGAACTGCATTCAGGTGCAATGTAAAACTTCATTGTGTTGCAAGACCTTAAAAGACTGTAACTCTTCTGATTTTCTTAGGATTTGTCCTCATATCTTCTGCTATGGGCAATGCACATTTCAACATTATGAAAAATGAGTGCAAGTTGTAGCATTTTTGAGGGGCTGATAGAATTGTTCTATTATGTTGAGAGCTTTCTTATGTCATCTCATTGAGTCAGAAATACTTGTGCTATTCTTCATAATCTCCATTTTATGAGGTAGGAAACTCAGGCTATGAAACATAGAATGATCAGAGTTCAAGGGTGATAGTGTGCTCCTGATTTAGTGGTGTTTTCGATGACTCTGATCAGCTTCTACAGGGCTTCCTTTCCAAAGCTGCGCAGTCTCCCTATGTTGTCAGCTAAATGATGGTCCAAGTAAAAGTGTTTGTAGAAAACAAAAAATACTAGAAATCAGTGTTTTGTTGAGTGTTTTACTTAGAGACCTGGTAATTAGGCATTTTGTAGTATACATGGATTGATATACAGGTCTATTCCATGTTCTATCTATTGTCACTAAGAATTGTCAATGGATTCATTTTCTCTAGCTCTTTGGAATTTATCTAAATCTAGCATAGAGTCTGCTCTCTTATCTAGGCCTCTCTCTATTACATAAAAATTGAGTTACTTAGAAGAGTATCAGTGGCTCATGCATATAATCTTAGCTACCTAGGAGGCTGAAATGTGAAGGTTAAGTTTGGAGCCAGCCAGAGCATGCAATTCTAAGAGGCTGTTTTCTCCATTTAACCAACAGGAAGCCAGAAGTGAAGGTGTAGCTCAAGTGATAGAGCACCAGTTTTGAGGAAAATAGCTTAACTAGAGGCCCAAAGTTCAAACCCAGTACCAGCACACCCACACCCACACCCACACCCACACACACCCACACACACAAACACAAAATGCCCTTAGAGAAAATAGAATATTAATGGCCAAAATTTATTTAATCCTTACTATATGACTAATATGATTCCAAAGAATTTACATAAATTAGTACACTTATTCCTCCCAATAGCTCCATGAAGGAAACACTGTCACCTTTCCCTTGAAGATTCAATTTTGAAGTCCACAGAACTTGCACCAGATGTCAATGCCTAGAACCATGATTTTTGTTCTCAGCTTCTAGCAGAATTCCTGATATGGAGAAGTCCCTCATAAATATGAATTGGCCATATGTGCAGCATCAATATAACATAATTTTCTTGAATCAATTCCCTATCTCTGTTTGTCCCTCTGTTTGACCCATGTGAAGGTGACATCTGAGAAGTTTGGGAAAGAAAAATAGGGGGGGGGGTGTTTGTAGTAAAAGAGAAACCAAAAAGTTTAAACACATACATATTGAGGACTTCTTAGATGTTCGTTAGTCCTCTGATGCCTCTTATTGCCTGGTAAGCCTCTTCAAAATGAATCTCCACAAAGACAGATGAATAGTGCACTTGCCTTGTTAAATATTATAATAGAGGACCAATCCTGAAAGGATGAGATAACTGCCCATCAGGTACTCAGCATGCACCATACAATTTTGATCTACATATCACTTTAGACTCCTGAACCAAGAAAAGACAATCACCCCCTGTAGGTACTCTTACTATACAGCCTCTGTGAGCTCTGCTCATTCTGTGCCTACTTTCAGACTGTTTTATCCAGTCTTGGAACAAGTCTTTCCCCTTGTCTGGGTTTCCACAACTCCATTCCAAGGAGTATTAATCAGAAATTTCTCTGCATTTTAGAATGAGTTCTGGTTCATCTTGAAGAATCCCTCCAAATCTAGGATATTTTATCAGAATTGCTTCTGTACGAGGTTGGCCACACTGCACTATTAGCTGTTGCCTGTGAGCAATTTTGCTGTCCTAACCTAAAATGGTCCTTATTTCTAGGAATACCTTCACCATGACAACCATTGATTTCAGTGTCCTTTGATGGGCTGATTTCTTAAAGTCAGGTGGATTTAGGGCAGTTCAGAAATTAGGTGATAGGTCATAATCGACATAGACTTTGACCACTTCTCTTTGTTCTTGAAGGGCCTTGATGCCTGTGGTGCTTGTAGCAGTGTTTCACAAAGTCTCCTTGATGTATTTAAGAAAATGTCAGCCTACACTTTCTTCTAACCCAAGTGTTATTTTTCCCCGGACTAGGAAAAACAACTTAATATCCAAAGTTACCTCATGTCTAATGGTATCTTTGCCAATAAAAGACCTTTTCAGGTTAGCCTGAAGTCTGCTATGGAAGAAAACATGTAATAACCAAGAATTTCTTGGAATACAGAGCTCTAACTAACCAAATGAACTGGGCACTCTTGAACGTGAAGTAATCACACACTTTGCCAAAATGCTTGTAGGGCCATGGAAATGTAGCTCTGATTTGGTCTCAAAACATTTTCCCTCATTTTAGTTATGAAAATGATGCATTTGCAATTCATTCAAGAACATTTCTCAGCCTTCCTTTTCCAAGTTAAATTGGGAGATAACCAAGTGGTTCTAAAAAAGCAAATGCAAAATTAATCAGCCAAACAAGCAAATAAAACTGGATGGGAAACCAAGCCAGCAGAATTGCAGATGATTCCTGGGTGCTTATGCAATTATGTATAACAACAGAACCCTTTTATTTAGACTCTAGCTTTCTTAGTCTCATATCCTGTTGTGTGTGTGTGTGTGTGTGTGTGTGTGCATACACATGCACGTGTACCAATAACTGAGCTAGTGCTCAGGACCTGCCACTCTTGCTGTTTATTTTCCTCTCACAGCTGGCTTTCTACCTCTTGTGTCATGCCTCCATATCTCTTTCAAATGAGTTTGTTTTGGACAATGGTAACAAATGCCATTATTCTTGTGTTTAGGAGAATTCAGAGAGAACATTATAATTCAAAAGTACTCCCTCTCCTCTCCATCCATGCCTTACTTCCTTTTTTTTATATTCTATACTTGGGTCTACTTTCTTCTCCTCACCTGTTGCTTCTTTCCTTCTCTAACCCTTTATCATTTCTACTCTACCTATCTCTCCCAATAGCCCTTGAACTCTTATTTATTCATTTCTACATTTTCAAAAATCATTCTCTATCCTTTCCCTTCCAGTTATCTAGAATAATCCACGGCATTTCATATAAGGTTAGGAATTGCCAAGGGGTCTTACTAGAAATAGTTTATTGCTGTTGGAGCTGATGCTGTAATTTCTAACTCAACAACACTGAGTTGTGTGTTGTGATAAAAGCCACTTGGATGCTAAAGTTAGAAAGATTAATGTGCACTACATCTATTGAGAATTTGGGGTAGGAAAATACAGATGTTCTCATTTTGATTGAGGGGGCCAGTATGTGTGATAAATAATTGTGAACTTGTTTCCATAATTGTGTTTAGCAAATCTCTCTTTCTGAAGCCTATTTTGGTAACATGTCAACCCATGAAGTTCTTGTTGACATTTACTCTATTTTTTTCTTTTTATTATCATTTTAAGTAGTTGTACAAAAGAATTGCCATTTAACAAAGCAGTTTATGAATACAATATATCTTGCTGAATGTTATCTCTTGAAACATTCTCCCTTGTCCATTGTCTACTTTTATTTTTAGAAATAAGCTTTGGTGCGTAATGTTCTCTTATTTCAGTAACTGTAGATTTATTCATCACAGCAATATCCAGTTAATTGTAAATAATATTTTCCTATCCTAGCTAGCTTTGAACTGCAACCATCAGATCTCAGCCTCCTGAGTAGCTATGATAATAGATGTAAGTAAGCCAATAGCTCCCAGCTAAAAATTCTTAAAGAAAGGAATTCACAGACTTGCAGGTAGAATAAGCTGAAATTCTAATTTTCCTTCTCTTTGTACAGGTTGGACACAAGTAAGAGGTTAGATGCACACTAATTCTTGCCATGACTGTACTCCATTCCAGACTAGTTGGTTAAGAAATGTAAATGAACAGGTTGTGATATTTGACAGGTGTTTGATAAAGTTATGAACAAGCTCTGTAAATGATTCTTCTAAATGACCTGGCTGATCAGAAATGTTTACCCTGATTCTGTGAGAGAAGAGGGACTTATACAAAGCAAAATATGGAGAACTATGTTTTAGAAAATGTATTTTGCAAGTGGAGGTGAGAAATGAGCAGGTCATAAAGGAACATTTTCTTTTACTCTGATTATGGATAGGTAAAACAATATAATACATATTTCTATAACTGAGCAAAAAACTGATAGCCAATGACATTTCATTCTCTAGTCATTGATGAAGATCAAACAAAGAACAACAATGAAATTACATACATATGCAGACATGTCTCTCTTTCTGGGAGAGTTGTAGCTAGGGACATTAATAAGAGAAACCATGAACATTTTGATGAGATCCGCTAGGCATCCCACTGAACTTTTCTCTGGTATCTTTTTAAAGTATGAGATTTCTAAAATCAGCTATACACAACAATTTAATAAAGCAAATATGTATCTTCCAAGTGCTTGATCTGAAAGCATATAATATCTTTTGATCAGATAAGAATTCCATCTTCCTGTCATGACCCATTAGACTCAGGAAGAAAATCCCCCTGGGTACTGGATAGCAGTGTGTTGTGCCTAGCATCAGTTACATGTTATTTTAATGAATGAAATCAATAATCACAGCAGGAGGGACAGATGGAAAACCTGGGAAGGAGATCATTCACTAACTTCCATTTCCTTATGTACTTTGTTGGTGGCTAGATAGGTGCTAGGTGCAGGTGCTCAGTTCTAGTAGTCTCTGGGTCTCCTTTGCGTAGTCAGAGATAATGATGCAAACTATTTACCATTGTTCCATCACTAGCTCCTTAAACAGGTTAATGGACTTTCAGATGCATTGAATATCCTATGCATGTTTTTCAGTATTTAAGGATATGAGGCATAAAAGATCCAGTATGTTAAATCTTGACTTGATATTTATGGGAAATTATAAGAAAAGGCTTTCTAAGGGAAAGATGTTCTTTAACTTGCTAGAAAACTGAAACAAAGACTAAAGCCTCTATAAGTGGTAAAGTTTTGAGTGTGAGTGCCTCCAATTATAGCGGGTTTTTTATTTTTTATTTATTTAATTTTATTTTTGGGTCCGGTTGTGGGGCCTGAACTCTGGGTCTGGGTGCTGTCCCACAGCTCTTCAGCTCAAGGCTAGCGCTCTACCACTTGAGCCACAGCGCCACTTCCGGCTTTTTTCTTTTTGCTTATGTGGTGCTGAGGAATCGAACCCAGGGCCTCATGCATGCAAGGCAAGCGCTCTACCACTGAGCCACCTTCCCAGCCCCGATAGCAGTTTTTTAATTTTTATTTTACTTAGAAAATATCTGGGAAATTGTTGCTTAACAGTGGATTCATTGGCAAAATTTTCTTAATTTACTTTTTTTGCTAGTCTGGGATTTGAACTTGTAGTGTTTGGTAGGCTAACACTCTACTACTGAGCTATTCCTCCAGCCCTGTCTTTTGCTACTTACTTTGGAGATAGTCTCATGGACTTTTCTCCTCTGGCTGACCTTGAAACATGAACAAATTTCAATGATCAAAGAAACAATGTTTCAAAGAAACAATGTTCTCATATATGTCTCCAAAATCTAGAAGGAAGAATTATGAAAGTTTTCATCACTAAGAAATGATGCATGTTTAAAGAGATAATATGTTTAATCTAATTTAAATACCATACAAATACACATGTATCAGAGGTAACACTATAACCTATTCATACATATACTATAGTGTTTCTGTGTCACTAGTTATATGGAATTGTAAATAATGAATTGGTTCATTATAAAAATAATCAGAAAAGTATTTCTAATAACTTCGGGAGAGAAAGAGGTATATTCTGCAAGTACTCATGTAACAGAGTTAATCCCACAGATTTAAACTATTCCACATTAAAAAGAAATGTTCCTCTTCAGCAGCATGCATTGTATATTTCACAACTTTGGCTTTATGGTAATCTAGTCTTCCTGTTTATCTCAGTAAACTAAATGGATTAAAGTAGTCAAAGAAAGAAGCAGGAGTGAAGAGAAAGAAGAGAAGAGAAAAGAAGGAAGAGGAGGAGAGAAAGGAGGAAAAAAGATGTGAAGCAGGGACTGTATGCATTTCATCTAGTATCTGCTTGTAGGTACTATATTTAGTTCAAACAAAAGTTTTGTTTAAATAATATATTTGTATTAGAGATTGTAGACAGACACGGTCGTACACTCTTCTAATCCCAGCACTCAAGATACTGGGTTAGAAGGATCAAACCAAAGTAAAATCACAACCCAAATAATGTTAAAAATCATAAAGGACTAGAAGAAGAAATTGTCCACTACCATACCATAATAAAATTTTATTTTTTCTTTTGTTTCCTAACTGTTATATTAATATTCTTTCTAATTATACTATGGTATTCTTTTTTATTTAATTTAATCTAGAAAATAAAATTAAAACCTAATGAATCAATCACTCAGGGAGAAATATTACAAGTATTCCTGGAAGAAAGTGCAAGGCCCTTGCTTAAGAAGTTTGGGTAAGAAAATGACAGATATCCATTCTGTCTCTCCAATTTCTGCTGCCATTTTCATGTCCAGCCCAGAGACAGCAGAGTTTCTCAGGGAATTTAAACTGACAGCTCTGTGCTGATTAGCAACCTCGGGACATACATCTCTGAATAAGATCAATGTCACAGTGATTTTGCTCACAGCAGCCACAAAAGGAGGAAAAGTACCATCAACAAATACTTCACAACGCTGTTTATTAGAACAAAATATAAAAGTTAGAAGTGTGGGGGAAAAAGGAGAGGGTTTCCCATCATGCCCTTAGGAAAACTCTTAGCAATGACAATGACGATACTTCCCTTTACTCTGAAGAGTGGGAACAGGAGCTTGATGAAAGTGAAAAGCACACATATTTATAAGGTGATTGTTTTGTTGCTTTGTATGTCCCTCCCCCATGGTAGAACCCCTGTTTTCACTGTATTTGATGCTGGTATAATTTGGGGAAAAGAAGGGAAAAAAGCAAATTGTTTCAATAGGGATACCAGTGGACCCATTGAAACAATGAGATGTACAAAATGCTATGTTGAAAAAGGAACTTTACAACTTTGGTGGGTGGTGTGGAGCCAGGGGGAATGTAGTCTTGGAGATGGGAGGGCAGGGATGGTAGGGGAAAAACAAAGGAGGAGGCAACAATGCTTGATGAGAAATGTACTTATTACCTTGTTCATGTAATTGTAACCCCTCTGTATGGTATTTTCACAATAAAAAATTTTATTAAAAAAAAAGAAAGTGAAAAACAAAACTGGAAACTTGATATTCTTCTGAAGCAGATAAGATGTCATTCGATTTTTTTAATAAGTTTTTTTATTGTGAAAATACTTTACAGAGGGGTTACAGTCATAAGCAAGATAATGAGTTCATTTCTTATCAAGCATTGTTGCCTTCTCCTTTGTTTTTCCCCTACTATCCGTTCCCTGACACTTCCAAAACTACACTCCCCCCCACACGCCTAAATTGTAAAGTTTGTTGTTCAATAGTGTCTTGTAAATCTCATTGTTACAGTGGGTCCACCTGCATCCCTATTTAAGCATTTTGGTTTTTCCCTTCCCCTCCCCAAATTATACTGACATCAAATACAGTGAAAACAGAGGTTACCGTGGGGGAGGAAGATAAAAAGCAACAAATGTCATTCAATTTTTGAGAGTTTCTTTTGTAAAATTTTATTTCTTCAGAGTAGATCCCACCTAATCGATTAGAGTGTTCTGGAAGAAGTGGGGAGTATTATCACATGTTTTCATATGTGGCCCCAAAATGAAACTTTTACACTTTGTTAGCCAAGTTAGAAAATTGTTTTAATATTTTCTACAATGTGAAGAAACTCTTGGGAAGCATAGAACAGACCTAAGTTTACACAATAGCATATGGCTATGTTTGATTCATATTTCTTGATGATTTTGGAAGTCTTGCTTTACCCAAAACACATGTATTTACCTAATGTGGGAAGTAAAATGCTAGATGAAAGAGAGATTTTTTTTTCCTCTCAAATCTAATTCCTTAAAGTAAGCAGCAGTTTTCTGGAAACCTCAAGATGCCCAAAAACTTTGATGATAAAGTAATGTATACCAATACAATCTTGTTTGGTGATATGATTACACAACTGGGGCTTGAATTAGGGTCTGAGGATTGGCCCTTCGCTTTTTTATGTAAGGTTGGCACTCTACCACTTGTACCATACCATATCTCTACTTCTGACTTTTGGCTGGTTAATTGGAGTTAAGAATCTTGCAGACATTCCTTCTTGTGCTGGCTTCAAACCATAATCTTAAATTTCAGACTCCTGAGTACCATGAGCCACTGTGACTGGCTGATACGATTACCTTTATGTGTGATATGGTATTGATGTAGAAATCTGTATCTAGAAGTTGACCAATATGAGAAATACATTTATTGCCACCACCATAAATCCAGATGGATGATAGTGACATTCCAGATTTCATATTAAGATTCATTACCATTTACTCTAAAAGAGTTAAATATTTCATTCTTCTATTCCAAATCTCCTTGTAGAACCCGATCACTTTATGTTTTAAATGTACACAGCAGTGTTACTTTTCTTTCAGATAGTCATAGGATACAATAAATTATGTATGTGTGATGCTCTCTACCTTCTGTGTGACTAGGACTGGAGGATTATTTTTATCCTATCTAGCTTCTCTTGATTGAGCTTCCAAGGCTTCACCTAAACTACGATCCCAGCAGTGTATCAGGAGGATTGTGTTTGAACGTCAACTTGGGCTACATAGAGAGACTCTGTATCAAAAACCAAACAAACAAAAATGTGTACTATATAGATAAATAAGTTGAAAAGGGAGTAATTTCATGACTGATCTTGACAACATGTAACCCATTGGGTAATTCCTCATGCCCATCTGCATTACATAATTCTTGCTGTGTACTGTGTTCTCATGGATTTTTGTTCTTTGGTTGACCATATTAATATCTATTTGAACATATGAGTGCATGAATTTGAACATATAAGTGTGTGTGTGTGTGTGTGTGTGTGTGTGTGTGTGTGAATGAGAGAAAGAGAGATGGAGGGAAAGAGAAAGGGAGAGAGGGAGAAAGAGGGAGATAGACAGAGGAATAGGACTCCAGAAGAAGAAGGTGCAGTAGAAGCTGGGGTGTAAACAAGCTCTCACATAGAAACCAGTTTTAGTGTTCCAGTGAAAAGTCCAAGGATAGAGAGTCACACCAAGTGTGCCATCATAGTACAGAGAATTTTGCCAGAGAGGAAAATTTCAGGAAGCTTGGTTAAGGAGACAGATTCACCCTCGGCATCACAAGTGAGGACAGTGGTGGCTGCTGCCATGGCCGCCATATCAATAGAGAAAGCCTGGAACAAAGGTACCAGAGGCAATGTGCAAGCAGATTCTACTCACCTCCAACAAGAAATGACAAGGAACAGAAATCTTCATCCTGCTGAGCACAAACAGTCACTGACAATGAACAGCCTGGAAACCAAGGGAAAGGTGTGAGTATCCCACAAGACATCCTCACTCCTCATGGATCATTGGTGGGAAGGCAGCCCTCTCCCAACACTAGAGAAAAACTCCACCTTTATACAGACAAAGTTCCTTGAAAAAGAGTGACAAGCTAAACCCCAATCCAATAGACAGAAACAAATAATTAAAATTAAATCAGAATTAAATGAGTAAGCATAGAAAGAATCAACAAAACAAAGAGTTGATTCATTGAAAAAATTAACAAAATTGACACATCCCTAGCAAATCTTATCAGAAAAAGAAGATAACACACCCAAATAAACAAACTCAAAGTTGAGAATGGAAACACCACAGAAACAACCAAGATTCAGAACATTATAAGGGAATATTTCTCAAATTTTTATACTAATAAGTTTGAGAATCTGGAAGAAATGGATGAATTTCTAGCAAATATTGACAAGAAAAAACTAAACCAAGATTATTTAAATCAACTTAACAGACCCATATCAAGCATCAAAATAGAAATAGAAATAAGAGACCTCCCACCCAAGAAAAGGCCAGGATCTGGTGGATTTACTGCTGAGTTCTACAAGGCCTTCAAAGCAGGACTCACACAAATACTTCAATTCTTCAATGAAATTGAAAGTGAAAGTTCACTACCAAAATCCTTCAATGAAAACACCATAATCCTCATCCGAAAACCAGGCAGGCACTCTCATCAAAGAAAGAGAACTATAGACCCATTTCTTTGATGAACATCGATGCAAAACTTCTCAACAAAATTTTGACCAAACGACTTCAACATCTCATCAAAAAAAAAAATCATACATCATGATCAAACAGGATTCATTTCAGGGATTCAAAACTGGTTCAATATAAACAAATCAATTCATATAATTCATCACATCAACAAGAGCAAGGATAAGAACCACATGATTATTACATTAGATACAGAAAAAGCATTTGATAAAATCCAACACCCCTTTATGATGAAAGCTCTGGAAAAACTAGGAATCCAAAGAAGGATCCTCAATATAATAAAGGCTGTGCATGACAAACCTAAAGCCAGCATTATACTTAATGGTGAGATGATAAACCCATTCTGTCTAAATTGAGGAATGAGACAAGGATGTCCACTTTTTTCACGTTACTTCAATTTAGTATTAGAATGTCTAGCAAGAACAATAAGACAAGATGCAAACATAAAGAGAATCTAAATAAGGAAAGATGAAGTAAAACTCTCCCTCTTTGCAGATAACATGATGTTGTATTTAAAGCACCGTATGGGCTCCACTCCCACTTCAGCTGATTGGAAACTTTGGCAAAGTAGCAGGGTATAAAATGAACCCTCCAAAATCAATGGCTTTTCTGTATGCCAATAACTAGAAGAGTGTAGCTGAAATAAGGAAACACCTTTTGTAATAAAAATAAAATACCTAAGAGTCAACTTAACTAAAGAAATGAAGGACCACTATGTTGAAAACTTTGAAAACCTGAAAAAGGAAATAAAAGCAGAACTTAGAAAGTGGTAAAACCTCCCACACTCTTGGACTGAGAGGATTAACATCTTGAAAATGGCAATACTTCCAAAGGCTATCTACAAATTCAATGCAATATTTATCAATATTCCAACCCAAATAGCAAAAACAGTCCTTAGCAGAAAAACAGTGCTGAAGGAATATCAGTTCCAAATTTCAAACTGTGCTACAAAGCTATAGTAATAAAAAAAAATTGGTACTGGCACAAGAACAGACCTGAAGACCAGTGAAATAGGACTGAAGACCCAGAAATGAACTCACAGACCTATAGTATCCTAATCATCAACAAGGCAGCTAAAAAATAGAATGGAATAAAGAAATTCTCTTCAGTAAATGGTGTTGGCAAAACTGGTTAAACACCAGTAGAAAACTAAAGCTAGATCTGTATTATCACCCTGCACCGGAATCAACTCCAAATGGATCAAAGACCTTGAAGTTAAAGCAGACACCCTGAAAACATTACAGGAAGAAATAGGAGAAACTGTAGGGCTCCTTGTCACAGGCCAAAATTTTCTTAATTGAAACCCAGAAACACAGCAAATCAAAGAAAGAATTGACAAATGGGATTGCATAAAACTGCAGAGCTTTTGCATGGCAAAGGAAATAGCTAGCAAGATCAATAGAAAGCCCATAGATTGGGAGAAGATCTTCACTAGCCATACAACAGACAAGGGTCTCATATGTAAAATATACCTGGAACTCAAAAAATTAAATCCCCCAACAACAAATCCTCAAAAAACAACTGCCTTATTAATAAGTAGGCTAAAGACTTGAAGAGAGATTTCTCTGAAAAAGAAATAAGAATGGCCAATAGATACATGAAAAAATGTTCACCTCTGGCCATAAAACAAATGCAAATCAAAACAAGATTGAGATTCCACCTCATCCCAGTTAGAATGGCTATAATCCAGAAATCTAATAACAACAGATGCTGGAGGGGATGTGGCCAAAAGGAACCCTACTGCATTGTTGGTGGGAGTGTAAACTTGTTCAACCAGTTTGGAAAGCAGTGTGGAGGTTTCTCAAAAGATCCCACATAGAGCTCCACTATGACCCATCAATCCCACTTTTGGGCATTTACCCAAACAAGGCCATACTAAAGCTACCAACACAGCTATGTTTATTGCAATATTATTCACCATAGCTAAGATATGGAACCAACCTAGATTCCCCTCAGTAAATGAAAGGATGAAGGATGGAGAAAACATATATATTATATATATATATATATACACACACACACACACACACACAATGGAATTCTATGCCTTCATTAGAAAGAATGACATTGCCCCATTTGTTAGGAAATGGAAAGACTTGGAAAAAAATTAAGCCTGGCCCAAAGAAACATAGGTCCCATGGTTTCCATTATTTGCAATGACTACTGTATGTTTAGGACAAGCAGAAATAGTCAAAAGATATGTACATGTGACCATATAAGATGATGCTAAGCAAAATAAACCCCATGATTGAGACACAAGAGGTTTTATCTTCGTTGCTCTTTTTTTAAAAATATACTTATCATGTAATATGTGGTTTTTTTCGTTTCTTTTGTATGTTCTTTCCCCATGGTATAACCCCTGTTTTCACTGTATTTGATTACATTGCCTTGCATCTTGTATGTACATTTTTCTAATTTAGGGAGGTGAAGGGAAATAACACAAGCCTGAAATAAGGTTACAGGATGACCTATTGTAGCAGTGAGATATACAAGATGCTATGTTGAAAATGAGCTTTACAACTTCAGGGGTAGGGAGGGAGTAGTTGGAAGTAGGGAGGGAAGGGATGCTGGGGAAAAACAAAGGAGGAAGTAACAATACTTGATAGGAAATGTACTTATTACCTTTCTCATGTAACTGTAACCCCTCTGTACAGTATCTTTGTATATGTGTGTGTGTGTGTGTGTGTGTTTGTGTGTGAGTGTGTGTATATATATACACACATATATGTTAAAAAAGAAAGAGGAAAAGAGGGAGAGAGAATTCTTTCAGGCTGTGATCATTTTTTGGTGTGGAATATTATGTCAGTGTTTTCTTTCAAACAAATGTGAGTAAGAATGGAGTGAAAAGGGACTGAAGTCTAAAGAGCACGAGAAGAACATTGCCTCTGAAGAGTTCACTGTAGCCCAAAGGATCTGTACCATCCGTGGGCTGGACACAGCACAACAGGGCGGCAGTGCCACGACAGAATGTGACTCCTTGATAACCTTATGTAACCTTACATATCTAAGATGAAAACATATTTAAGAACGATATTTTGGCAAACTTGTTGAGCTATAATTATATGCAACAGATTTGTATACATATTAAGGTGTATATTTGTGAGTTTTGATTTATGCATCTACTTGTCAAGCTTTCAACCTAATCAACATAGTGAATAGTCCCATCCTCTCCAAGAGTCAGTCTGTCCTTCCTTCCTTCCTTCCTCCATCCCTTCCTTTCTTCCTTCCTTTCTTTCTCTATTTCTTTCTCTTTTTTTCTTGACCAGTTCTGGAGCTTGAACTCAGAGCTTTGGTTCTCTCCATGAGCCTCGTTGTGCTCACAGCTAGCACTCTACCCCTGGAGCCACAGCATTAATTCTGTTTTTTTTTTGAGTGGCTTATTGGAGATAAGAGTCCCAGGAGGACTTTTATACATGGCTGGCTTTAAACCATAATCCTAAGATCTCAGCCTCCTAAGTAGCTAGAATTACAGGCATCAATCACCACTGCCCTGATCTCCAAGAGTATTTATGCCTTGGAAGTTCTCATCACCCTTGTCCTATTGGACTCTCTCTCTCTCTCTCTCTCTCTCTCTCTCTCTCTCTCTCTCTCCCCTCTGTCTGCCTCTCTCCCTCTTTTCTCTACTCTCTTCCCTTTTCTCCTATTCCCTCCATCTCTCTACATCTTTCTAACTCCATTTCTCTATCTCTCTCTTTAGAGGTATTTTTCATTTTCCCAAGTTTTATATGGATTAAGTGGTTCTGAATTTGCTTACTTTTTAGACTAATTTAATCTGCACTGAAATTTTTAAACATTATTATTAGTAGTAATTATGATGATTGGTCTCTGAATTAGCATTTTTATACACTGTCATTTAATGTCATCTACAATGTCATCCAAACTAAGTTATGAAAATGGTCCTTAAAATGGCCCTGCGGAAAATGGTTTGTTTCTGACAAGAATAGTCACTATATTAACAGAAGGTAATTATTTTCTTGTATGAGAGCAACAGTTCATTGTTTTGGTTCAGCTAACAAAAGATGGCTTCAATAGAATGATGTTCAGCCACTTGATTAGTTGTTTAAGGAGAATGGGAATTTCCCCCTTATATTCATGTTGTTTTTAGCTTTCAGATAGGGATAATGCGCACTCTATCCTCAAAGTTCTTTTTGAAGTGTCAGTTCTAGAAGTTGTTTTCTTTATATGTTGAAGTTACTTCTTAAAGCTGATTTTAAACTTTGAAAATACTCTCAAACCAAATTTGACACAATGGCTTCCTGCCCTGAACCAATAGTATTTAGGAAAAGAAATGCATATTTCCCATTAAATGCTCCAAATCATAGAACAATAGAAAGGACAGAGGATAAGTCATGATGAATTAGGCATGCATAATCGTATGCATTTGCAAAACCACAAGGAAACAAAATTCCCTTCATGACCAGAAGCTGTCTGAAAGCCACGTGGTCCTGAGAAACTGATCTTGGCAGATTCTGTGTATCAGAAGGTGAGGAGGAAACAGAAAGATGTGGTCAGGACTGGTAGATGCATTCTGGAGACTGGAAAATGATCGCCCAGGTGAACAGGGCACAGATAATGTCAGGAGAAGCAGTTCTATGAGTGGGGGACGAGAGACATGGTGGAGGATCAGAAATGTATAAGGTTGGAGCAACCAATGGATGATAATATAATCATCCTGGACTTTGGTAGAGGCTACAACACATGTGCTCAGCACCATGTTCAGACCGTTCTGTGATTTTTTACTCTTATTCTCCCCAACAGCCTTGTATAGGCTCAAAGCTGACATTCAGGTCTTAAGGGAAAACATTCATAGGAGCTTCATAGCACTGGTGTGGTGGAATATGTGATGGGATGTTGCTAACCTCAAAAAATTCATCTACAAAGCCCAAAATATAGTCTTTTGTACTTAAAGATCAGTGTTTTGATGTAGGTAGAACACATACTGCTATCTACATAACAGAGCCTGAGAATGCCCATACTTCATTCAAAACCATATGAGTAATAGACTTGGTACATATAATTGACTTTCCTCAGCTGCCATTTCAGCAAACCAAGTAGCTATTGGATGCTGACCTTATTCAAAAGGCCGGCAAGGTCGAAAAATAGTACAATCTGGAATTCAATCAATATTAGAGGATGGTGGTGACCTTTGGGAAATATATTTTGTAATGTCTTTTCCTATTACGTTATTTGTACATAATCCAGACTAAAATCTTCCATTTTGAAACTCATTATTTTTTAAAAATAAGCTAACTGATCAACAATGCTTGATAAGAAATGTACTCATTACCTTGCTCATGTAACTGTAGCCCTTCTGTACAGTATTTTCACAAAAAAAACTTATTAAAAAAGAAAACCAGAAAAAGAACAAGCTAACTAAATTCAGACTAAATTTTTCCTTTTTCTGGTTTCTTTAACCTCATCATACAGAATGCTTTGGTATTTTGGTCAGTTACTCCAAAAGCACTGATCTCATCTGATTAGACCACTGGACTTGAGGTATGTGGCTCCGCTTGCAGTGCTGTGACCTCAGTATCAGAGCAGTACACCAGCTCAGGGGTTACCTGCAAGCCCAGTGATTCTTGAGGACAAATCAATAAAAGTGGATGGCTGTCTTAGTCCATGACAAGAACACACATACCTGACTCCACAGGATGAGCCTCATTGAGTTATAATTATTCCTGTTTAGCATTTTAACCCGGTTCTCTTTTGGTAACAACCAAGACACCAACCAACAGCAGGGAAAACAAAAAAAAAGACCTAAAATGTCTTCTTTAATGTTGGTTAGTACATGCCAAATGGTGTTTTAAAAACTCATTAGCAGCATATTTTGTCAAAGAAATGAAAGAATTTCACACTTCTTTCCCTCTCTATTATCCTCTGATATTTCTATTTCCTTGGGTTGATAGCTCAGTGAATACATTTACTCCTAAATATTATTTTGTCTCACTTCTGTACAATCCACAGAGGGAAAAGTAATTAGGAATCACTCAGGTCAAATGGGAAGCTATGCTCAAATATGCCATTCTCTTAGAGGAAGCTTGTGGTTGGAAGAATTTGCCATACATGCGTGTGTGTGTGTGTGTGTGTGTGTGTGTGTGTGTGTGTGTGTGTGTGTGTGTGTGTGTGTGTGTATAGAAGAGTTTGACTTGGGGACTTATAGTCTTTGTCATGCTTGGCCTTCTCTTTCTTTTAGAGTTTTTTATTGTTATTATAAAAGTGATGTACAGAGGGATTATAGCTACATAATTCAGATAAAGAGTACATTTAATTTTGAACAATGTCACCACTTCCCTCACTCTCTTCTAGTTTTTCCCTTTTATCCCACTCACAAGTTGTATAGTTCATTTTCATCACAGTATCTAGTGAGGACCACTGTTTCCCCTCCATTTCTGTGCCCCCTTATCCTCTCAAAGACAAACAAACAAGACAGAAAAGAAAGAGAACAAAAGCAACCATAAAGGCAAAGCCTCTTGTTTCCATTTCCTGGAGTCCTTTTTGGAAAACATTATTTTAAATATTCAGAGGTACATAGATAAGATGCCTTTGTGTTCCTCTTCTAAAGAATATCCTCAGTTGGTACCACTGCATGTGAATGCCTAGAGTACTAGCATTCTATCACCAGAAGCACATATCTCCTTCTGTCTTTTTGCTGGTTAATTGAAGGTAAGAGTCTCACAGATTTTTCTTCCAGGTTGGATTCAAACCTTGATCCTCAGATGTCATTTTTCTGAGGAATTAGTGTTATAGGCATGAGACACTGGCACCTGGCATTGCCTAATACTTTAATTGATTTACTTAACAGAAAGTTCTTGGCAACAAAATACAGTCAGGTGTTGAAAAATGTCATTTTGACCAATGATTGATCTAATGATTCATAATGATTCCAAAATATCATAACAGATCTGGAAACTCCCCATTATGTGTGATGCTATGTGTTTCTTAACATTACAGCATAATGTATTACTCTTAATTATGTGGAAGATGCCCATATCTACTGGGCTATATGTCAGTACAGCATATATGCTTATATGCCACATGGAATACTCAATACAGTATGGATACCTAAGTTTTGGTTTATGTATTCATTAAACTATACATTCATTACTTTAGTGCATAATCTTACTAACCAAACAAATAACTTTATTGCAAAACCAGATGCTGTTTTGTTCCTACTTACAGTGAATCTTTTAACAGGCACCTTACCACAATGAGTAAGGCTGTCATCTGGTTTTGTTTATTCAATGCATATCCTATGGTATTAAAGAAATTGGAGAGGAGTTAGGTGAAGAGGGACAGGGGATAATGATGAAAGGGATAACATTGATCAAGATGAGCTGTAATTACAAACTAATTTGTTCAATTACAACTCCTTTGTACAACTACTTAAAGATAATAAAAGTAAACATTTAAAAGAATAGAAAAGAAAGGCTAGCTGTGCTGAACAGGCCTAACACTTCAGGTCTCAGAGTGTCTGTCTCTTGGCCAATTGACACATCACTGGACAATAATAAACTTCATTGTGAGTAAAATATCAATTTCTTCTTTATAAAGGTGTCAGAACACATTGTACTTATTGACGTTGTAGAGACGTTATATATAGCTGGTTCTTAAATTTCAACATTAAGGAAATTTTTGATTGTAGGGAAAAATTGTTAAGTATGGTAGATAAATCTGTGGCAATGTGGACAACAGTCAGTTGTTATTAATTTGAGAATGGACAAAAAGGAGATGATGTCTTGTGTTCTTTTGTTTTTGTTGTTATTGTTTGGTTATTTTTTTATTTTGCTTCCACTAGAAACTCCAGAAGCTTGTTATTTCTCTGGCTGCCATCTCAGATTTGCTATTTCCTTAGATTGCATTCACTATGGCCTCTCTGAGAACGTTACCCCGTGAATGTGTTCCTTTAGTGACCCCTCCCACAGCTGAGCAAAAGGTCCTCATTACAGAAGTCCTCAGGCAGTTTTGACTAGATGCCACATACATGGTGTGCTGGAGCTGCAGAAGTGAAATGTCCAAAGCCTACTGTAAGGGGCAGGAGGAACACAGGAAAGCCATCAGAACCTCAGCTCTGGGTATGAACCCTCTGAAGAGCTATGCAGAGCTCAGCAGAGAAGCAGTTACCTAGACAGATATAGAAAGGAAGTTTTCCTAGGAATCAAAATTGCTCATCAAGGATATAATGCCTTAGTTGAGACTCATCCTGAGGTATATCCCAGGGACAAGAATAAAGGATATTCCAGGCAGAAGTAACAGAACATAGAAAGACTTCTAACGGAACAGTGCCAAGTTGGAACACACATTGGCTGGAGATAGTTGGAACAGATGTGCACCCAAGGGGAGGGAGGCAGCCAAACCAGTGTTGGAAATTGGATAGATAGGCAAAATCCTTCATCACAAGGCAGCTGGAGTAAAGTGAGTGAAAAGCAAGGGTGAAAGAAATATGAAAAGTCTGTGGGAGATAGAATGACAGATTGAATTAAAGTTAAGAGACAAACAGGTTGCCTAGGGTGTGAGGAAAGGAAGCTCAGTGAAGACTCCCACTTACCTCCCCGATCCTCCACCCTCTATGTCCATGTTTCCTTCCACATGCCCATGTTTAATATGGTTGAGGGAAGTGGAGCTATTAAGGTCAGCCTCTGTCAAAAGAGGAGGATGTTCCAGACAGAAGGACAATTCTTCCTGTGTTGCTGACTCAGCCATCAGTACAGCCAGATGAATCTGGAATAAGGGCTCTGACTGCCGGATTTTCAAGGTAGCCATAGTGGAATCCTCTTCTCTTCTGCTTTCTCTTTTCCATTGAAGGTAAGAATATGTTTTATAATATAGACTAATAAATTCTATGATCAAATTTCAAAAATATTTGTCCTTCACAGGCATTAAATATGCTGACAAGAAATGAGCAGAGGCTCTTATAAAAATCAAATCATAATCTCTGAAGCTTTCAAAAGTGGTTAAATTTCAACAAGAGTTATCTATCAAGCTATTTTAAACCATTTGTTTTATATCCCAACCTTCATTTTATGTGGCCCTGATTTCTGTGAGAAATATGAGAGAATGGATCATCAAACTCTCAAAAGCATCATTAAGTTAAATGTAAAAGACAAAGTTTATCAGATTTAGTGCAGAACAATATATATTGATATAGATATATGTCCACAGTCCCCAAATAATCTGTCTTGAGTAGATGAGGGTTAACATTGAACATTATGTGAGAATTCTTCTATTCTGCTAGGTGAATCATTGATTTACTTTGATGTCCAAAATAGGACTATTGAGAAACATTAAATTTGACTGAAGAACAGAGCTCCCTCTCCCCCTTTTTCAATGAGCCACCAAATGGCAAAAATAGAAGGTATAGACTTTAATACAAATATGATTGCCTCTACTCAGAGTTGAGAGATAGAGAGAAGCAAATTGTTTGTTCTAATGCTTACTGAAAAATGTCAAGACCTGTACATTGTCACCGTCATGAAAGGGAAATGAAAGTAAAGATGATTGATGTATCCAGGTGCTGGCTTTCTTCTTGTCTGTCCTTTCAGAGTTTCTACTGTATAATGAAGAAGATAAAATAAAAGAATCATAGCATGAGAAGCGTAAACAAAAAGAATACCTACCAAACATTCTGTGATTCAGATTTCTCATAGCATATATAAATATATTAAATTTTATTGTAAAAGGGATATACAGAGGAATTACCATTACATTCAGGTACTGAGTACATTTCCTTTTGAACAGTGTCATATCTTTCCTCATTCTCTCAGTTTTCCCCTTCCCTAGTCCCTCCCCTAAAAGTTCTATACTTCATCTCCAACATAGTGTCTAGTGCATTTCATGGTGAACTGGTTCACCCCTTGTCCCAAAATTTCTGTGATTCCCTTCCCCCTCCCAAAATCAGATAAATGTATATAAAAGACAAAGAGTTCAGAAATCAAAAACAGCAACAAGAGACAAAAGGGAATTAAGCAAAGAAAAAAGGAAAGAAGAAAAAAGAACTCCAAACAGTTCAATAAAAACACTTCTTACTGACATTTCTTGGAGTTCATTTCAATAAACATCATATCATATGTTCTTATGCAAACAGCCATTGAGCCTTTGCAATTGCTCCTAAGAATATCCTCCTTTGTTCTCATTGTATGAATGTTTACTTGTAAATTTATAGGAACATTCTAGTTATTGCAAATAAGGGAAATCATGGAGCCTATGTTTCTCTGGGTTTGGTTTACTTTACTGAATATGATTTTTTCCAAGCCTTTCAATTTCCTTACAAATGAGGCAATGTCATTCTTTCTGAAGGAAGCACCAAATTCCATTGTGTATATGTACCACATATTCTTGATCCATTCGTCCACTGAGGGGCATCTGGGTTAATTCCTTATTCAGGCTATGGTAAACAATGCTGCAATGAATATGGTCATGCTGCTGGCTTTCGTGTAGTCTGGTTTGTGGTAAACTGGGTAAATGCCAGAGTGGGATTATTGAGTCATAGGGAAGCTCTATGCTTAGTCTTTTGAGGGACCTCCATACTGCTTTCCAGAGTAGTTGAACAAGTCTTCAATAAATGGTTCTGGCAGAATTGGATATACATGTAAAGAAAATTGAAGTTAGATCTTTATATATCACAATGCACCAGAATCAACTCCAAATGGATCAAAGACTTCAAAGTAAGACCAGATATCCTGAAAATATTATAGGAAAGGACAAGAGAAACACTAAGTCTCCTTGGCACAGGTCGAAACTTCCTAAAATCCAGAAACATAATAAATCAGAGGACTAGATAAATGGGATTGCATGAAACTAAAGAGTTTCTACATGGCAAAGGACATAGCTAGCAAGATAAATAGAAAGCCCACAGAATGAGAGAAGATCTTTACTAGCTATACATCAGACAAGGGTTTCATCTCTAAAATGTAGTTAGACCTAGAAAAAATTAAACTACCCAAAAACAAATCCTCAAAGAAACAACCCAATTAATGCATGGGCTAAAGTCTTTTTTGTATTTTTTATTGTAAAAATGCTGCACAGAGGGGTTACAGTTATATGAGCAAGGTATGGGCTAACGTCTTAAAGAGAGACTTCTATGAAGAGGAAATAATATTGGCCAATAGACACTTGAAGAGATGTTCATCATCTGTGGCAATAAGGGAAATACAAATCAAAACAACATTGAGATTCCACCTCACTCCAGTCAGAATGGCCATTATCAAGGAAACTAACAATGATGGATGCTGTGGGGATGTGGCCAAAAGGGAATGCTCTCATGGCTTTTAGATTGGCATGTTGCCTCAGTAGATGGCAGAATTTCAGTGCCGAGGAGGCAGCTCAGTATTTGCTGAGTCCTCTTCCCTTCTCAATTTCCATTGCAGTAAGGAAAAGTAAAATAAGTATTTGACAAAGTTAATTGCATATCATTTGCTTTTAGATGAATGACCATGTAGCTTTTGAATGTATGTATGTGTGTGTTCATGGACCTACATGTGTGTCCTAATAAATACATAAGGTACATTGAAGTCACCAAGCAAACTAAAAGCCCTTTCTTTGTTTTAAGAACTGTTAAAAGGTATACATCATTCCCTTAAGACTAGGGTGGAAACCCTTTCCTTATCTTGATGACATGATGAACTTGATTATTAATTATGTTCAGCTCATCCTTCTATGGTAATGAGTGATGTACAGTTTAATACATACATTAAATCCTCTTGTTACATAGAAACATGGTGAGCATCTACCACTACCACCACTACTCCCAGGAATTTGATTCATCACATGCTGAGTTAAAACAAGAATCTGAATTCTTCTCAAAGATATAGGTAAAGGTAGAAGCAATGTTTTAGAATGTAGCCACCAATTCTCAATGTTATCTGCATATTAAATCTTTCTTGTGTTCTTTATTATATAAGTTTCATTGTTTGACCCCCACACCCTGAAAGTAAAAATTGAATTGTTTTAGTAGAATATTTTTTTGCAAGATGTGCAGATCATTCCAAGGTACAGTCAGGGCAAAGCTAGATTATCACACTAGAATTCTGAGGTTAAAAACCTCCTTGTCAGGTGACTTCTAATTTCAGATATGCCCCAGCTGCTAGGATACTTATTAGCAAAACATCATTCTTATCACCATTGCAAGAGAAATCACCACCAATAGCAGAAAAACTGCTTCTCATTCTATTTTTTCTTTTCACATTTCATGCACTCTTATACTTTGCATTAGAGATGATTTTGTTTGTTATTGTACTCTACTCAACCACAGTCTAGGGAGAGGTACAAAGAAATCTACATCTTAAATATGTGTACCAATCCTCCTAAACCATCCCTCCTTCAAAGCTGCCAATGTATATTTTAAGCAGCATGGTCAATTTGTGATGTAAGTCTGAGGTTAGATTATCTATGTAAGAGATTTCTGTGGCTCTTGCTGCATGCTGACCCACTGTTTTGTGCTCAAGTAGTGGTTATGAGTATTAGAAGCAAGCATTTAAAGCTTTCTTGCAGTAAAGATTTCCTCATAGAACTTTTTGCTTTCCTGCAGGCCTCAGCCTTGCTTTTGAGGTTCAGCTTTCCCTGGCATTCTTTATACATACTAGTGAATGCAGTGAGGATCAGGAACACAGAACATGTTAGCTTGAAAGGTTAAAGTGGAGAATAAGTCATAAATAGCAACACAGGAGTGGAGCTTCACATATGTGTGTATGTGTGAGTGTTGTATGAGTAATAGACATGTGATGGACATGTGAGCACACATGTATTCCTTGTACCAGTGAAGGGCACTGAATGATGGAAGTGGATCTTGAGAGGAGCTCACGCAAACTCTTAAAGGTAATCACAGATATCACGGGATAAACAAATATTTGAAAGCTTTGTATCACAGCTTCCCAGGGGCATGGTGTGTCTTTGTTTTTCTGAAATAATTACATTTCCCTGTGACATCTCATGACAGCAGATCATCCAGACCCATTTGTCATGGAGTATATATGTCACTTTTTCTCAGGTTAATGAATTCAAAATAGGGCAACCCAGATAATGTACTCATCCAAAATTAGACACGAATTCAAAATAACTTTGCTTCTAACAAATTAACCCCCTTCTACAAACAAATAATCAGGTCCATTGTGCTAATGGGCTTTGTAGAAGGTTGTTTCTGGCCAGCCGAACTCTTGGCTATGAAAACTTGAAAACGGAGATTCTTACTGAAGAAGGAAGATGAAAAACTTGCATTTGACAACGGACTAATGAAAGCATTAAACAGATATTCTGGGTGCTCAATGAGAGTAAATTGGACCTGATGTGTCCAGAGTATACCTTCCTGTGGCCTTCCCAGGCCTCCCTCCACATCTCCTATAGTCCTTGCATTGATGAACAATGGTATTAATACTAACATAGCAACTTGAATATTAAAAGAGAATCTGTTTTCTTTCCTCACTGCATTTGGCAATATTTTCTCCAAATAGAAACATTAAGTTTTGTTCTTCTGGCTAACTAAGCTAGTAATCTACTGCTATTTAATACAAGTGGCTTATGAAAGCCATGGGGAGACAGGAGCAGTGGTCATGTTTTCCATGCATGAGAAGAGAGGATATTACAAATCAGTCAATTTAGACAGAAACAGATAGAGAAATTGCCAGAAAAGAAAGGAAGGTGAGAGGTCCTGAGAAAGATAGGAGAGATTTTGGACCATGGGAATTTTCCAGGAGTTTAAAGATCACCATCAGCTTTACCTCTCGTCCTATAAGCTAGTAAACCTGGGTCACTGCAATAAATTACCTTTCATTTGTAGAAACATTTTTTTAAATGGCTTTATACTTTGAAATTACATGAAAAGTAAAAACATATTCAGTTAGTAAGCAAATTAAAAATTATAAAAAGAAGCATAATATTTCATATTTGAAAGTGTAGCTTGGGTTGTCACAGTCTACCCTAATCTGAGCTCTGACCTTCATTTTTTCAATCTTTTTATTCTGATACTGGATTGAATTTAAGTTCTCAAGCTCTTATGATGTTTCCACTCATAGCTGGTTCTCTACCACCTGAGCAATGCCTCCAATTCCAGCTTTTTCCTGGTAAATTGGAGATAGGAAGCTCACAAATTTATCTTTCCCCAGCTGGCTCCAATTGAAATCCTCAGACTCAGCCTACTGAATAGAAAGGATTATAGATTCGAACCACCAATATTTTGCTTGGTTTCCATTTTCATTACTTCTTTCTTTCTTTCCTTCCTTCTTTCTTTCTTTCTTTCTTTCTTTCTTTCTTTCTTTCTTTCTTTCTTTCTTTCTTTCTTTCTTTCTTTCTTTCTTTCTTTCTTTCTTTCTTTCTGTCATGGGGCTTGAACTCTGGGTCTGGGGGCTGTCCCTCAAGTCTTCAGCTCAAGGCAAGTGCTCTACCACTTGAGCCCTAGTGCCACTTCCAGTTTTCAGTGGTTTATTAGAGATAAGAGTTTTATGGGCTTTCCTGCTCAGGCTGATTTTGAACCATGATCCTCAGATCTCAGTCTCCTGAGTAGCTAGGATTACAGGCGTGACCCACTGGCGCCCAGCTGTTTTTCATTTTTAAAGGAAATATTAATTGTTCTAAAACTCAGAAAGTATTCTGAGACTCAAGATTGGATCATGTCCAGACTGGAAAATCTTTGAACAGCAAGAAATAGGAAGGGTTGATTCTGGATATGAGAGGATTTCATATAGAATTACAAAAGCTTTTGCTAGTATTCATAGAATTGTGTGACTATATTACATTGAATTTTATACTTTGAGGGAATAGTATGATATATTAATTTCATCTCAAGGTTTCTTTTTAATAAAAGATTCCATTCAAGTTCATGTGCAAAGAGAATGAAGATTCTAGAGACTGATAGATGCTATTCAGGTTTCTGACAAACCCAGTAATGTTTTCAATTCATTAATTTTCAAGAGCTATTAATTAGTATCTCCTATATCTCAACTATAAAGGTAACTGTAATGTACGGTTTTTATTTAATGGTTGCTCTTTTGCTATAGAAAGAAATTAAATGTTATAGAAATTTTCTTCCTCTCCCAGCCATCCAATATTTGGAAGTAGTCGAAAGAACTTAATGAATATAACAGAAGCAGCTACTTTGATATTGTTCATTGTTATGGGTCTTTAAAAATACTTCCACCTATTTCCATATAGAAGTGATATTTTCAACTGAATTTATTGTTTGACTACAATAATATCATTTACAATTATTTCAAAGTTATGGATTGGTTACAAATAAACCAGCAGATTTTTAATGAGTTCACATAAAGAACAGGCTTTGCTATTAATTAAATGAAGCGAACTTCTCTTCTTCTTTGCATAGGCTCATTTCATTGAGCCAAGACATGGTAATTTGTTTATTAAGCAACAGCAGAAACAAGTGATTGTGATGAATGGTTTTGTAGAAATTCTTAATATTGTACTGTCACTTGTATGTTACTCAAGTGATTTTGTGTGGAGAATGAATATGATGAAATGGGATTTGTAATTCCACATTTTAATTAACCAAAATAAAGGACCACTGAGAAGGGAATATTAGGTGGGGGTCTGATCCTCGAAATTATTAGCTCTTTATATGGTATGATTTAAGAGGCAATATATAGATTACTTAATCTTTTTGCTTGGCGTATGTCAGTGGTTAGTTCACCACTACTCGTGCTGTTTGATCAATAACACATGAATTAACATGTCTGAGAATGTTTCCAAAGATGCAAAGTAGAGACTAAAGGCTGATCTGGTGGATTTAGTCACCATGTTTCCAGTGTAACTAGTGTAGTGTGTTGTAGCTATGAACATGTGTTTTATGCCATTCCACTCCCAGCACTGTTTTCTGGGTGAAGTCACTTCTACAGTTTACCATGTTTGGAAATTGCATAATTATGTCTCTTCTCCTCAGTCTTTAAGTCTCTTTAGCTCTTAACATTCCCATAAACTGTACAGCACATACAGAAATACACTGATGGTGGCTTTGAAGTTAAAATGGACTTGTTGGATTTGATTTGGACCCAAATATGTTCAAACTCTGACTAAGAAGCCTAGTTGAGCATATAGTAACACAGATGAATAAAACTTTAAGCACTGATATATTGACCATAGCATCATTTCAAATATATGGTATAGGTATAGCTAGATATCCAAATATATGTTTCTATTAATCAGCTTTCTGAAACTATGAAAAATTACCTGAGATAATCAATTTAAAAGGAGAAAAAAAGCCAGGGTCCATGGCTCATGCCTAATATCCTAGCTACCCAAGAGGCTGAGATGTAAGGATTGTAGTTTGAAGGCAGCCTGATAGGAAAGTCCATGAGATTCTGTCTCCAATTAACCACTAGGAAGCTAGAAGTGGAATTCCGGCTCAAATTTAGAACATCAGCTTTAAGGAAAAAATCTCATTGATAGTATCCAAGCCCTGAGTTCAAGCCCAAAAACTTAAACACAGAGACACACAGGATACACAGACACACACACACACACACACACACGCACAGACACAGACACACACACACACACAGACACACACACACATACGCACACACAGATTTACTCTGACTCATATTTTCTAAGATTGTAGTTTGTGGTCACTAGGCCTTGTAGATTTGAGCATATGGTAGTACAGTGTATCTTGGCAGGAAGGAGGTGGCAAATTACCCTGTTCACCCCAGGATAGTCAGGGTACAAAGAAAGTAAGGAGGGTTGTGTTCAAATGTCCCCTTAAAGAACACTCTTCAGTGAGTCAATATCCTTCTATTAGTCTCCACTTCCCAAAGGCATCAACATTCACACATACATACATAGGCAATTTGCCAAGGCTTATAGTACACATCCGAACCATAGCAAAATCAATTAAATTCTGGTTTATCCCTTAGTATCCACGATTATCCCTAGCACCATTTCCCCATTTCCAGTATAAGCCAAAATCCAAATGAGGAATATGAGTACCAAGCATATCCAATATTGATTGGTCCAAATAGTTCATCACCAATCAACAAGACATTATGCACCTAGGAAAAAATTACTTTTACACATTTTTATTGTTATTTTAAAAGTGATCTACAGTGGGGTTTCAGTTATGTAAGTCAGATAAAGAGTACATTACTTTTTAAACAATGTCACCTCTTCCCTTGCTCTCTCAGTTTTTCCTACCATTCCCCACTCACCATTTATATAGTTCATTTTCAATGTAGTGTCTAGTAAGTATCACTGCTGAATTTGTTCACCCTTTGTCTCAATATTTCTGTGCCCCCTTACTCTCCCAAATATAATAAAACAAAAAGAAATGGAAATAAAAACAGCAACAAAGAAAATTACTTCTGGTTTTCATCTCCTCAAGTGCATTTCTATAAATATTATTTTATATGATCGCATGTACATAGTTATTGTGCTTTTGTGCTCCTCTCCTAAGAGTATTCTCCTTTGGTCTCACTGTGTGAATGCCTAGAAATATGTATAATTAATAATTTCCCAATGTAATTTTTTACCAGCTAGTGGGTTTATTTGTACATTTATAGGCACATTATAGCTACCACAAATGAGAGAAATCATGCAAACTATGTTTCTTGGGTCTGACTTACTTTAACTAATATAATTTTTTCAAGTCTTTGCATTTTCTTATGAATGGTATATATCATTCTTTATGATGCATGAGTAGAATTCCATTGTGTATATATACCACATTTTCTTGGTCCATTCATCCACTGAGGGGCATTTGGGTTGATTCTATAACTTGGCTATGGTAAACAATGCTGCCCTGAACATGTTTATGGTGGTAGCTTTAGTGTGTCCTGAGTGCTACTGGATAATGCCCATGAGTGGAAACTTATAGAGAAACTCTGTTTAGTCTTTTGAGGAACCTCCATACTGCTTTCCAGAGTGGTTATACAAGCTTACATTTTCACCAACAGTGTAATACAGTTCCTTGTTGTCCACATCCACAATAACATTTGTCATTGTAAATAGAAAGCTCACAGAATGTAAGGTTTTTTCTAGCTGTTCATCAAACAAGGGCCTCTGCTCTAAAATGTACTTAGAGCTCAAAAAATTGACAGCCCTCTGGAAAAATAAACCTTCAAAGAAACAATTAGAACCCAATTAGGAAATGGGCTAAAGACTTAGAGATTTCTAAGAAGTAAGGCCTGCCAATAGAATCATGAAGACATGCTCTACATCTCTGTCCAGAAAAGAAAGCAAAACAAAACAACACTGAGATTCTACCTCACTCCAGAATGGCCATTATTAAGAAAACTAAAAAAATTTCTTTAAAGTATTTTTCTGAGGATATTTTAAATTAATTTCTCAGGGGTAACCAAATATGATCAACGAAAACAGCTAAATAATAATACCAAACGCTGGAGATCAGAAAGCATCTTAACAAAATACTTATCCTTACTCAGGCCTAAGAATGCCATTTTTTGATTGTCTTGTCTTCTCTAAGCAATATCTCAGTCAGCAATATAAGCTCCCTTCTCCTCCCACAAAAAGCTGGATACATATCTTATGTATCATTTTCAAATTAATACATATGAAGGAGATTGTACTTTCCTTTTTGTTGTTGTTGTTATTTATTGTTTTTGGTGGGGTTTTTTAAAGTTGTTTTTTTTTTCTGGAGGTGATGTAGACAGAAGGGAACCTTACTGCATTGTTGGTGGGAGGGTAAACTTGTTCAACCACTTTGGAAAGCAGTATGGAGATTCCTCAGAAGACTCTACATAGAGCTCCCCTATGACCCAGCAATCCCATTTTTGGGCGTTTACCCAAATGATCACAAACAGGACCATACTAAAGCTACCAGCATAACTATGTTTTTGCAGCATTATTTACCACAGCTAAGATCTGGAACCAACCCAGATGCCCCTCAGTAGATAAATGGATCAAGAAAATGTGGTATATACATACAATGGAATCCTATGCCTCCATCAGAAAGAATGACATTGCCCCATTTGTTAGGAAATGGAAAGACTTGGAAAAATTTATATTAAGTGAAGTAAGCCAGGCCCAAAGAAACATAAGTCCCATGGTTTCCCTTATTTGCAATAACTAGTATATGTCTGAGACAAGCAGATATGTTCAGATAAGATAATGTTAGGCGAAATGAGCCCAAGATAAGGACTCAAATGTTTTTTTCTTTCTTGTGATTGTTTCTAACATATTTATAAGAAGATTTCGTTGTTGCTTTGCATGTGCCTCTCCCATGGTATAACCCCTGTTTGAACTATATTTGATGTTGGTATAATTTGTGGAGGTGAAGGGAAAAAACAAATGTTTAAATAGGGATACAGGTGGACCAATTGCAACAATGAAATGTACAAGACGTTATGTTGAAAAATAAACTTTACAACTGGGGAGGAGGCGGGGGGAGGTGGGAGATGGGAAAGGGAAACAAAGGATGAGGCAACAATGCTTGATAAGAAATGTACTCATTACCTTGCCCATGTAATTGTAACCCCTCTGTATGGTATTTTCACAATAAAAAACAAAACTTAAAGTATTTCTTAGTGCTTCCTCCAAACACTCCCTATGCAGAGCCCAAGAAACAGTGGTGATGCCTATATTATGGATCTACATATAGATATAGATATAATTCTGTAACAATATTTATATGTGTGTTGTTTATAGAGGGAAGCAGAGAAGGAGAAAACCAAGAAAGATTTGAAAGAGATCTTTTTCCCTAGATAGACATATATATATATAAAATTATGTAACATAAATATAAATATAACAATGTAAAATTTTCCAACTGATTTAAATTATGTTAGCACAAGCTTTTTTTTTATTGAAAACTGTTTTCCAGTGTCTGTGGGGATATTACCGTGCATTGTCAAATAGAATTACTATTGAGATAATACTTTGTGATGCTCTACAGATAGCAGACTAACTTTGGAAATGAGGACTTTTAGAGGATCTCATTCCACCACTGGTCCATTCAAGTTGTGTGATAATCACTCACTCCAAAGCTGCTGTCAGCCAGCCACATCCATAGGAAACTCGCTTGAGTTCCACTCTCATGGGATTTTCACCAGAGCCACAAAAAGAATACTTCTTCCTCAAGGTTTGTTGGGAGGAGCAAGTATTTCCTCCATTGTACTTATTATGCTTAAATAATGAGGCTACAAATGAAAGGAAGGAAGATGATCAGCTACTTGAAGATCAGCTCCCCTCCCTTGAGATACATTTTAATAAAAAATGTAACCACATAAAGCATCAAATCTTTAGAATTTTTTTATTAGTTTCAGACTAATTTTATGACAGATATAAATACCCCTTAAATTATTTGAGGCAAACACATTTCCTTTACGGCAATTAAATAGTCTTACAATGTTATCTTATATTACAGGTATAATTCTACCAAGTTACTCTATTTTTTTAAGTGATTTTTCTTGCAACAATGTTCTTTTCTCTTTTTTCTTTTTCTGCCGGTCATGGGGCCTGAACTCTGGGCCTGGGCGCTGTCCCTCAGCTCTTCAGCTCAAGGCTAGTGCTCTACCACTTGAGCCACAGCACCACTTCTGGCATTTTCTGCTTATGTGGTGCTGAGGAATTGAACCCAGAGCCTCATGCATGCAAGGCAAGCACTCTACCACTGAGCCACCTTTCCACCCCCAACAATGTTATTTTCTAATGTATATTATTTTTTAAATTTGTTCATGTTTGAAATTGTAAATACAAAAATACTAATATGATGAAATAGTACTCAGAAATTAAACCACACAAAATGAATTAGAATATGACTCATAATTTATGTTCAATATAATTTAAACTGTATAAAATAAATTGTACACACATTAAAAGTGGTTAAAATAATCTTAGTGATGGGATCATGTATTTTATTTTATAGCAATTCTCTTTCTTCATTATTCTTAGTTCTGATGATAAATATATGGCAGTAAAAGTCATGGGAAATATCTGTGCTTTCTTTCACTTATGTCAGGAGAATTAAGCATAATTTCACAAGTTCCAAAACTGTAACAGTACTATGCTCAGTGAATATTGAGGCTCAATGAATGTTCATTTCTCCTGATGATATTTGAATATTTAAATAGAATAGTTTCACCAATGTATCTCTTGCAGAAACTTTCACAGTGCTTCAAATTTCACCATTATAGATGCTGTCAGTAGGGTCTCTGAATCCTATGATAATCCATTTTATCTTGGTAGGAGACAGAAAAAAATGTCCCTAGAAATTTCTAGATAACTCCTGGTATGGAGAATGAATCTGACCAGACATCCTACCTTGTCTGGTTGTTATTTCTCTCGGCTGTCAGAAATCAATGTAAATGCTAGTCTGTAGACTCTGAATTGTATAAAGGTTGATCTCCCTTAGAAGTACTCCTCCAATTAGACTAAATAGATTCCAAAATATCCCCAAGAGAGATCTCTCATTGACTTTCCACCTTTGCTGACTGATTAATGTACTTATTTCTCTAAAAGTTTGTCTCATGAGCTGACTATAGGTCAGGCATATTTGAATGCTACTGAGTTGTATGTAGCAGAATAAAACTGGCCTGAATTTTTGTTGGGTACTGGCCAGACCATGAGGACCAACTGCAGATGATTTCTAGTCCCCTTGGAATTTTTTCTTATGCAGTAGATGAAAATGAGACTTCTTAACTTCAGAATAATTACTATAATTTAAAATTAGTGCTTCACTTACACAGATCCTAATTGTCATGCCAAGACTATAGGGTGACCATTATTATGAGCAAGACTATTATTACTATGAATATTCTTATATTACCCTCACAAAGATGACACATTAGGAGTTTGGAAATATATCTAAGTTTTATGTTCATGGTTTCCTGTTAACCTTCAAGGCCCACTTGGGAGAGAAGAGAGACTCACACGAAGCCCATTATCCTCACAACAGTTGCTGTTTCCAGGACATTGCATACATCCTACCTGTGCAGCTACTGAAGCCATGAAGAGATAGCTTTTTGCTTACCAATACTTCCCCAGCCTTAGCTGGACACATAACAAACTCAATGCACTATGTAAATACATTCAGACTTTCCCTAGCCTACGGCTTCTTTTTTTTATCTCAACACTAGAAAAGACATAAAGAGCCTGTTACAGAAATTTCCAGTGAGATTTTGTAGGAAAAAAAAACATTTTAGCTTGACACTGTCACTTATTTTTTTCTAAACTTTATTTTATATTTTTTCTGTGCTGATAATTTGGAGGGAATTGAGTGAGGAAGAAGATTTTTATTGTCCAAGTTGAAATTTCAACATTTTGTAGTGGACACAGTATTGCACACCATTTATCCCAAATCACATGGAAGGCTCAGATTGGGAAGATTGTGATTCCAAGTTTGCCCTGCCAGAAAGTTCCACAAGGTTGTATCTCCACAGATGAAATCTGAATGTAGTGGCTGTGCCTGTCAACTGTGTATCACCAACCAGATACATATCCTGGTGGGAAGTGAGCTTCATCTAAAAATAATCAGCAAAAACTACCTGAAGACATAGGTTAGCTGTTGAGTGCCAGTGTAGTAAGCATGAGGTCCTCTGTTCAAATCTCAATGTTACTAGTACTTTAGGTTAGTGGATCAAGATGAAAATAGCATGTTCTTATCCAAAATTGCTGTGTAGTGTCTGCAGCTATGGTTGTATATAGGTATGAATGTGATTTTATAATTTTTATAGCTCTGCTTTGTCTTATAGCTTTACTTTGTATTCTTTATTGTTAGTATATAAAAATTTATTATGAGAGAAGGCTTACTGTTATGGATAGGGAATACTCTAAAGCTAAATGCTTGGAGTTCGAATACTAAATCCACGACTTACAAATTCAGTGGCTAAAATTGGCTGGTAACCTACCAGCTGGGTACTTACCATTAGTAGTAGTATTAGTATTAGTAGTAGTAATGTTTACATCTATCTATATCAGTAAATATCACCCAGGAGCATCTTTGTTTTAAAATTAACACACTTCTGTATATTCCCATCATGGAGTAGGTTCTAAAGTCACTAATATAAAAACCAGCCTGACTTATGATTTCTGGCATTGAATTTTCTGAGTAGAAATTTATTGGACATATTAAATATGTTGTTTCCTTTTCTCATTATATCTTATTAGTAAATGTCATACCTTAATTTCAACTGCTTTAAAAGTCAGCTACCAATCAAAAACCAATCCTTCAGGGCTGCTTCACATCAATGCTATTTATGTGTTGTACCGCATTTTTTCACTCAGAGCAACCAAACACATTCTGCATGCTGCTGAAATTCAGGGATTTGACTGCATAGTCAGGGGACAGTGGCAATTTACACTAGCTTGTAGGTCAGACAACAGTCACTGTAATATGTCACTTCACTTCCACTTTGTTGCTTCTAGACTGTTAATCCAGTCTTGTTCCTCTTTTTTAATTACTTTAATCTAATTAATTAATTTTTTAAACTTAACTTTATTGTCAAGGTGATATTCAGAGGGGTTACAGTTGCATAATAAAGTAATGAGTACATTTCTTGTCCAACATTGTTAACCCCATCCTCATTTTTCTCCTACTTTCCTTCTCCTCCAACTCCCCCCCCCTCCCCCCCCCCTCCAAGTAGTAAAGTTCATTTCCAACATATTGTTCTGTGAGTGTCACTGTTGCATTGGTTCAGCCTTTGTCCTTTGTCTCACCATTTTGTTGTTCCTCTTCCCGTTTCCAAATCAGATAAACATATATGCAAGACACAGGGTACCAAAATCAAATACAGTGACAAATGGGGATAAATTAAAGGGAAAAAAAAATGAAAGAAAAAAGAAATAACTTCACACAGTGCATTAAAAACAACAAAAAGAGAAACCTCTTATTTCCATATGTTGGAAGTCATTTCAATTAACCTCATCTTTTATGGTCATATGTACATAGCTATTGAGCTTTTGTGACCCTCTGTGTGGAGTACCCTAGGCATAGCCTAACTGTTACAAATGAGGGAAAACATGGAGCTTATGTTTCTTTGGGTCTGGCTTACTTCACTTAATATAATTGTTTCCAAGTATTTCCATTTCTTTATGAATTGACTTCTAATTTTGACAGTCTGTATAACTCAACAGTCACTCTTCTTGAAGGAACATAAGGGATGAGTTCATGGTTGTATTTAATTAACCTGCTTAAAGCCATCATTGTAATCTTTAAAAATCATATATTATAGCCAAATACCAGTGGCTCATAACCTATCATCTAGCTATTTGAGAGCTTGATACCTAGGGGATTATATGTTCAAAACTAGTTCTTGGCTGAAAAGTCTTCATCTTCATTAATCAGCAAAAAGCAAGACTGGAAGTATATCTAAAGTAGCAAAGAGTCAGTTATGAGCAAGCAGTTCCACTGAAGGTGGAACTGAAAGAATAAGCCCTGAGTTCAAGTCACAATACTAGCACAGAAAGAGAGCTGGGGGAGAGGGGAGAGAGGATATCCCACAATATCACCAGGAAAGAAACTGGTTTTCCAATTAATGTTATCTTAGACTCGGCATTAATCATTATCTCCAATAGTCTTCATATTTGTCTAGTTTTTTTTAATAAGAAAGAGATGCTTTATTGGTACTATGTAATATTAAGAATGGAGTAAGCCGGGTGCCAGTGGCTCACGTCTGTAATCCTAGCTATTCAGTAGGCTGAGATCTGAGGATCAGGGTTCAAAGCCACCCAGGCAAGAAAGTCCATGAGACTCTTATGTCCAATAAACCACTAGAAAACCAGAAGTGGCGCTGTGGCTCAAGTTGTAGAGCACTCACCTTAGCTGAAGAGCAAAGGGACAGCAACAAATCTCAGAGTTCAAGTCCCATGATGGAAAAAAAAAAAGAATGGAGCATTAAGCAATCATAGCAATCCTAAAGGTACCCATTGTAGCATTCTTGCAATAGTAGCAGATGAAATACAATGGAATACTGGGTGAATAATCAGTGAGAAATTAACACAGAAAGGTAATTGTTAACTATTAAACAGATAAGATTGATTTGTAACAAATTATAATTACAAAAACCTCAGAAAGCATATGTATAATATATTCCAAATATTTTTTTAAATTATTTTTTTCTATTGTGAGAATACCATACAGAGGAGTTACAATTACATGGGCAAGATAACGAGTACATTTCTTGTCAAGCATTGTTGCCTCCTCTTTGTTTTCCCTTCCCATCATTTGCCATACTCCCCTTCCCTCCACCCCCACCAAAGTTGTAAAGTTATTTTATCGACATAATGACTTGTACATCTCATTGTTGCAGTGGGTCCACCTGTATCCCTACTTAAACGATTTGTTTTTTCCCTTCTTCTCCACAAATTATACCAACTACAAATACAGCGAAAGCATCGGTTACACCATGGGGGAGGGACATACAAAGCAACAAATATATCATTTTATAAATATGTTAGAAACAATTGCATGAAAGGAAAAAAAATTTGAACACTTATCTTGAGGATCATTCCCCTGACATCAACTTATCTGACCTTTTCTGCTTGACTAAGACATATACTAGTTATTGCAAATAAAGGAAACCATGGGACCTATGTTTCTGTGGGCCTGGCTTACTTCACTTAATATAATTTTTTCCAAGTCTTTCCATTTCCTAACAAATGGGGCAATGTCATTCTTTCTGATGGAGGCATAGAATTCCATTTTGCATATATACCACATTTTCTTGATCCATTCATCTACTGAGGGGCATCTGGGTTGGTTCCATAGCTTAGCTATGGTAAATAATGCTGCAATAAACATAGCTGTGCTGGTAGCTTTAGTATGGTCCTGTTTGTGATCATTTGGGTAAATGACCAAAAGTGAGATTGCTGGGTCATAGGGGAGCTCTATGTGTAAGTCTTTTGAGGAACCTCCATACTGCTTTCCAAAGTGGTTGAACAAGTTTACACTCCCACCAACAATGCAGTTAACCTTCCCTTCTGTCCACATCCCCTCCAGCATCTGTTGTTATTAGAGTTCTTGATTATAGCCATTCTAACTTGAGTGAGATGGTATCTCAATGTTGTTTTGATTTATATTTCTTTTATGGCTAGAGAAGTTGAGTATTTCTTCATGTGTCTATTGGCCATCCTTCTTTCCTCTTCAGAGAATTGTCTCTGTAAGTCTTTAGCCCAATTATTTATTGGGCAGTTGTTTCTTTGAAGATTTGTTTTTGAGGGATTTAATTTTTTGAGTTCCAGGTATATTTTAGGTATGAGGCCCTTGTCTACGGTATGGCTATTGAAGATCTTCTCCCAATCCGTGGGCTTTCTATTGATCTTGCTAGCTATGTCCTTTGCCATGCAGAAGCTCTGCAATCTCATGCAATCCCATTTGTCCAACCTTTCTTTGATTTGTTGTGTTTCCAGGTCTCTATTCAGAAAATTTCGGCCTGTGCCAAGGATATCTAGGGTTTCTCCTATTCCATCCTGTAATGTTTTCAGAGTGTCTGCTTTGATTCTGAGGTCTTTGATCCATTTGGAGTTGATTCTGGTGCAGGGTGATATATAAGGATCTAGCTTTAGTTTTCTACAAATTAGTTAACCAATTTTGCCAGCACCATTTACTGAAGAGGCTGGCTTTCTTCCATTCTATTTTTTTTAGCCCCTTATCGAAGATTAGATGGCTATAGGTTTTTAGGTTCATTTCTGGGTTTTCAATTCTATTCCATTGGTCCTGGGGTCTGTTCTTGTGCCTGTACCAAACTGTTTTGATTACTATGGCTTTGTAGTACAGTTTGAAATTTGGTATTGATATTCCTCCAGCGCTGTTCTTTCTGTTAAGGATCGTTTTTGCTATTCGGGGTCTTTTATTGTTCCATATGAATTTTTGGATTGCCTCTTCTATTTCCTTGAAGAATGAGGTTGGAATATTGATAGGTATCACATTGAATTTGCAATTAGCCTTGGGAAGTATTGCCATTTTCATGAGGTTGATCCTCCCAATCCAGGAGCATGAGAGGTTTTCCACTTTCTAAGTTCTGTTTTGATTTCCTTTTTCAAGTTTTTAAAATTTTCATCATAGAGGTCCTTCACTTCTTTGTTTAAGTTAAGGTTAAGGTATTTTATTTTTTGTGGGGCTATTATGAATGGAGTTGCTTTCCTGATTTCAGCCACACTTTTCTCATTGTTGGCATACAGAAAAGCCATTGATTTTTGAGGGTTAATTTTATACTCTGCCAAAGTTTTGAATCAGTTTGAGTAATTTGGGAGCGGAGTTCATGGGATTCTTTAAATACAAGATCATGTCATCTGCAAAGAGGGAAAGTTTTACTTCTTCTTTCCCTATTTGGATCCCCTTTATGTTTGCATCTTGTCTTATTGCTGTAGCTAGGCATTCTAATACTACATTGAAGAGCAGTGTGGACATCCTTGTCTCATTCCTGAGTTTAGAGGAAATGGCTTTAGTTTTTCACCATTAAGTATAATGCTGACTGTAGGTTTGTCATGTACAGCCTTTATTGTATTGAGGAAGGTTCCATGGATTCCTAATTTTTCCAGAACCTTTATTATAAAGTGGTGTTGGATCTTGTCAAATGTTTTTTGTAGTAAAGATGAGAGTTTGAGAAAATTATATTTCTGTGTATGTCCTATATGTGTAAAGCATAATATTTATATTCTATTACAAATACAGGAAGGATACAACAAAGAATACTGTTAAGTGTTCTTTAGTGGACGGATAGGAATTGCATAATTTTTTTTAGTATACCTGAGTACATCACCTTGACTTGAGAATCATGTATGTATATTGCATGTTCAAAAGCTAAAATTAAATTAAAACTCATAAAAATTCAAACTTTCAATTTAGAGGTATTTTTGTTAGAAAGAAGTATAACTTGAAATTAAATTACCAACAAAATGACTCAGAAAAAAAATCCGTTATTCTAATCATATTGGATGCAATTACACATGGTTTAGTGAAATACATTTTAAATAAAAAGTAACTGTTGAAGTAATACTAACTTTTTCTGGTAAGTGTACTGTTGAAAGTGGCAACTGTGTAATAGTACTGAAGTCCGTTTATGAACTACAGCTTTAAATGAATGAATGAACATATTAATAACGGGATGATTTCCTCACTGAGAAATTGATAAAGGTAAAATATACAATCAATGAAAATGAGAAAGTACTTTGTTCATTTGGGAATTAGTATGAAGTGTCTAAAAAAGAAAAAAAGAAACAAAACAAAACAAAATTCAGCAAAATAGTTCTTTCCATTGAGAAATCTTGCCTTATTTCTAACCCTCAATCATAATTTTAAAAGAAATTATTTGAAAGAAATGACTTCTTAAGAAAAAACATGGTTGCAACAATGAGAAGTACAAAATGTCATGTCAAAACCAGCTTTACAATGTCGGTGTGGGGGGGGGTGAGGGGGGTATGACTGGGTGGGGGGGAGGGGGGAGGCTGGGAAGGGAGGTGAAGGGTAAACAAAGGAGGAGGCTGCAATGCTTCATAAGATATGTACGCATTATCCTGCCCATGTAATTGTAACCCCTTTGTACAGTATGTTCTCAAATAAAATAAAATTAAATTAAAAAATGAAAAAGAAAAAGAAAAAACATGGGCTCCCTTTAAGAAAGTTCAGTTCAAGTTTGAGACAAGAAATTTGTTTAAGGATCTTTTGTGCTATTTGATGGTAAATCAGAATTCAAAGAATGCTGTACATATGTGCATAATACCACTTGGAATAATGTACTAGGGACAGGAAATAAGAACTGATCAAAAAGTTGCCACTGATCAAAATTTGAACATCTTGAGTGACCAAAGAAACAGTGGAGAATGTCCACTGACAATTGATAAAACAAATGATAATATTTTTTAAATCAGAATTTGCTGCACTTTCCCTACTCTTTAGTGGCTGATTCAAGCAAGAGCTAGTAAATACTATAACCATTAGCTGGCCCACGAATAGTAAGGTTGAGTACTAGATAGCCATTAAGAAAGATGAGGATGAAAACATCTATTGTTTTGTTCCATAGATATCACCTGCATTGTTCAGTTGAATAGTGGTTTAAAAAGATGTTGACATCCCCATCTCTTCACTGTGCATTTTCTAGAATCTTTACATGGTGAGCAATTCATTCAAGTTCTAAATTTCTTACAAAGCTGTCACTCTTTCCACTGCTAGGACACAGTTCTACCCTATGGTCATGATTTTATTGTAAAGCTGGCAAGATGTGCCCAAGCTCAAAAGGGTGGGGAGTTAGGAGTACTGGTGCCATTCTTTTAAATAGGGATTGAAACTTGAGATTCAAAACTTTTTTTTTTAATCATGCTTTTGTAGAGATATGAAAGGAACATCTGCCAAAGCTTTTACTGAATCCATCAGTAAGGCTAACAGCAAGATATTACAACTGGTCCAAAGGAAAATCCAAAAAGCTGCACATATATAGGTTGTTAAGAAGAAATAAGTTTGCTTAATCGCTGTAAAATTTCAAATCCGTTCAATGTCCATAAGGCACTCCAAAAGGAATAAAATTTGCATTTCCATGTGAGAAAATTCTGCATTACTGTATTATTTATTTATTTTTATTTTAAAAATACTGTACAGAAGGGTTACAATTCCATGAGTAAGGTAATGAGTACATTTCCTATTAAGCATTGTTAGCTCTTCCTTTGTTTTCCCTTACCATCCCTTCCCTCCCCACCTCCCTGACTCCTCCCATTCCTGAAATTGTGACGTTTGTTTTCAACATAGTGTCTTGTACAACTCATTGTTACAATGATTCAACCTGTATCCTTATTTAAGCATTTTGTTATATCCCTTCCCCTCCCCAAATTATAAAAATGTATATTCAAGATGCAAGACACCGGAATCTGATACAGTGAAAACAGGAGTTCTCCAGTGGGGAAAGAACAAAAGAAGCAAGAGAATCACATAGTGCATTATAAGTACGTTAAAAACAACAGCAAGAAAGAAAAAAAAAACACTTGTGTCTCTGTCTTGGGGTTCATTTAGCTTAACTTTATCTTATATGGTCATACATACATAGCTTTTGACGTTTTTTGCTTGTCCAAGATGTGTACTAGTTATTGCAAATAAGGGAAACCATGGGACCTATGTTTTTTTGGGCTTACTTCACTTAGTATAATTTTTTCCCCAAGTCTTTCCATTTAATAACAAATGGGGCGATGTCATTCTTTCTCATGGTGGCATGGAATTCCATTATATATATGTATGCATGTATATATATATATATATATATATATGTGTGTGTGTGTATATGTTAATATATATATATGCATATATATATATATATATATCACATTTTCTTGATTCATTCATCTATTGAGGGGTATCTGGGTTGGCTCCATATCTTAGCAATGGTGAATAATGCTGTGGTTTTGCTGGTAGCTTTAGTATGACCTTGTTTGTGATTGTTTGGGTAAATGTCAAAAAGAGAGATTGCTGGATCATGGGGGGGGGGGGGGGGGCGGCGGGCTCTATGTGTAGTCTTTTGAGGAACCTCCATACTGTTTCCTACAGTGGTTGAACAAATTTACACTCCTACCAACAATGCAGTAGCCTTCCCTTTTGGCCACATCCCTTCCAGCATCTGTTGTTACTAGATTTCTTAATTATTGCCATTATAACTGGGGTGAGATATGGAATCTCAATGTAGTCTTGATTTGAATTTCTTTTATGGCTAGAGAAGATGAGCATTTCTTCATGTGTCTAATAGCCATTCTTATTTCCTCTTCAGAGAAGTCTCTCTTTAAGTCTTTAGCCCACTTATTAATTAGGCAGTTGTTTCTTTGAGGATTTTTTGTTGGGGGATTTAATTTTTTGAGTTCTAAGTATATTTTAGGTATTAGACACTTGTCCATTTTATGGCTAGTGAAGGTCTTCTCCCAATCTGTGGGCTTTCTATTGATCTTGCTAGCTATCTCCTTTGCCATGCAGAAGCTTTGCAGTTTTATGCAATCCCATTTGTCCAACCTTTCTTTGATTTGTTGTGCTTCTGGATCTCTATTAAGAAAATTTCAGCTTTTGCCAAGGAGCCCTAGGGTTTCTCCTATTCCTTCTTGTTATGCTCTCAGGGTATCTACTTTGACTTTGAGGTCTTTGATCCATTTGGGGTTGATTCTGGTGCAAGGTGATAAATACAGATCTAGCTTTAGTTCTTTGCAGGTGTTTAACCAATTTTGCCAATACCATTTACTGAAAAGGCTGTCTTTCTTCCATTCTATTTTTTTTAGTTCCCTTATCGAAGATTATGTGGTTATAGGTCTCTAGGTTCATCTCTGGGTCTTCAGTCTTATTCCATTGGTCCTCAGGTCTGTTCTTGTGCCAGTACCAAGCTGTTTTGATTACTCTAGCTTTGTAACAGCGTTTAAAATTTGGAATTGATATTCCTCCAGTACTGTCCATTCTGCTAACAATTGTTTTTGCTGTTTGGGTCTTTTATTGCTCCATATGAATTTTTGGATTGCTTCTTCTATTTCCTTGAAGAATGAGGTTGGGATATTGATAGGTATCACACTGAATTTGTAGATAGCCTTTGGCAGTATTGCCATTTTCACGATGTTGATCCTCCCAATGCAGGAGCATGGGAGGTTTTACCACTTGCTTAGTTCTGCTTTAATTTCCTTTTTCAGGTTTTTAAAGTTTTTGTCATACAGGTCCTTTACATCTTTTGTTAAGTAAACGCCTAGGTATTTTACTTTTTGGGGACTATTACAAACGGGGTTGCTTTCCTAATTTCAGCCGTGCCCTTCTCATTATTGGCATACAGAAAGCCATTGATTTCTGAGGGTTAATTTTATACTTTGCTACTTTGCCAAAGTTTCTGATCAGCTCAAGTAACTTGGGAGTGGAGTCCATGGGGTTCTTTAAATACAAGATCATGTCATCTGCAAAGAGGGAGAGTTTTACTTCATCTTTCCCTAGTCGGATCCCTTGGTGTTATTTCCCTAGCTAGGCATTCTAATTCTAAGTTGAAGAGGAGTGGAGAGAATGGATATCCTTGTCTTGTTCTCGAATTTAGAGAAAATGGTTTTTACTTTTTGCAATTAAGTATAATGTTGGCTCAAGGTTTGTCATACACAGCCTTTATTATATTCAGGAATGTTCCATGGATTCTTAGTATTTCCAGTGCCTTCAATATAAAGGTGTGTTGGATCTTGTCAAATGCTTTTTCTGCATCTATTGAGATAATCATGTGCTTCTTATCCTTGTTCTTGTTGCTGAGATGAATTATATTAATTGATTTGTGTATATTAAACCATCAAGATTCCAAATTCTTAATATCTTTCAGTAGTTGACGTTTTTCTTTTACTTGAAGTTGATCTGGTCATTCTAAGATCCTGTTTCCATTTGAAGTTGTGTCTGAATTCTCACTAGTTTCCATATTTCTCAGATAACTTTGAAATTGTTATTCTCCCTTTCTTCCTAACTCCTACTACTCTAGGAAAAATTTCCAAAATCCATATAGATGAATTGAGCAAATTCCCAATTATAAGGTCTCTTGAACTCATTTTATCCATAAATCTTCCTATGAATACCATTTTGATGAACTATGGACATGAAATAGGGACTGATCCAGGGACAAGAAGGGGCCAAAGTAAATCAAGAAATAATATTAAAGAAAAATATCAATATCTTACAGCCTGTAGTGTATAGATATAGGATCAATAATCTTCAAAGAGGACTTTATATACAATAATAATAATAGTAATTATAATAACAACTTGAATTGTAGGCATCCTATATGGTCTTCTAACTTGCAGTCTTACACAACAAATAAAGTATTTCTTGAAAAGTCATCTTACTCAAGCCATAGCTGGTGCAATCTTGAACTTTATCTCCCAGATTTAATAAAATAACCCACAAAGCCTACAAGGCGTAAGTTTCTTGAGAAACCAGTACTCTGTCTTGAGGGTGAACTTTTTTCTTTGTAATAAAAGATCTTTCCAGTTTCATTCTTGGTCTCCTCAATGAATTCATCGGCCTATGTCAAAAATCTGGACAAACTAAGCAGAGGCTTCAATCTGCTCCTTCTGTCTCCCCTGGAGGCCATTCCCCACAAGCCTTTACCATCATCAACAGATGCCCTAATCAGCTCCCCTAAAATGACACACTCCCATTTTATCCTAATATTTGATTTTCTGACCTTTCTTCTGCATTTCCAGTCCTGTCTCCCTGTACTTTATGATTATAGCATGGAACTTCTCATTCTTCAGCCTACATACTCAATGGTACATAACTTCACCACTTTATAAAATTATATTTCTACCTACATCTGGATGACTGATGACTTTGTATCATAAATAACTTAATTTTGCCTTTAGAATTTCTTACATCATTTCACTGTTTTTCTTTTTTTCCTTTCTGCTTTGACAATTTTGAGTGAGCTTTAATCTAGTTTCTGGTCTCAGAGGCAAAGCATGTGATGTTTATCATTAAGAATGGTACCTGCTGCAGGCTTTTTAGTTGACTTAGGTGTGTACTCTTTATGTGCTAAAGTATCCTTTTATTCCTGACAGTCAAGGAGAATTTATCATGAATAGCTTTTCTATTTTATCCAATGATTTTTAAAATTTTTTATTTAAATATATATATATATATTATTATAAAGATACTGTAGAGCCAGGGGGTTACAGTTACATGAGCAAAGTAATGAGTCCATTTCCTATAGAGCATTGTTACCACCGCCTTAGTTTTTCCTCTACTATCTCTTCCCTCCCCTTCTCCCCAACTTCTCCCTTCACTCTACATAGTGTCTTGTACATCTCATTGTTACAAGGGGTCATCCTGTATCCTTATTTCGGCATTTTGTTATTTCCCTTTTTTTTGTTTTGTTCTTCCTCCATAGTATATCCCATGATTTTTTTAAATTTTATTTTATTATAAAGATGCTGTACAGAGGGGGTTACAATTACATGTATGCATTGAAATCTACTTTTCTTTCTCTCTGTTATTTTAAAGACTTGCAATACCTGATTTTCAAGTATTAGATTAACTTTACATTCCTAGCATAGATGCAAAATTGTCATGGTTTATTTTCTGCAAAGATATAAAAAGATTTTAATGTATCTTTGTGATAGTGAATAAATTACCATTTACCTTTATTATAATGGCCTTGATAGATATGTCTAACAAATCTTGCTGGTGTTTAAGCTAGGTGTTGGTATCTCAAGTTTGTAATGCTAGGTAATCAGGAGAGTGAGATCTGGAGTATTGTTATTTATGGACAGCTCAGGAAAAAAAGTCTATTTCATAAAAATTTCCACAATATTCAGGAAAATCTAGATGTTTGGCTAAATTGGTACAGTATCAGCTAAGCAAAGAAAGCTGAAAAAGTTGTAAGGCACTATGTTCAAAACCTATAAGCATGAAAAAATCATGTTGGTCTCATAAAATACTTTGTACAGATTCTCTATTCTGAAAACTTATTCAAAATGGGTGTATGTATTCCTTACATACTTGCCATGCTAGAAGTTTTCAAAGATAATTTCAGAATTACAAGATTATTTGGCATTCTGTGCTTCTTATATATCTTTTGGTACACTGAGTTTTTATTCTAGAAACTATCCATTTTGTTTCCATTCTTAAAGCTAATAGATATTATATTAATTCTGTTTTATTCTGTTTTAATTATCTATAGGTACTGTCATGAGTTGCAGTTACTCATTTTTACTACTTTTCTTCAGCAGGTTTATTAGTTCAGATCAAATCTAAAAATGTTTTCAAGGAACCATTTTTACCTTTTCATTGCTTGTCTTTGATTTTATTATTAATTACAGTGACTTTATTTCCTTTTTAACTTGATTTAATGCAGTTTATTTTCTAATATTGGAGTTGAATGCTTAATCTACTAATTTTTGGACTTTATATCTAATACATGCTCTTAGAGTCTAACACCCTATCCTCCATGTTCCTTAGTTGTATTTCATAGATTTTCAGATTTTTTAAATTTTGTTCTGTGTTAGTACTGGGCCTTAGACTCAGGGCCTTAGCATTGTCTTGTCCTTTAGCTTTTTCATTCAAAGTTAGTACTCTGTCACTTGAACCACAGCTCTACTTCTGGCTTTTTGCTTATTAATTGGAGGAAAAAGTCTCACAAACTTTCCTGCCCAGGTTGGCTTCAACTTCTGATCCTCAGATCACAGCCTCCTAAATTGCTAGGATTAGTTGTGAACCACTGATACCTGGTGTATTTCATAGTTCCAAGCATAGGCGTTGAAATCAGGGCATGGGTGTTGTCCTTAAGCTTTTTGCTCAAGATTAGTGAGCCACAGGCTCCATGTCGTGCTGTTTTAGTGCTTAATGAATATTACAAACTTTTCTCCTTAGCTTCAATCTGCTAACTCAGCCTCCTGAGTAGCTAGAATTATAGGCATGAGCCACCTGTGCCCAGTCATTTCATAGTTTTTGGTATATTTTATTTATGAATTGTGTTGAGTTGGAAAGATTTTCTGATCTTTTTAACATCTTCTTTTACATAAAGTATTTAAAAGTGTTTAGAAATGCTTTCTTTCATGTTGTTTTTTTCTTTTCTTGTTATGGAGATCAAACTCAGGGTCTCATATATGCTAGGCAAGATTTCTATCACTGAATGAATGCAATCGACAGTCCTGAGGAAGTGTAGTATGTAGTAAGTAGTAAGTTTATGGAAATATTTAGATACATTTTGACCAAATTCTGTGCTTAAAAAGCTTAAACATTGTTGAGGCATACATTCTAAGCCATTATGTAGTTCACAATTTCTTAATTGTTCTTTCACTTTGATAATTACATATTCTGTCATCTTAACATATTCTATCATATATATGTGTATATGTACAATCAATTAGGCAAAATGGATTAAATATGTTTAAAAGATCTTTACTATTTTTATATCTGCTTACTCTATCAGACAGATTTGTTCAAATTTGCTGCTATAGTTGGGTGTTCTTCATTCTCACTTGAAGTCATCATATTTTGCTTTATGTGTTTTTAATTTCTATTGTTGTTGCTTATAAGACCTGCTAACTAAGGCTTGTGGGGAACTATTGTTTTGAATTAAACCCCTTCACTAAACCACAGCAGACCTGACCGGACCAGAATAGAACCACTCATACTAAATGCCACAAAATCAAAACAGAAATTTGTAGAAGTGAAGTTTCAAAACAAAATAAAGACAAGCAAACAAACAAAAAGAGATTCAAGGGAATGATGATTGTCTAAGTCAACCTGACAACCTTTTCTGTTTACAACTATATGAGGAAAGCATTTGAAAATAACTACTTTCTATTCTATTTCTCCCTTTTTAAGCCTTTTATAACAATGTGCTAATCAGACCTGCTCAACTCAAGAGAACTTTCTTTTTCATAGATGGCATGCTGTTCAATTTGTATATTATTATTAAAGGCTAATTAGATCTGTAAACCCAATTTAATGAAATTTTGTTCTTTGACAGTCTAGAGTCATTTTGTTAGATAAATTATATTTTTCTCATCAGGTAGTGTATTTTTAAATTCTCTTTTGTTTATTAATGCTGGATTTTTTTAGTAACACTCCTAGATCTTTTCTCCAAGGAACAAAATTATGATGTTGTGAATTTTATTAATCAGGCTTCCATGTGGATTTGGTTGAAAGTATACACTTGGCAAGATATGAAAAGTTGATTAGAGAAATAGGAAAAAAGAGAGAGACAAAGAGCGATCACTGAATTATTTCCCTTTTTCTTTTCTGTTGTATCATTGATGGTAACAGCTTAAGTTTACTATTTTTTTTCTATAGTATACCTTCTGTATTATATATAACTGTTCTATTTTGGTCAATCATATTTTTTATTAACAGGTTTTTCTTATTGTGAAAATACTGTACAGAGGGGTTACAATTACATGGGCAAGGTAATGAGTACATTTCTTATCAAGCATCGTTGCCTCCTCCATTGTTTCCCCTTCCCATCCCTGCCCTCTCAAGCATCTTGTACATTGCATTGTTACAATGGGTCCAGCTCTTACTCGTTATTGTGCTATTATATCAAGGCTAACTTTAAGCCATTATTTCCTGAATATTTCACTACTTAGTCTCACATGTCTACCTTCTTTTAAAAAACTCACTTATCTACTAATTTTGAACTCACTTGTTTATTATTTGTGCAAGAATGATACAAAGTAGTATCATTGATCAAGATGATTTGTGCTCATAAACTAACATGTTGAATTAAAACTGCTTTGTACAACTAAGGATAATAAAATTATAAATAAAATAAAATAAAAAGAGTATATTTGCATTGGCAGATGAACCTACAAAAGAAATCTTCATCCACTTTGCGTGTATCTGTGTGTGCATGTGTGTGTGCATCTGCGTGCATGTGTGTGTGTGCATGTGTGTGCTCGCACACACACAACTTTTCTGATATTTTGGTATTCTACCACTTAAGTCATCATTCCACTTGAGCTTTTTTGGTACTTAATGGGAGATAGAGTCTCACAGGCTTTCCCACCTAGGCAGGTTTCAAACAAACACCCTCAGATTTCAACCTCTGGAAGAGCGAGGGTTATAGGTGGGAGCTATTAATGCTCAGTTTTTCATTCACTTTTGATGCTTTCAAGTAGACCTGGATGTAATATGCTACTGTCCTACAACTGCATGTAAATCTACTGTTTCAGAAACAGGCTCAAATACTTAATTGTCACCTAACAAGTTAAAATTTCTCTTTTTTTGGGAGGGGGTGGTTGTCTTTCCTTTTTTGGTACTGGGGATAAAATCCAAGATGTCACACTTGCTAGATAAGTGCTTTGCCACTGAGCTACATCTAAGCCCACCTGAAAAATTATATCCCAGTACCACAAATATTAACAGCATGACATACTCTACACTTATTTCTCTATATTTCACATTAATCTGTTTCTTTTCTTTCCTTCCTAGTAGAATGACGTTCGCCAATGGAAAATTTCATAATGCACAACTTTAGGTTATGCTGGGAATATTGGGAAAGTTTATTCTTTTCAGAGATTTTTATCCATCTTCCCAGAGATATACTCAAGGGTGTCATTTGGTTTTTCTCCTCACATATGATTAAGGAATTTTTATTTTTTACTATTTTTCACTTTTACTTATGATAGTGACTTTCAGAGTACCATCTCTATATAGTTTTCAATTGAGCCTTTTAGCTTGAGGAGGCTCTCAACTTTACTTTCCTTCTTTAGTTAGATGTTATGAACAGTAGCTGAAGAAGTAAGTTTTGGCAGATGTCCTTAGAATAAAACTAGTTCCATTGTGTATATACCACATTTTCTTGATCCATTCATCTACTGAGGGGCATCTGGGTTGGTTCTATATCTTAGCTATAGTAAATAATGCTGCAATAAACATAGTTGTGCTGGTAGCTTTAGTGTGGTCTTGTTTGTAAACATTTGGGTAAATGTCCAAAAGTGGGATTGATGGGTCATAGGGGAGCTCTATGTGGAGTCTTTTGAGGAACCTCCATACTGCTTTCCAAAGTGGTTGAACAAGTTTACATTCTCACCAACAATGAAGTAAGGTTCCCTACTGTCCACATCCCCTCCAGCATCTGTTGTTATTAGAGTTCTTGATTTTTGCCATTCTAACTGAAGTGAGGTGGTATCTCAATGTTGTTTTGATTTGCATTTCTTTTATGGCTAGGGATGTTGAGGATTTCTTCCTGTGTCTATTGGCCATCCTTCTTTCTTCTTCAGAGAAATTTCTCTTTAATTCTTTAGCCCACTTATTTATTAGGCAGTTGTTTCTTTGAGGATTTGTTGTTGGGAGATTTAATTTTTTGAGTGCCAAATATATTTTAGATATGAGACCCTTGTCTGTTGTATGGCTAGTGAAGATCTTCTCCCAATCTGTAGGCTTTCTATTAATCTTGTTAGCTATGTCCTTTGCCATGCAGAAGCTCTGCAATTTCATGCAATCCCACTTGTCCAACCTTTCTTTGATTTGTTGTGTTTCTGGGTCTCTATTAAGAAAATTTCGGCCTGCACCAAGGAGACCTAGGGTTTCTCTTATTCCATCCTGTAATGTTTTCTGAGTGTCTGCTTTGATTCCGAGGTCTTTGATCCATTTGGAGTTGATTCTTTGCCTCCATCAGAATGAATGACATTGCCCCATTTGCTAGGAAATGAAAGACTTGGACAAAAATTATATTAAGTGAAGTAAGCCAAGCCCAAAGAAACATAGGTCCCATGGTTTCCCTTATTTGCAATATTCAGTATATGTATGAGTCAAGCAGAAAAGGTAAGATAAGGTGATGTCAGGAAAATGTACCCTAAGATATGTATTTAAATGTTTTTTTTCTTTCATGCATTTGTTTCTAACACATTTATAAGATTATTTCTTTGTTGCTTTGTATATCCCTCCCCCACAGTACAACCCCTGCTTTCACTGTATTTAATGTCGGTATAATTTGTGGAGGGCAAGGGGAAAAACAAGTTGTTTAAATAAGGATACAGGTGGACCCATTGCAACAATGAGAAGTACAAGTTGTCATGTCGAAAACGAACTTTACAATTTTGGTGGGGGGGGAGGGGGAGGATTAGGTGGGGTGGTGGGGGGGGGGTTGGGAAGGGATGGGAAGGGGAAACAAAAGAGGAGGCTACAATGCTTGATAAGAAATGTCCTCATTATCTTGCCCATGTAATTGTAACCCCTCTGTACAGTATTTTCACAATAAAAAAAACCCTAGTTCCGTGTTTCTTACCTTATAGGAATTCCATGTTTTCTTTCATTTCTCATTCTCTTTCCTTGTTTTCTCCTTTACTTTCTTTCTAATTTAGTAAAAAGCATTTCAGTTTCATTTTTATAATTGTATTTATTTTATAGCTTTTACTTTATAAATAACAATTACATGTATATATGACATACAATATGATGTTTCATACATTCATTTTAGAATGATTGAATCAGCCTGAGTATACTCATCAGCTCAATTACTTGTCATGTCTACATGGCAAGAACCTTTACAAATCTACCTTGTAGCTATTTCTGCAGAGACAAAGATATACTAACCACATTTAATATTCAATGCATTATTACCTACACTCATTAAGTAATTTTGCTATGCAATAGAAAGCCAGAAAGTTACTTTATGTACCTTGAGTAACATCACCCCAGCTTTTAGCACTGTCAATTGATTCCTACATGAATTCAACATTTTAGATTTTAAACACGAGTAAGGTCAAATCATTTCTAAAGTGAAAATCTTTGTAGTTTTTCAATGGAGTATTTTTGTATATTTATTTGTCTATTAAGCCAGGCGCCAGGGGCTCACACCTGTAATCCGAGCTACTCAGGAGGCTGAGATCTGAAGATAAGGGTTCAAAGCCAGCCCCAGCAGGAAGGCCCGTGAGACTCTGATCTCCAATAAACCACTAGAAAACAGGCGTTGTGGCTCAAGCTGTAGAGCACTTGCCTTGAGCTGAAGAGCCAAGGGACAGTGCCCAAGTCCAGAGTTCAAACCCCACAACCGACCAAAAAATATATAAAAAAAACATTAATAAAAAAATAGAGCTTAAAATCCAGGGAGTCAGGGTGCGCTTTACAATAACTTAACTGATGTAAATGTTGTTGGTTTTCATGGTTCTTCTGGTTTAGTATTGCGTACAGAAAGAAAATACTAGTAGATCATCTGATCCCTGTGTTATAGTTGTGTTTGAAGAATTGCTCATAAAAATCTAAACGTCTCCATTCTCTTCTGAAGTAGTAACTGGGAGGTGACTGTTCAACCAATGCCTGTGCTCCACATACTTCATTCCTTATTGCTGGGGTCACATTACTTCTTAACACAGACTTTTTTTTCATTTTATTTTATTTTATTTTTTGTGAACATACTGTACAAAGGGGTTACAATTACATGGGCAGGATAATGAATACATTTCTTATCAAACATTGCAGCCTCCTCCTTTGTTTACCCTTCACATCCCTTCCCAGACGCCCCTCCCACCCCCCCATCCAATCCTCCTACCCTCCTCCCCCCCACCCCCATCAACATTGTAAAGCTCGTTTTCGACATGACAACTTGTACTTCTCATTGTTGCAACAGGTCCACCTGTATCCTTAAACGACTTGTTTTTCCCCATCTCCTCCACAAGTTATACTGACATCAAATATAGTGAAAGCAGGGGTTATACTGTGGAGGAGGGACATACAAAGCAACAAAGAAAAAATCTTATAAATGCCTTAGAAACAAATGCATGAAAGAAAAAACATTAAAATGCATATCTAAGGGTTCATTTTCCTAACATCACATTGTCTGACCTTTTCCGCTTGACTCATACATTTACTAGATATTGCAAATAAGGGAAACCATGGGACCTAAGTTTCTTTGGGCCTGGCTTACTTCACTTAATATAACTTTTTCCAAGTTTTTCCATTTTTTAACAAATGGGGCAATGTCATTCTTTCTGATGGAGGCATAGAATTCCATTGTGTATATACACCACATTTTCTTGATCCATTCATCTACTGAGGGGCATCTGGGTTGGTTCCATATCTTAGCTATGGTAAACAATGCTGCAATAAACATAGTTGTGCTGGTAGCTTTAGTGTGGTCTTGTATGTAAGCATTTGGGTAAATGCCCAAAAGTGGGATTGCTGGGTCATAGGGGAGCTCTATGTGAAGTCTTTTGAGGAATCTCCATACTGCTTTCCAAAGTGGTTGAACAAGTTTACATTCTCACCAACAATGAAGTAAGGTTCCCTTCTGTCCGCATCCCCTCCAGCATCTGTTGTTGTTAGAGTTCTTGATTTTTGCCATTCTAACTGAATTGAGGTGGTATCTCAATGTTGTTTTGATTTGCATTTCTTTTATGGCTAGGGATGTTGAGGATTTCTTCCTGTGTCTATTGGCCATTCTTCTTTCTTCTTCAGAGAAGTTTCTCTTTAATTCTTTAGCCCACTTATTTATTGGGCAGTTGTTTCTTTGAGGATTTGTTGTTGGGGGATTTAATTTTTTGAGTTCCAAGTATATTTTAGATATGAGACCCTTGTCCGTTGTATGGCTAGTGAAGATCATCTCCCTATCCATGGGCTTTCTATTGATCTTGCTAGCTATGTCCTTTGCCCTGCAGAAGCTCTGCAACTTCATGCAATCCCATTTGTCCAACCTTTCTTTTATTTGTTGTGTTTCTGGGTCTGTATTCAGAAAATTTTAGCCTGTGCCAAGGAGACCTAGGGTTTCTCCTATTCCATCCTGTAATGTTTTCAGAGTGTCTGTGTTGACTTCGAGGTCTCTGATCCATTTGGAGTTGATTCTGTTGCAGGGTGATATATAAGGATCTAGCTTTAGTTTTCTACAAGTAGTTAACCGATTTTGCCAGCACTATTTACTGAAGAGGCTGTCTGTCTTCCATTCTATTGTTTTAGCTCCCTTATCGAAGATTAGATGGCTATAGGTCTGTAGGTTCATTTCTGGGTTTTCAATTCTATTCCATTGGTCCTGAGGTCTGTTCTTATGCCAAATACCAAGCTGTTTTGATTACTATGGCTTTATAGTAGAGTTTGAAATTTGGTATTGATATTCTTCCAGCAGTTAACACAGACTTTTAGGAAGCAAGTATGAATTCTTTACTTATACTTTTTCATTCCATTAGCTAAATTTAAATAGTTCAAAGACTGGGATAGTTGGACAAGAAAGTGGAAATTTTATATCTCTGGTTGAGTTTCACCTTTGAACAATCAATGAAGAAGTTACTTATTACTTTGTTATGCACTTGAAAGTTTGAATTATTTGTTACCATAATACTAGTGATTGCAATCCATCCAAATTTACTCATTGAACTCCTAATTCCAAAAGTGACAATATTAACAGTTGGTAATTTGGATCTATTCAGTTATGGAGGTAGAACCCTCACAAATGAGATTCAAGCTCTTATATAAGAGACACTTTGCCTACTTTACCTGTAAGGATACAGTAAACAAAGCTGTCCAGGAACCACTATGTAAAAACTCTTAGACATGCCACTCTGCAGAACTATAATGAATAACTTTACATTATGTATAAGTCATCCACTTTATATTGTATTTTGTTATAGCAGACTGAATAGACTCAAACACACAAGTAATCGTTAAGATTCACATTTATTAAGTTCTACAAGTTACAGCTTGCCTTCTAAAAACTTTTACATATTCTCATTTTTCCTGGTCCTTTTAGATAGCAAATTTTTAATTGCAAATTTTATGCATAAGGAAAAAGAAACTAAAACACATTTATTATCTTGCTTCAAGTTTGGGGAAAGCTGGGCATGGAAGCATCTGTTTGTAATCCAGCTCTCTGAAGACTAAGTAACGAGGATTTCAAGTTTGAGGCCAACAAAAACCTATTGCAAAAAAAAGTGAAAGCAAAAACATTTACATATCTCTCATCTTCAAATAACCTAAGTGCTTCCCTTTCATTATTTTTATAGTAGCAAAATTCTTTATTTGAGGCTTCTTCTTATGATTCATCCTGTTCAGTGGCAATCTTCATTCCACTTATTATAGGAATGTAAGGTTAGGGTTAGGACTAGGGTCAGGGTTACATGTATAACAGACTACATGTAACATATGAATATTTCCCACTCATTTCTGACAAGACAAATCACATTCTTCCTATGGGTTCACTTCTTTGAGCTGATGGGCCATGTTTATTAGTGTGAACTGAGAAGATTGACTGTGATGCCCTATACATTTTTATCTCTCTTAAAAATCAAGATTCTAAACAGAAGTTCCACATTATATAATTTTCTTTTTTTTTTCTTTTACTTTCTTTCTCTTTATTTTTTGTCAGTCCTGGAGCTTTAACTCTAGGCCTGGGCTCTGTCCCCCAGATTGTCAGCTCAAGGCAAGCACTCTGCCACTTGAGCCACAGTGCCACTTCTGGTTTTTTGGTGGTTTGTTGGAGACAGGAGTCTCACAGATTTTCCTGCCTTGGCTAGCTTTGATCTGCGATCCTTAGAAAACAGCCTCCTGAGTAGGTAGGATTACAAGTGTGAGCCACTGGTGCCTGGCTACAGTTATAATTTTCCCATTTACAGTCCATTAAAAAAATCTTTCTAGAATTATTAGTTATTCTTATGTAATAGCTTTAAAAAGCAAAGAGCTTCTAAAATTAAGATTTAAATGGCTACATACCTATGTATAAATGAGTACAACCTTTTTCCTGTTGAAGGAGTGCTTCAACATGATTTAATTTAATATTTAATGAGAAGTATGTGATGAGGTGGTCCTCTCCATTTGTGGTGTTTTTGTTTATTGTTTATTATTTATTTTTTGCCAGTCCTCGGGCTTGAATTCAGGGCCTGAGCACTGTTCCTGGGCATCTTTTTGCTCATGGCTAGCAATCAACCACTTGAGTCACAGCACCACTTCTGGCTTTTTCTGTTTATGTGGTGCTGAGGAATCAAACCCAGGGCTTCATACATGCTAAGGAAGCACTCTACCACTAAGCCACATTCCCAGCCCTCCAATTGTGTTTTAAGCACGTGTGTCATATATACAAACAGACCTAGAATGAACTGCTAAATAGCTTTCTCAGAGGTGGCAGCTGTCTTTTAACATGGGGGATATTCTGTTCAAATAAACTCATCCGTTTTTTATCTCTATGTTGGGTTACATAGCAGGTATTAGATATGATGCTTACAAATAGAGTAAGACAATGGATCTATGTTCTTAATGCGAAGTTGTCTCCATTGCCACTGGTAGGTGTACTATTAAAGAAACATTTTACATGCACAACTCTGTCCAAAAGAAGAATATGTCCTAATCTAGACCTTACCCAAGCAGGTAATCTTTCCTCTCAATGATGAAGAACTTGCAGTCCATGCAACTATGGGAAATAGTAAGCTGCCAGTAGAAACAGAATGCTTATGTTAGAAAGAGCAAAGGGGATAAAGCTGCATTAATAAAGCAAAGTCAAAATAAGAAAATTTAGAGCAAACATCTTATACTTCATGTTATAAAGGAAAAAGAGTTTACTGTAAATGTCATGCCAAAGAAATTTACTTGACATGAACCAACAGAATAAGAAAAATGGGGAATGTTTTTCATGTTGAAAAGATATAAATATTATCTATTAATAGAAAATAAGACAAGATGATGACATCAAAGGACTATTAGAAAGAAACATGTAAAATTAAGGATCTGAGTGAGAACAAATCATTTAACTTATCCATTCATTCAATTATTTTTGTAAGTACTGACACTAGGGCTTGAATTTAGAGACCCATAGCCTTGTTTGACTTTTGTTTTCAAGCCTTTCCCTCTACTACTTGAGCCACTTCTGACCTTTCTGTCATTTTAGTGGTTTATTGGAAATAAGAATTTTCCAGATTTACTGGCCCAATTTGGCTTAGAACCATGATCCTCAGCTCTCAGTCTACAAGGAACTAAGATTACTGTTGTGAACTACTAGCATCTAGCCATTCATTCAGTTTTTGACAAACTCATTTATTTAGTTTATTATATACACTAGGCATTAATGTAGGCTCTGAGGCTACACACATAAATAGAATTTAACCCTACCTACTAATGTGTAGAATCTACACTATGGTCCCAAATCAAGTAAGGAGTAAATATTTTCTAATGAGAGAGGAAAAATTATTTTGTATAGAAATTGTAAAGTCTGCCCTTGGAAGGTGAGGCAAACTCCTCTCTCTCCTCTTGGCTAAGTCTCTCAGTCCGTGTGTCACGTAGGTCACTGGCACACCTGGAGGTCACATCCTCTGTGCTTCTGTTCACACCTCCTGTCCAACCTGGGGAGAGTCCTAGGCCCTGAGGTCACATCCACATCTGGTGTGGCCACACCTTTCCTCACCTGACCACACCTTCTCCCTACCCCCCCTCAATCTCTTTCCCTACTTAAACCCAGGTGGGACCTCAGCCCACTCCTTTGGGCCATGCTTCAAATATTTCATGATTTTGTGATTGGTGGATCTCTTTTCTGCTATCATTTAGAGCCTTTGTTTGACCCATGTAAATTCAGCATTTTTCTTGATTTACACCCCTAGACTCAACTTTGTTCCCAGTGAAATTCCACAGAATTAAAAAAATAAAAGCTAGTAACATGCGTTGCACAATTCTTCCAGATGGTGGATAGACAGAGTAATTTCAGTATTATTTCCATTACTGGAAGAAATGAGAGCTGTATTAATCTAATCAGCATTTATCACTTTTAAAAAAAATATTATTTAGCCAGGTACCAGTGTATTCATAGCTACTCAAGAGGCTAAAATCTGAGGATCACCGTTCAAAGCCAGCCAGGGCAAGAAAGTCTAGGGGACCTTTATCTCTAGTAATCTAGTTTAAAAAAAAAAAAGTGGTCCTGTAGCTCAAGTGGTAACCCTGGTTTTGCTCAAGTCCAAGCCTTGAGCAAATATCTCAGGAACAACATCCATTCCCTGTGTTCAAGCCTTAAGATCAGCACATGTATAAAACAAATCATTATTCATATCTTACATAGTCATTACAAGATTTTAACTTGATGCTAATGAAAATTATTAACCCTTTAAAATTAAGACCATTGAAACCTTACAGAAAGAGTTTTAGTGTGTAATAGAATTTCTAATAAGTTATTTAGACATAAATTATCTAGATGAATCATGCATTTTGGCTGTAGATACACACAATGATATCTAGGGATTTAAAGTAGTATAATTTGATATAGATCTATCCATTCTCACCAGGCATTTTATAGATTTATTTCAGGAACTTCAAACAATTGAAGCTAATATAGAGGTGATATTATATTTGCATTATGTTTATAATATGTTTTTGTGTGTATATTTATGTATGTATGTTGTGCATGTGTGTGTTGATACTATTCTAAACCAAAGGTATGATTCTCCATCTCCAAGAGGTAAATAGAGTAAAAGGTGCTAGGAAGTTATTTTTTTTAATCCACAAGATCTTTGATTATTCTAGACAACATCTTTAGCCATATAAGCAGGTGGTGCAGTACATTTGTTTAATTGTAGATATAATTTCCATTAATCTACAGGTGTTTTTTAATTCTGATTCGAGTAGAATAAATCATATATATGGCATGGGATTATCTGGTTGTGGATTTAATACCTGATGAAGGCCAATTGGTTGCATAATAATTTGTTCCTGGATCAGTACAGAAGACAGTGTATTGTTACCTAAACTAGATTGCTTGAGTTTTCAAGCATTGGGAAAAGTGGCTCATAGCAGCTTCCTATTTATTCATTCTCATTGATAAGATGACAATCTAGAGGAAAAGGGGACTTACCACTTCAAGAAGTACACAACCAATCTTGCTATGGAGAAATCAAATAGTACACAACTAACCCTGCAGGAAAATCTATATCAACATGTCTTTGTTGATATAGAATTTTGTATACTTTCCTATAACTTTTTATCCTTTACATCACACTATCATTTATGATATAATGGTAATAATGTTTATCAAATGATGCTATTTTGGTCATTTATATTGTTCTGAAGTATTTCATGCACGTGGACAGAATTTTAGCAGGTAATTCAAATCTTTCCTCTATATTTTTTTACCTAGGGAAAATCATATGCGCTCAGGCTTGAGCTCTCCTCTTTATTTCAAGAATCTCTATAGGAAATCCATCCTGAAACTCATCATTTCATACTATGCTCAAAACAGCCTCTTCATTTTTTATTACAAGGCTTGTCTATGATGTACAGAATGGTATCGTGGTTGGCTTTTGCTTCCCAGGACACCAAGAATTCAGCTCAATTTTGTGCTTCTATTGCTGTTTCCTTGGTCCTATGCCAACCTATAAATTCTAAGATTCATGGTCCCTACAGTCTCCAGAAACTTCTCTTCAATTTTCTCAGCATCAAACTATATTTTGTTGATCACTTATTATATATGAGGTACTTTGCAATATTAGTAGCTACTCAGAAAGACTGAGTTACACATTGACTCTTCCCTTTCATTTCATTTTTAATATGAAGAAAATTTCACCTTGTTAAAATTGCACAGCAAATTATAGCAGGGCTGGAATCTAAGCTACACTATTGTGTCTCTAGAATCTAGGCTACTTTACTTATGACATTTATCCTGGTTTTTAAAATACTGATGGCGGAACACGTTTCAGTTGGTAAAGCACATGTCTAGGAGAGACAAGGCCTTGAGATCAAATTCTAGCATTCAATTATAATTTTAATATATATATATATATAGGTTATATATATTTATAGGTTATATATAGGTCAGTTTTATATATAGGTCAGTTACATATATATAGGTTATATATGTCAGTTTTACAATGAAATACATGAAAACTCAGAGAGAATAGAAAAAAAATCACAAAGTTATATACTTAATAAGCAGCAGAATTGAGATTTGAGTCCAGGTCTAGCTGATATAAAAATGTCTAATGTCTAGTAAATAAATTTAAAATTTAGAAATATATTCATGGAGACAAGTTTTTTTTTCCTTATGCTGCTTTTTTTGTTTCCCCCTTTTTCTTTTTCCTTCTTTAAATTCTTTTTGAAGGTTTTTGCATGGACAAAGTCAAGACAAAAGAAGGTCTACCTTTTAAACATTTCAATTTTATGTTTGTGTAATTTTTCCTAAGCAACAATAAAATTTAGATAAAATTTTAAAAATGGTTAAATTCAGAAATATTTCTTCTTGCTTTGAGTTTCATAACTTTAAAATTCCTTATGTGTTATTGTCTATTACTCTTTATGATATTTATCTTTCATTAAAATATTGGGAAACACAAGATTAACTCTCACAATGAGTCAGAACTGTATTGTGACTATGGGGCCAAATAGAAAATGGTCAAAACCTAGTCCCTACTCTCTAAATATCAAATGTGGTTATCAGTTTTAACAAAGGCTTTGGGGCTATGATGGACACTGAATAAAGCAAACCTATTTTCTACATTATTCAGGACTCTGCAGTGAGTAAGAAATTAAGAAGCTAAGGTATCTTCGTGTACTTTGTGTTGTTTTTTAAAAATTACCTCAGGCTGGATAGTGTATTTAGCTCAGAGTTTTGGTGAATGAAAGTCCAAGGTTAGGCAACCCCATCTAATTCAAATCAATTAGTGCTTTCAGGAGGTATTGTCACATGCAAGCTGGTATTGTGAAAACATATGCAGGAGTGAACAAAAAGGAAGTTTGAAACTTGGAGGGGTCAGGCTTGCTGCTTTAGATGCTAGTGAGAACTCATCTTGTATCAAGAAAACTGTATTAATGTCTCTGAGAATTAAGAAGAGATTGTATCTTCATTTCCTGATCATCTCTGAGAGAACCTGTCAATCCTTTAGACTGAAGAGCAAAGTTCTAGCCCTGAACCTTTGAGTGGCCCACTCTGATCATGTCTAATCCATAGCCAAGGGGAAAGGAAGATTGCAGGGCTTTCTTCTGCCAACACTGTGAAATGGGGCTCCATGTTTTCCTGTCCGTACCTGAGAGGCAGAGATTGTGAGATCATGGCTCATATAAAACCTGGGCAGGAAAATGTTTAAAAGACCCTTTCCAAATGAAAGCTGGACACAGTGTTAGACCTGTTGTTCAAGTCACTGGAAGCCTAACATAGATGGGCCACATGCAGGTGAACTATGGGTAGGAAGTGCGACATAATCTTAAAAATAATAAGCAAAGTTCAAGATTGTTGGTGTGGTTCAGCAGAATGAGTGTCTGCCTACCAAACATAGAATCAGAGTTAAAACCCTAGAAGTAGGTGGGGAGGGGGGTAGAAACAATTTTCTTGCTTGTTTCTTTGTTATTTATTAAAAGTATACCTTATGAATCAGAGTTCCCCAGTCTTTGTGATGGCTCTATATCTGACAGGTTGTTTGGAAGCTTCAGTAAGAGAACCCTCAGCCTATCTCTGGAGGTCTGGAGGCCCTTCAGGTGACTTCCTGGATTGCTAGTCTAGCATGCCAGAAACTTTATAATGGTGTAGGCAGCCAACCATGAGTCAACATCTGTTTTTCTCACTTCTCCTATTTGTCTGGAGAAATCTAGACAAATTATATTTGCAATTGGCACTGCACTTACAAATTTGCATAGATTCCCTCTAGATTATGTGTTTGCTGATACTTGGGCTATGCAAATATTTAATATGTGATCTGTAGTGAAAATGCAGACTCTGCCTCCTAAAAAACTGTACATTAAAGAGCCACTGTGAGTATCAGCATGCTGGATCAACAAATGTTTCATGCAGAGTGGAGTCATGTGTAAAGGTCAGGACATCCACCATGTCCGGCAAAAAGACATGATGCTCTCTGTGCCAAGTGTTTTGTCTGAACCAGGATAGGCTAGTAATATGAGTCTGAATCAAGTTGCAAAGGGAAAAATTGGGAATGTAAGAAGTAAAAAGTTGGCATGAGTACACCTATGAAGCCAGACTCATAGGCATTCAACTGGACAAGAAAGATAATAAAGCCTACTTGCCAGACTGCAACAAGGCCCCACCTAAAAGAATGATCTGTGAGACCATCAGAACAAACGTGTTGATTGAGACTGTCATCTTTTTAATAATTATTCATGCCTCTTTTTCAATGCCCCCAATATCTTCCTTGTGTTTAAACTTAGGATAAATATTTGCATGGGAAAGAGGGATTCTTTTTTTGGGGGGGGGTCAGTCATGGGGCCTGAACTCTGGGCCTAGACGCTGTCCCCCAGCTCTTCAGCTCAAGGCAAGCACTCTAACACTTGAGCCACAGCTCCACTCTCGGTTTTCTGGTGGTTTATTGGAGATAAGAGTCTCATGGACTTTCTTGCCCGAGATGGCTTTGAACCACAAGCCTCAGATCTCAGCCTCCTGAGTAGCTAGGATTACAGATGGGAGCCATGGGTGCCTGGCTGGAAAAAAAGAATTCTAACACTACCTTTACTTTTCTTGTGGCTTATCAGGTTATGTAATAAACCTCCTTTCTTTCTCCTTCACTATCACTTCCATTTATTTTTTTAGCACGCTCTGCTGAGTAGCCAGGCATAACATGTAAAATCTAGGACTTTAAAACTTTGGTAAGTAATTTTCATCCACCATAAGTAAGCTAAGCAGGAACTTTTTAAATAAACTCCCAAGTTTATAAGTTGAAAAAGAATCTGGTAAAATCTAGAATAACCTCCAACCTGACATAGGGAAAGGTTAATAAGTAATAAAGCAAAAATGGCCTGAATGGAAAGTCACAATTTGATCCTAGTAACCAGCTGAATATGAATAAACAAGGAAAAGAATATTCTGCAATCAGCTTCTGCATAGACCCTCTCTATCTTAATTCATCCACCTTCTTTTTTTCTTCTTTTTTCTTTACTTCCTTCCTTTTTCTTTCTCTTTCATTTTTTTCTGCTTCTCTAAACTAGTAATCAATAAACAGCCTTGTCAACTTACACTTAGTACTAATGTGTTGAGGAACTATTCAATGTCTTCTAATAATCCTTACGCTATTCTTCTTATACAAGTGAAGCATAGAATGGAATTTTCTTTATCAGGCATTGTCAAATCACTGCAAATACATGTGAGTCTCTGTCATATGCTAAGTTCTTGGCCCCTAAATATAGCACTAACACAAAGAAATGAACCAGGAGAGACATATCTTTTACCATCTGGTTTTCCCTTACTCTGTCAAAAAGTTATATGGAAGAGTTTATAGTCCATATTTGAAGATGGGAAATACATGAAAAATTTTCTAGAAACACATATGTATATATGCAAATATGTGTGGACATACCACAGCCATACACATTCATACATATACAAAATATACATATCTACACATAGATATGTGTCTATCTATCTATCTATCTATCTATCTGTATGTATATATGTATTTATATGAAATTGTCACAGGAAGGGTAAAAAATTTCCTTAGCTTCAAAATTTTCAAGGAAAATTACTTGAGGTCCATACATAAAAAGAATTTCAGGGTATCTTCCAAACATGAGAGTCTCACAAGATGACAGTTTAAACAAGGATTTATTCTAGTGTAACAGGATAAAGTATGGAGAAATATAAAAAGACGGTAACATTTCTTGATTCCCAAGAAGAAATGGGATTTAAAGACTGAAAATTGGGGCTGCTATCTGTAGCCATTATAGTTTCTGTGCTGGGAGACTGAACAAAATCCTGCCTATTCAATTCTGAGACAGATTTGAGGTTGGTAAGATGGGTAAGTCCTACCCAAAGTTCTTCAGAAGTTCCTTTTGTCAAGCATGGAAACCAAAGTTTTAAAACTCCAGGAATTGGGCTTGGGCATTTGCCCCTTTCTGTCAAATAAAGAGACATGGTGGGGGGCAGAGAAAAAGAGATTAGGTATGTGCGTGAAGCCATGAGAAAACAGAACTACAGTATATATTCAATATAACATAAGTAATAAGCTTAGATGAAAAAGGTATACATACTTGGAACAGTCCTGAATTATAGATGTGTTAAGTGCTGATCAGAGGTAGTATCAGGTGATTGGACAATGGATTCTCTCAGGATTAGTCACCTAGACTATGTTACAATAGAGTCTTTGACACTGGGCATGGTTCTAGTCTTTTCTTAATGCCAAGGTGGCTACAAAATGACAAAGGAAGAGAATGGCTCAAAGCACAGAGTATCAAAACAAAACAGAAGCTGGTATGCATCACTTTTATCTTGCTTTTGAATTGAATAAGTAGTGCTCCATATAGGAAGTCAGTGCTTTGTAGCAAAAGCATTTTTTTTTGTTGGCTATGGGGCCTGAATTCTGGGCCTGGGCACTGTCCCTCAGTTATTCAGCTCAAGTCTAGTGCTCTACCATTTGAGCCACAGTGCCACTTCCATCTTTTTTCTGCTTATGTGGTGCTGAGGAATCGAACTCAGGGCCTCATGCATGCAAGGCAAGCACTCTACCACTGAGCCACCCAGCCTTTGTTAGCTAACTTTATGTACTTTGTTGTATGACAGATATCTACAACTAATTAATATTATATAGTAAAAATGTATACCAATTAAACAACAACTTTTAATTTGTTAATCTCCTACTCTTTGGGAGCTATCATTCTCCTCTCTGTTTCTATTAACATTTTACATATGATGATATTTTAAAGCAGAGGGAAAATACTGTTCAAACACCCCATGGGGAAGTAGCATGAAGACAATCTAATGGGAATGAAGCTTATACTTTAATACCTAGCACATCCCCCTTTCTCATTCCGCCTAATAAAAATTAAGACATTCTTAGCTCCAAAGGTCTTCATCGAATCTCCTGTAAAAGCTTATTTAAAAGTAAAAAAAACTGCTGAAATAGTAAAACTTTATTTTTAAGTTAAAAGGAACAAAGTCAGATCACTTTTGTGATGTGAGGATAGAGAATAGTAATGGCACTATCAAAAACATTTTTAAAAAATCTGTTCCTGTAGACAACTCCTTTGTCTATCACAGTAACTTGGTGAACAGTTTGGAAGATTTCTGTACTACCTGGCCAAACCCCCAGATATTTTAATTCAGAAGGCCAGAGTTTACCACTCACTGTGATCTTGGCTCAGCAGCATGCAAATCTTCAGAGCTCTTGTTAGAAATATAAAATGTCAGGCACCACTTCAGTCCTACTTAATCAGATTCCAAGATACTGTGGTGATTCTTATGCATATTAACATTTGAGGAACACTAGTCAAGGATATTTACAAAATAATCTCTAACTGTTTCTAATGTTTAGCATTATTTGAGTACCACTGATGAAAAATATGGCCAAAGTAATGGAAGTAAACACACACAAACACCAAGCAAATCCGACACTATAATGCTCATTTACTCAATTAGCACAGTATTCATAGAGTGCCTACTATAATTAGGCATCGATACCAGGTAAAATCAAGCACATTTCTTTCTGTGAAGAGAATACATGTCTAGGAGTCAGAAAGGTTAAAAAAAACCTCACAGTAACAAAATGCTAGACACACAAAAAGAGACATCAGATAACTGTGAAAGTCAGATTGAAATGCAAAGGGGAGTTCTTAGAAGAGAGCCTAATCTGCTGAGAAGTCTTGGTCCATGTGCATGTGGTCACATGCCAGGTAGATGTGTGGAGCTTGGGATCAACCTGACAAGATGCAGAATTCTGAACACCCTGGGAGGCATATATGAGATAGAAAAGAATCTCATGGTCATATGATGCATGGTAGAGAATCTACATATACAGCTCGTGACCCTAGGAAGGCCACAGCTTGAAAGAGGGGACTGGTAAGTGAAGGACAATTAAATTGCAGAATGATAAATGCTTTCATAACAGGTGCTTGAAATTGCTTTTACTGAAAGGCACTGACACTTAGCAGGACTATGGATTCACTAAAAGTAAGAGAAAAGCTTGGCAGTTTGCCACCATTTATATCTGTCCTTGTTCTAAGTCATTTACCTTGTAGTCACTTTGATATCCAAAAAGCAAGCCTCCTCCATAACATGCTTACAAGAAGGAAACACAGTATCAGAATCAGCCAGTACCAGTGACAGTGACTTCTCCCCAAAACCACAAATAAGGACTGAGATAATTAAGACCATAATTTGACTGCTGAACTTTTTTCTTTGTCTATTTAAACCTATTGCTCATATCTGTATACCCCCCAAATAGCTGAGGATGTGTTGCAGTGATGAACTAAAGAAGCAAACTCGAGGTGGAGTTTGTGTCTGTAGCACATTCAGTGGCTTAGTGCTTAGGCATTTTATTTTATTTTGAACAATGGGAACTCGATTTTTATCATTTGTGAGTGAGAAACCCTTAAGTAACTTTAAATAGGAAAGCAGTTTAATGTCATTTGAATTTTCAATATTTTGAAGCAAGAGCTGCAGAGGAGCAGAAGAGATTCAAGGATGGGAGGATAGGAGGTGGTCCCCAGAGTCTAGGTGGGAAAGGAAGCAAATTGAATCACAGACAGGAGTATAAGAAGGAAATGCTTATTACCCAGAACTCTCAAAACATTGATTTAGATTGTTTTGTTTTGTTTTATCCTGTGTGATATATTTCTCAGAAGGATGGTTACTGAATTTCTCTGCTTGTGGAATAACTTATTAGCATACGATAGAATGTGATATGGATGAGTGTGAGATAAGCAATTGCTTATTGGCAATCCAACTAAAAGCAGGAAGGGAAAGCTTTGGGGAGAACATAATGAGGAGAGAAAAACAAACAAGCAAACAAGATGTAGATCCAGGGCCTCCAAACACCTGTCAATACCAAACCACTTAGTGTGGGGCAGACAGCCTGGAAATTTCCATGGATCAATGTATTTAGAGCAGACAAGAATACCAGATATTCACTTCTGAGATCACAAATCATTTCTGGGGTGTGTTGCTGAGTGAATTAGAATAGATTGATGAGAGAAATTTCTATTATTTTTAACACATATCAAGACTTAGACATTGAAAACCAGAATGTAAACTGAAAAAGCAATTATGCTTCTCTCTCAATATACCTTCTCTTAGTTGTTAATATATTTGAACAAGAAGATCTAAGATGGACAGTCTAGGTAACCTTAAACTCATTTAACTCACCTATTGTCTCTCTGTGTTGAACTTATCTGGACACATCGCTATAATATTCAGCACAGCTTTTAATATTCTTCATATTATCTCTAAGTAGTGATGTAAAGGAGTTACCATTCAACGTTTATGAATACAATGCAATTCGATCAATGCTACCCCTTTCAATGTCCTCTCCTATCCTTTTGTTATTTTTATTTTTTGGCCTGGTCCTAGGGCTTGAATTCATGACCTGGCGCTGTCTTTTAGCTTTTCTGTTCAAGGCTAGTTCTCTATCACTTGAGTCATAGCTCCACTACCTTTTTTTGTTATTAATTGGAGATAAGAGTCTCCAAGACTTTTCTGCCCTGGCTGGCTTTAACCCTCAATCCTCAGATCTCAGCTTCCTGAATAGATAGGATTACAGGTATGGGTCACTAGTGCCTGGAATAACATACATCCTACCCAGAACCACTGCTTAAGGATCAGTGGCTGTTTGCCCACATGACACATGTATTCAGCAATGTTGAAAAAATGAAGACTACAGCTAGGAGATGCTTTTCTTCCATCTCCAATTCTTCCTACTTTAACCTGTTACATGCTGAAAGAAAAGCTAGCTCAACTTTTCACCTTGTGATGCTCTCCTTTTTGTGAGAGACCTTTTCCACACATAGATCTCGATGCTCTGAGATTATATGTGGAAACCAGGAAGCTGGGGAAACCCTCATCCATCATCGAGTGACACTGAAGATAAAGATGTCCTAGGATATTCACAATAAGCACTAAAACTTGTTTGGCACTTTCAGGTACACATGTGAAACCAAACAGTTCTGCAACTGCTTGGTGTACTGCCCCTCCCTTCAATTGTAATTCTGGAAAAAGAACACACAATTAGGGGTCCAATTACCCCCTGGAAGTTAGCTCCATCCACTTGGCCTTGAGTGGAGGTGGCTGTAAAATAGGCACAAAGGAGAAACTGCATGAGGCAAAACTCCCCAGCAGTAGCCTCTGTGACTTCCTGATTATAGTAATCATGAGTGGCAGCCTGCACAGCCACAAAGAGGACTTGCGAATACTGTGTCTCAGAGCAAAGAAAGCAGTCAAATTATAACTCTTTGGTTTTAGGGTCAGAAAATAAGACTGGCTGCATAATTTTTGTGCTTCCTCACAACACCCAGGGGTATTACTGCTGAGTTAATTTCCTAAATCAGCCTCTCTGAGAGAGGAGTGGGAGGGGTGTGATAAAATGCAGGAGTTTAGAGGGCAAGATGTCTTGAGGAAAGAAGACCAAAGTGCCACAAAATGAAGTGATATGGGAATGCATTCTAAGGCTAAGGAATTTTCTTCTGGGAATATGTGTCTGTTCCAAATGCTGGTTGTGAGGGCAAAAAGGTACTGTTGAATGCCAAAGGTAACAGACGATGATATGGAAGACTGACCATTATGAGAGGAAAGGTGAAATGAGATGACTGACTGGAGAAATTCCAGACTTGCAGTTACATTTGTTCTGTGATGACTATAGATGTTAATCAATTTATATTTCCTTAAGGAGATTTCCACTGATGCCCCCATGTTGCAGAAAAGAATATGGCAGAACTAAGTAGCACAAGTGGAATTTCTAAAAGGTAACACAACAGATACTCTTGCTGGGCCTGGGGGACTAGAAGTCCCTCAACTTTGTTTCTGTGCCCTTTGATCCATCTATACTTTACCCTAGTCATTATACAATTATCTTGGATGCCAATCAAGACTATATTGTCATGGATAAGCATTCTGTGTGGAAGATAAAACAAGTAATGCTTTCTGCTTATCATCTTAAAGAACACTGTCTATATCTCAGGAGATCACCAGGCAGGACACTAATTCCTGTTAACTTTCCAGGGGTAAAATCATAATAACATTTTTGTAACGCCCTCACCCAAGGATTGAGCTAATGGTTCCTGTGATTTGGGACTGTTTTAACTATGTATATCTTTCATACCTCTGCTCCTAACTATTTAACCTGAAGCCAAGTTAGGTCTGTACCCTGGAAGATGGATGTACTGAAGTGATGTCTCTTTATTTGGCATATAGGGACCAGTGGCTAGACCTAAACCAGTAATCCTGAACTTTGGTTTTGGATGCTAAAAGTCACTCTGTAACAGACTTTCCAGGCTCCAGAATACTATATCTATAAAAATATGGATTGGATTTCACTGCTTATTTGCACTGAAAAAATGTGACTAAATTGATAGGAAAAAAAATCTCTGAACTTGTAGTTACCCTTTGTATATGAAGCTGAGAAGCACATTTCACTAATCTGATCAACTCAAGGCAGATATAACTGTTACCAGATTTTGTTTATAAAGAGGATCATCCAGATTTTTTTCTTCTGGTAGGACTCCCAAAGCTGGGCCTTATATAAAAGAGGATGGGCAGATATTGAAGTAGCCTTCCACGTTTGCTTTTCATCTTCCCACAAGAAGTCATCAACCATCATTTACCTTCTTAGCTTTACCTGGATTTACCTTCAAAATCTGTGCTTCAGACAGAGGATTAGCAGGCCATATGACTAATTTATAGTCTTTACCATAAACTTGGAATGCACTTCTCTCAAACAAAGCATACATATTTAAATTTCCCTCACAGACACCATAGCAAGCCTGGAGCCATGGTGAGCACATATATCACTTACTTCATAAGATTTTTGTGAGGACTGAAGCGAACTTAGCACACGGTCATTCATCAAACTGTAATGTTTGTAATGTTGCTCATAATAAATTATTTTGTTTTATATATGTTCTGTTTTATATATGTTTTTTTAAGACATAAATTCTTCTCATGAGCCTAGATAGTTTGCTTGAGTTTCTTCCATCGATGGCTTTGGCATCAAGGCTGAACATTCTCCTCAGCATCCCTAACTGTCTTTCATACCTTTAGGGAAGAGCTAATGTATTCCATCACTGCTAACTCTCAAAGAAGTTTAAGAGCATCATTTAATATGCACAAATGCTGTTCTCTCTGGTTTTTATTAAGTTCTCATTTTTGCAGATAAACAAGCAAATATCCAAATAGAAGTATCAACTTTTTCAATGTCACACTACAAGAATTAGTGAATGAGAATTAAAAGAAGCCATCTTGGTTAAGAAAGATGTCTTTTATTCCTTCCTTCCTTCTTTTGTTCCCTAGTTCCTTCCTTCCTTCCTTTCTTCTTCCTTTCTCTTTCTTTCTTTCTTTCTTTCTTTTCTTTCTTTTGTTCTTTTTCTTTCTTCCTCCCTCCCTCCTTCCCTCCCTCCCTCCTACCCTCCACTCCTTCCTTCCTTCCTTCCTTCTTTCCTTCCTTCTTTCCTTCCGTTAGGTTTTGAACTCAGGACTTTGCACTTGTTAGGCAGGTGTTGTATGACTTATCACTTCACCAGTCCATTTTTCTTTCAGCTAGAATCTCACTTGTTTATTCAATGCCTCACATCACAGTTCTCCTACCTACAGCATGTCATGTGGCTGGGATAATAGGTATGAAGCATAATGTCTGACTTATTGGTTGAGATAGGATCTTGTAAAACTTTGATTTAGGTGACCTCAAATCATGATCCTCCTGATCTCTGCCTCTCGGCCAATTGGCCAGCTTTGTGAGTCCTAAGAGAAAAAAATCTGGATGATCCTCTTTATAAACACAATCTGGTGACAGTTATATCTGCCTTATTTGATCAGATTAGTGAAATGTGCTTCTCAGCTTCATATATAAAGGGTAACTACAAGTTCAGAGACTTTTTTTCCTTTCAACTTAGTCACATTTTTTCAAGCCATATAAGCAATGAAATCCAATCCATATTCTTATAGAGATAGTATTCTTAAGCTGGGAAGGTCTGCCACAGAGTGACTTTTAGCATCCCAAACCAAAGTTCAGGAGTATTGGTTTAGGTCTGGCCACTGGTGCCAACCTGCCTATCTCCTTAAGAAATATTTTTATAATGTTTTTAAGACAATTATGTTTGAACAGTAAAGCATCTAAGAAGATTATTCCAGCCCAAGATTTAGTATGTCTAGTTTCCTTCTTCTAATTCTGTCTTCCAAACATTAACTGGTGGATATCCACACTTGAAAAGCAGTGCTTCAAGAATGGAGCAATGTGAAGTGCAAGTCAAGTGCATGATTCTTACCTTGCTCTTTGCACCACTTTTCTACTTCTAGCTCAGGCCCTTTTGTTTATATTCAGTAAACATTTTTTAAATTTTTTTATTGTGAAAATACGATACAGAGGGGTTACAATTACATGGGCAAGGTAATGAGTACATTTCTTATCAAGCATTGTTGCCTCCTCCTTTGTTTCCCCTTCCCATCCCTCCCCATCTCTGCCACCCCTTATCCCCCCACCCCCCGCTAAAGTTGTAAAGTTCGTTTTTCCACATAATGACTTGTACATCTCATTGTTACAATGGGTCCACCCATATCCATAGGGATATATTTGGTAAACATTTTATAGAGGCCTCATGCATGCCACCCCTAGACTGAACACCACAGAAGGTGCTTAGGAAAATACAGCACAGAGAAGTGGTATTTGCAGGGAAAAAAATCATGTGAATTAGGAGCAGCACAAAGTAGTTCTCAAGGTGGTTTTATAAGGAGAATTACTATAAGATGTGCTGTGAGCTCTTACTTCACATTTGTGGTGAAGCATGGCTGACTTTGACCTGTGTGATGAAATTTGCTTAGCTCAATTTAATCTTATTTTTAAAAAGTAAAAATCTAAAGCAAAGCAACTAGCCAACCAAACCCAATGACTACAGAAACTTCTTTGTTGTAGAGGTCATTCAAATAGAATTGACACTAATAGTATATCACAGTCACTAGAAGTACCACTTTTACTTCTTTCTTCTCTTCTCCCAATAGCACTTTACACTTCTAACACTTTCTTTCTCCAAGATCTCAGATCATAAAGATAAGTATATGTAAATATATATATATATGTATATATACATAAATCATTGTATAATATGGGGCTGGGAAGGTGGCTCAGTGGTAGAGCACTTGCCTTGCATGCATGAGGCCCTGGGTTCGATTCCTCAACACCACATAAGCAAAAAGAAAAAAGCTGAAGTGGCTCTGTGGCTCAAGTGGTAGAGGGCAAGCCTTTAGCTGAAGAGCTGAGGGACAGCGCCCAGGCCCAGAGTTCAGGCCCCACAACTGGACCCCCCCCCCAAAAAAAAACAAAAACAAAAACAAAAAATATAATATTTAATATATAATTATAGTAATATAATACATATGTAATTGCAAATATCAAGGCAAGCATGCAGAAGCAAGCAATTCTGGGTCTAAATTTTACAGTTTAATTCTAATATATGATCACAGATTCATTTTTTTCAACCAAAACTATTCATCCATCTTTATACATACTTTTCCTTTATCAAATAGACTTAGACATGTACCATAGCTTCAAAACCTTTGGAGAATTGTCAATGTATTGAGCTTGGTCACAGGAATATTTATTTCCTCTATTTCTGTCTCTAATGTTGGTTTAGAGCTATAGTCTCCACCAATAATCTCCACTCAGTAAATCTAACTTGGTCTTCAAACTTCTGGTAAACCTACAACTCTTTCTTGACCCTGGGTTACAAAAGGTAGCCAAGTTTTGTTTGGCCTGACTCAAAGACACTCTTACTTTCATAGTCTGTTGAGGCTTTCAAGCAAGAAAGGATGAATGAAGAAGTAAGTGGTAGGTTGGCTTCACTAATGCCTTGTTACTAAGGCTCTTCATCCTAGGAACACAGGCTCTTTTGCCTGGTCATACTTGTTAAAAGAGATTCTGACTCTGGAAAAATGAAGCATATTCCATCTCTCAGAGACTGTTCTTGATTTCCATTTATTTTCCAAATAGCAAAATAAAAAGTGTATAAATGATAAGACAAAGTTGACTTGTATTCCATTAAAATACAATGGAGTAATATAGAAATATGATAGGTACTAGTTTTATTGATATCAAATTCTGATTAGCAAGTTGCTGTTGGTTTCCCAGGAAACCTTTCTTCTCTCATTGCTGTGTAATGATACTTTTAGATAACAGCAAGAGAAAGCATTGAGGTCAGAGACCTGTTAGCAAGATTTTATTAAATATAGACAGGGTTGGAATATAAAAGTAGTCAGATAAGCTTCTGCTACTCATCTTCTTATAAATGAATCATATCTGAAAGTGAATTAATAGAAAACTAAAATCTATAGTTTACTAATTAGTTATATTAATGCTTAGGTACTAAAATAATAGTTATTATTAATGATTAGGTACTAAAGAAAGAATTGGCTTCTAAGAGATGAAACCGTTTCTCCAGAATTACAGAATCAGGAAGGGCTAAGTACATCTTGAAATCTAAGTACATGGTTCTAAAAAGTTTGACAAATTGACTCTCCTTTTCCCTATTGTGGCAAGTTAGGGGGAGAAGGGTGAAGTACCTCATAGCATGCTGATGGACTAACAATCCGAGCAGAGTTTATGGAGTAAATGAAATAAAATATGATTTTCTTCAAAGTTGGCTAAATATGGTTTTTGCTGTGTGATATAGTTAAACACATATTTTTGCTTGAGTGTTGTGCATTATACTACCGAACAGTGGATTGTATTGGAAATGCCAGTGCATATTTTAATATAAATACTCAATATGTTCGGTAAATTATATTGGCTTTCAAATAATAGTGTACTTTTGACTTGATTTATATAATTGTTTTACCTACTGGGGAATCATTGGTTGTTTTTAGTAAATATTCTGGGAAATGCTTTCTCACTTAGCTAAAAAAGAAAGCTTCTCCGTCAGCAATATTCTGTTCTTTTTGTTTTCTTTTTAAACAGCAAACATTTTTGGTCATAGAACACATTCTCAAAATTGATCTGAAGTTGTTACTTCTAACTGTTTACAATCCGAAGACCTAAGAGAAAAAGCTTATTGAGAAACAAGTAATGTAAGCCAGGTGCCAGGGCTCATGCCTGTGATGTCAGCCTCTTGTGGAGCTGAGAGTTGGAGGACTGGTATTCAAAGAAAAGCCAACAAGACTCTATCTCATTTTCAAGCTGGAAACATGGCTTAAATGACAGAGTGCCATCTTTGAGCCAAAAGCTGAGCCATAATTCAAGATCTTGAGTTCAAGCTCAGGTATAAGTGAAATAAACAAATAATGCATTTTAATCAAGATATAATACTGTAAATATAGGCTATAACATTTTCCTGAACATTATTATAAACATAAAATATCTCAAATATATAAAATTAGTAAATAGAAATGGCTGCAATTTTTAAGTAATAGATTTCCATTTTCGTCATCTTTGATTAGTCCTCAAACTCAGACAGAACAACTTAAACAATATTTAGCTTTATAGACACATTCTAATTATTACAAATGAACAAACCTTGCAACCTATGTTTCTTTAGATCTGGCTAACTTCACTTAATACATTTTTTTCCAAGTCTTTCCATTTTCTTATGGATGGTATGATTTCATTCTCTCTGATGGAAGCATAGAATTCCATTGTGTATATGTACCATATTTTCTTTATCCATTAATCCATGGAGGGGCATCTGGGTTGATTTCATCTCTTAGCTATGGTAAACAATGCTGCAATGAACATCCTTGTGCTGATGGCATTAGTGAGGTCTGGTTTGTGGTCAATTGGATAAATGTCCATGGGTGGAATTGCTGGGTCATAGGGCAACTCTATGTTTGGTCTTTTGAGGAAAATCCATACTGCTTTCTAGATTGGTTGGACAATTAAATGGAATGAATAGTAAAAAAACAAAAAATTAAACTTGGACATGATTGATTAAACAGGACTCTAAAGGAGACCAAAGGAGAATATTCTTATGAGAGGATCACAAGGGCTCAATAGCTATGAGCATAATTTCATACAAAATGATGCTCATTGAACTGGACTCCAAGAAATGGAAATGAGAGGATTTTTTTCATTGTACTGTTGGAGATTCTTTTTTTTATTTTTTTCTTCTTTTCTTTTTCCCCCCTTTATTGCTGTTTTTGCTTTCTGTACACTTTGTCTTCTGTATAAGTTTATCTGATTTGGGGAGGGGAAGAGGAATTATAGAAACAGTGGTAGGACTAAGGGTGAACTAATTCAGCAGTGATATTCACTAGACACTATGTTGGAAACAAACTATATATCTTGCAGAAATGGGTCAGGAGGAGAAGAAAACTAGAAGAAAATAAGGGAGGAGGTAACACTTTTCAGAAAGAAATGTTCTCATTACCTGACTTATGTAACTGCAACCCCTCTGTACATCACTTTTGTAATAAAAAATCTATAAATAAATTACAACTTAAGGAAAAAAAGACTTAGCATAGCTACAATGTGTTTCTATTAAACATTTCTGTTGTTCTTTTAGTATGTCAACAACAAATTTCATAACTTTCACTCACATTGTATCACTCATAAAATCACTGCATTTTATATAGAGTTAAAACTTTTTCCCCTTAAATTTATGTACACTGAAGTACTTAAATTGTGACACAAGCATTAAAGCACTGTACATCTTACAATGATAAGCATGTTAGAAAAATGATCTCTTGCCCATTGTGAAAAAAATAAAGTGTTTCCTTATGCCAGAAAAAAATCTAAGTCATAAGCCTAGGACATTGCAACTAAGCCAAGATAATTTTTTATTCTAATTATTTAAATCTATGTAAATTTTGAATTTCAATGATTTTTCTCTCTATCAATGCATTAATAATTACTGATCTTAAATAATTTAACTATGGAAATAAAAGCATTTATTTTCTGTGATGCTCTGAGCTTTCAAATTTTTAACATTTTATTTTAATAAAATCATTTCAAAAAAGTTAAAAAATACTGCATTTTAATTAGTAGATATCTAAATGAGTCTTCAGTATAGTTTGTGATCATGGTTAATTGTACATGACATTTAGATATTGCATATAACATTTAGTTACTATTGCTCTACAAGTTGATATTTTAAACTATGTATTCATTGTTAGAGATGGGACACAGCCTATTAAATGTACCTGCAGCTCTTTTGGAGCAGGAACTTAGCATCTTTATTACTATTAAAATAGATTGTAAGTATTTTTGGCCAGATTTCTTGGTCCTCCTCTTCATTTCTGTGACACATTTCTATCACACAAACTACATTTTTCAGGATTCTTTGTCAGAGCCTTCCCAATTGTTTCACCCAGTGGGAGGCCCTGGAGGGTGATTAAAGACAGACCCTGGGAGAAAGTTAACTTCTCTCTGTGCTCTCTGCAGAAAAGACCATGTGCCCTCTATATATACTAGGATGTACTAGCTGGCCACAATATACTTCTGCTTTGACAGCTAACCTTGCTCCCAGATGTCAGCAATGCTACCTTCTCTTCTTAATCTACCATATTCCAAGGCAGTTAAGTCCTCTTTAATTCTTTCTAGGTTCCTTGGGTTTTGTCAAACTTCTATTCTCAGTTGACCAATTTCCACATTAAATTTCTTCTAATTGAAATATTGGATTTCTTTCTCCTTCCCTGATGAGACCCTACACACTAAATAATATTTTCATCATATCTCATGACCACCATAGACATTCACCTGTTGATACTTTTCTCAGAGTTTGTGAAATGGGAAATATATACTAATTATTATAAGGATCTACAATAGACATGGTGATGGATGCTCCCCCCTCAGTACACAAAAATATAGAATACAATCCCATACTCATCCTAATCACAGTATGGAATGATGATTCATAGCTCTCCTCACTATTCCACACCCCAGATAACTAAGGCATCCTTGTACTTTAAGTTAAATGTTCCTGAAGATTTCTGTGATTTTATAGTGCTAGTGTTTTCCTATTGCATCCACATTTCACCATTAACTTCGACATTCTACTATTTATAAAATTTGTTAATGATTTATTGTGTCCTTGATACGTGAATGTATCACTTTACCTATGAATATGTAAGCTTAGTAAAGGCTAAAGCTAAATATACATCATTAACTTCTGTACCCACTGCAGATACACAGAATTTACACATATAAATTGGTGTTTGATGCTTGGTAATAAGTTATTACATTCTTCACAGTATTCCTTTAAGCTTATTTTTCCCCTATGGTAAATAATTTTATTTGATTTATTCTGTAATGTATTAAACCAGTTGTTATATTGCATGTGCTGTTTTCAATGATGACAATAAAGTGATAATGAAAGCAGACAAAAGTTCTTTGCTATATGAAATCTACATTCTAGTTGGAACATTTACAATAAGCAAGTGAGTACTTACTCATTTCTGTGAGATGATGATAAGTAATACTTAAAGTATATCAAGGAAGGGCAATAGACAATCTTACATGGGTCTACATGTTGTTCTGAAGGGGAAAGTAAGGAAGACCTAAATTCTATTTTGATGTCTGAGCTGAGAACTGAAGGAATTTAGATAAATAACTGAGTAGACAGAAAGGAAAAAAGCATTTCCAGGTTGAGAAAATGACATCAGTTTTGAAGAAATAACATTTTAAGAATGAAACAATTTTCCTGATGTCATAAAATATTTCCATTTGTAACCAAGTCCATGAAATTCCAGGACTGTGTTTTATGAAATACATTTATGACATGCATTATATTCTTGTATGTGGGTTATAAAATAATTACAAAAATCTCACCATTATTCATATAAATTTGGGATCACTCAGCCATGCTTGGAAACACCACTGCCTACCATGCTATGCATATTTTAAAGGAGAAGTAGCAGGCTCATACATGTTAAGCATAAATACCACTAACTGATTCTAGAATTTCCAGTTAAAACAGGTATTTTTAAGGTGCTTTATCAGGACAACAAAGCTATGGCAATTTTGCTTTGTAGAAGCACCAAGAGGATGGGAAGGGATGGGAAGGGGAAACAAAGGAGGAGGCTACAATGCTTGATAAAAAATGTACTTATCTTGCCCATGTAATTATAACCCCTCTGTTCAGTATTTTCACAATTAAAAAAAAGCACCAAGTTCACTGTTTCAGGAGTATGGAGAGACCCACACCATTTGGAATGAAGGGGCAATGAGGATGGTGTGCAATTGAAAGAGCATCTATAATGATAGGTAATAATTGAAATCTCATGTCAATTTCATCTTTGGAGGCATTTTTAAACTATCAAAGTAATATTTTTGAAACCTCTACCAATGAAAAACTTGTATTTAGTTCTTTGTCTTTTAAGCTAACTGTGGCATTTCTCAAAATTATTGTGATGAAACAACTGCCCAATTAATAAGTGGGCTAAAGAATTAAAAGCAACATCTCTGAAGAGGAAAGAAGGATGGCCAATAGACACGTAAAGAAATGCTCAACCTCTCTAGCCATAAAAGAAATGCAAATCAAGACTACATTGAGATTACACCTCACCCCAGTTAGAATGGCTATAATCAAGAACTCTAATAACAACAGATGCTGGAGGGGATGTGGACAGAAGGGAACCCTACTGCATTGTTGGTGGGAGTGTAAATTTGTTTAACCACTTTGGAAAGCAGTATGGAGGTTCCTCAAAAGTCTCCACAAAGAACTTAAAAAAATAAATCCCCCCAAAACAAATCTTCAAAGAAACAACTGCCCAATAAATAAGTGGGCTAAAGACTTAAAAAGAAGCTTCTCTGAAAAAGAAAGACAGATGGGCAATAGACACATGAAGAAATACTCAACCTCCCTAGCCATAAAAGAAATGCAAATCAAGACTATATTGAGATTCCACCTCACCCCAGTTAGAATGGCTATCATCAAGAACTCTAATAACAACAGATGCTAGAGGGGATGTGGACAGAAGGGAACCCTACTGCATTGTTGGTGGGAGTGTAAACTTGTTCAACCACTTTGGAAAGTAGTATGGAGGTTCCTCAAAAGACTCCACATAGAGCTCCCCTATGACCCAGCAATCCTACTTTGGGGGTTACCCAAACAATCATAAACAAGGCCATCCTAAAGCTCTCAGCACACCTATGTTTCCATACAGCATTATTCAACATAGTTAAGATATGGAACCAAACCAAATGCCCTTCAGTAGACAAATGGATCAAGCAAATGTGATATCTATCTATCTATCTATCTATCTATCTATCTATCTATCTATCTATCTATCTATCTATCTATCTATCTATCTATCTATCTATCTATCTATCTATCTATCTACCTACCTATCTATGAAATTTATACCTCCATCACAAAGAATGACATCATCCTACTTGTTAGGAATGGAAAGATTTGGAAAAAATTATAAAGTAAAGCAAGCCAAGCCCCCAAAAACCTAGGTCCCAAAGTTTCTCTTACTTGTAATAACTAGTATATGTCTAGGACAAGCAGAAAATGTCAAAAGCTTTGTACATATGATCATATAAGATGATGCTAAGCAAAATAAGCCCCAAGATAGGGACACAAGAGGTTTTATCTTTTTGCTGTTTTTTTAAATGTACTTAAAATGTAGTGTGTGTTTTTCTTGTTTCTTCTATATGTTCTTCCCCCATAGTATAACCCCCTTTTTCACTGTATTTGATTCTGGTGCCCTGCATCTTGTATATACATTTTTCTAATTTGGGGAGGGGAAGGGAAATAACAAAATAATGAAATAAGGATACAGCTAGACCCATTGTAGCAATGAGATGTCCAAGACAGTATGCTGAAAAAGAACTTTACAACTTTTTGGGAAAGGGAGGAGTTGGGGAGGTGGTGAGGGAAGAGATGGCAGGGGAAAAACAAAGGAGGTGGTAACAATGCTTGATAGGAAATGTACTCATTACCTTATGCATGTAACAGTAACCCTTATGTACAGTATCTTTACAATAAAAATATATATTAAAAATTATTGTGATGAGTGAAAAGCCATTAATGAAGACAGATTAGACAGAGGCTTATGCAGACCCACAGTATGACAGTTCCTATTATATCATTCTAGTGTTCTTTGTATCACAGCTGTATACAATTGAACTGCTGACTACTTTTGCACATTTCCTTCCTATTATGTCTATGAAACCCAATATTAAAAGAAAATGCTCAACTTGGGTGCAGAATAGCATTGGCCAGTAATGGAATTTTAATTATAGAATCAAGATGGAAGAGTGGTAAGAGTGGTAAGAAATTTTTCCCTCTCTGAGTCACACTGTAAGAGCTTGTTTTACTTAACTTTGAAGTTTAATTCAAAACTATTGGCAGTATGTAGTAAGTATGTTAATATTATCTAACATACACAGGATCTGTGACAAAGGATGAGTACTGCATCTATTTTGTGAGTATAAGATGAGTTCAGGAAAAGTGAAATTAGAAAAATTACAAGCTATTACCAACAATGTTGAATTTTGCCTTGGTCATTCCAATAAGTAATACTCTATGTGGCGTTATATAATGGAATCCATTGGGCTTATTTATTTACTTATTTTTGATTGGCAATTAGGAGATTTGAACAGAAAATATCACATTCCTTTTCAAACAAAATCCCCAGTTCTCTAGCTCATATTTTGTATTCATTTGTATATGGTGGTGTCCAGCCTTTACAGGAAAATGTAATCCAAACCACTTGAGAGCATCTGTCATTCCATCCATCACACAGTGGAATAAACTTCCATTAAAAAACATTACATTTGGGAAAGACCTTCCATTTCCAATCCCAAATAGCACATTGATTCAATATGTAATATTTTCAAGGCTAACAGAAAGGTTAGTGATACTTCCTTAGGTGGTCCTAAAAGTTTATTTTTAATATCCAGTTCTCTAATTTTTATAAAGCAAGAAATAAACTTTTTATTTAGGTATTAAATTCAAAGAAATAAGAGCAAGCTCCTTTCCAACCTAAATTAAAACTCTAATAGGCCTTTGTCTTTCTGGTTTTTCCCCCAAAATTTCTATTTAACTCATAAATAAACCTATCTGTATTAATGAGGTTTGAAACTTCAGAAACCTTTATGATGACTTGCTTGAGGATAAATGGCTTTTTATCTGAGTATTCTGTTTTCTTGCATTACCTATACCATGATCATTTGACAGAACTGCAGATACTTTTGTAGATTTCAATTATCATCTCGTCTTACAAACATTTTATTGCTTCCCCTGTGACCCTGTCCTACATCTTCCCATCATTTTCTCCATGGAAAGAGGGAAAAGAACCTCATATCATTATTTAGCCTTCTTCTAGGGTCCATAAAACATAAACTATTGTGATCAGAGCCCTTCCTTGGGAATTCTTGCTCTTCTACTTGGCAAACTGCATCTCTTACTTTGTAAATTTAAGCAACCATAAACTCAAAATCTTTGTAATTACATGTCTTTGCTTTTGAATCCTAGTTTATCTTACTTTCTAGAAAATGTGGTTCATTAGTGTTTGTCTTTCATTTCTTCTCAATAGCAGTGATAATGATGATTTTTATGTGTCAGTGAAGCTTGATGTTATTTATTACTTTTTCACTGACAAGGAGTCTATATGATTTATTTACAAATGTAATCTTCTGGAAGAAATTAGAATATTAAAATAATTATCAACATAGAAAAATGGACGGAGCTTCAGATAGGCATTTTATAAAGAGAGATAGGCCAACTTTAATCATACACAAAATTTTTCCTAGTGGGCTATGAAAAGAAAATGTGAAAGACTCTCTATTATGTAAAATGCTGGCAAAGTCTGGAAGTTGACAAAGGCTTTGTTATTTAAACTACAGGAAAATAGTGCCAGTAAAAATGAAAATGATAGGGCTGGGAAGGTGGTTCAGTGGTAGAGTGCTTGCCTTGCATGCATGAGGCCCTGGGTTCGATTCCTCAGCACCACATAAACAGAAAAAAAATGGAATTTGCGCTGTCTCAAGTGGTAGAGTCTCAAGTGCTAACCTTGAGCTGAAGAGTTCCCAGGCCTAAAGTTCAAGGCCCATGACTGACAAAATAAAGAAAATGATACAATAACTTTGCTTTGGGAAGTGGCAGCATTTTGCAGGCTTATATGACCATTTACTCTTTGACCTAAGTATTTCACATTCAAGGTATCTATTACAGAGTATGTGCACATGACACATTTTAGAGAACTCACAGTAAAATCAAAGAATAGGCAGAATCCAAGACCTCATTGTTAAGCAACTGGTGAATAAATACCGTCAGTCTGTAGAAAGCACTCAGATAAGCTGTAAAAAAGAATGAGCAATGCTTTCTATTCTACTCTGAGTCAAACTGCACATAGTATAAAGGAAGGATAGTAAAGTGGAGAAATATAGGTAGTTTATTATAGCAGAATAATTTGCTGTTGTTTGCTTAAGTGTGTACACATACAGTACACACTTCAATCTTCAAAAAAGAAGAAAGAGTATAGATATAACTAAACAGAGGATGGCCTCCCCTTGGTACTATTGTCCAGAGCTGGTGCAGAAGTGCTATGGGATAATGCAGTGGGTAATTTTCTAACTCTTGATGATCAGGATAAGGGAGATAACAGGTATAGGTAAGACTATGCATAATGACCATGCACTCCTGAACTTGAATTGGAAATACCAATGTATTTTAGTTCTGAAACGAACGTCACATTTTCTAGCTCTTTCCTGGAAAACACCTATGAAGAAATAATCAAGCCAATGAAAATAAGCTTGCTTGCTTGATTGCTTGCTTTCCTTCCTTCTTTTTTATTTTTTTCTTTCTTTCTTTTCTTTCTTTCCTGTTGTTATTTGGGCTTGAATTCATTGCTTTACACTCTTAACTTGGCCTTTTCACACAAAGCTGGTGTTTTACCACTTGAGCCACAATGCTACTTCCAGCTTTTATGCTGGTTAACTGGAGATAAGTGTCTCATGGATTTTCTACTTGGGCTGACTTTGAACCCTAATCCTTACAGCTCAACCTCCTGAGTAGCTAGGATTACAATTGTGAACCATTAACCCAAAGCTGAGACTTACGCTCTTAAATGCTATTTCCTAGTAAAATGAGCCAAGAGTCCTTGGAGAAAGGTTCAGATTGCAAACAGGAAAAGATGAACTCAGAACTTCTAGTCCAATCATATATCAAGATACTTTCAGAGACTAAGAATATTTCATTAGTGTTATTCAGTAATCAACTGGCTGAAGATTGGGCACACTAAACATGAATGAAGAATAAGTCTAGATATGCTTGACAAATAAATCCAAGAATTCATTCATAGGATACCCAAAAAATGGATAATTTTAAAGATTTGTCTATCTATCTATCTATCTATCTATCTACCTACCTACCTACCTACCTACCTACCTATCTATCATATTATTTGTTGCCTTTATGGACTAGATGTCAAGATCTTCAAAGAATAGTTTCTTTTAGCAAAGCATTGAAAGTAATGTACAAAAAAGAGATGTAATTAATATATTTTTTCACTCCCCAATATACTGATGAATATACAAATTAATCATTGGTGTATAGAGGAATAAACTTACCTCCAACGTAGCCAGCTAGAAAGTGTGTGTGTCTGGTGGAAATATACAACCTTTCTATGAATTATCCTTGCCAAATTCCAAACAGTTCATTAAATGTAAACATCAATTTGTAGGAACAGACAAAATGTGTGCTGAGACCAGAGGGATAACCAGAGAAACTTTGCATCACAAATAGGTTTTCTCTGACACCTAGTTGCCAAGAAAAGAAAAAGTGGAAAGGTTGCAACTTAAAATTCACATAAGCTAATGGCCTAAAATATAAATGTAAAGAAGCAAACTTTCAGAAAGTGACCACCAGAAACATGTAAATACTTTAAAAATTACTGATAAAATTAAATGTTTTCAGCTAATAAAGTTATGGATTTGATCATAGTAACATAGCTATATTTAAAAGAAAAATGTATTCATTGGTTTGTGACCTTTTAGGAATAGTTGATGATATGTATATTGATGAAATGATGTTCTTTAAGGTTTTTTTCCAAATATTCAAAAGTGGGGAGACTGTCTGATGATATAGGTAAAGCAAAATTGATTATGTTGATCTGAAAAATTCTGTATATTGGGGACATATACCATTCATACTATTTTATATTTAAAACATATTATAATCAAAGGTACAATAACAATAGTCATTATATCACTAACTAGAAGTTTAGCTTATCTCAGATATTAATAATATAATTAATTTGTAAAATTGGACAAAAGTTCATTTCCCCAATCATTCTCAACATGAAAGTGCTTTCTAGCCAGCACAGACCACCTTTCATATATGTTGTTATTTTGGGTGTAATATATAGCTTTAGCATCTAACAATCCATTATTAAAGTGAATATTTCCATATAGAAGTACCATTAGACAACTGGAAATTATAAGTACTAACTACAAAATAATGACTAAAGGTAGAAAATGTTGATATTAGAATGGAGTTAAGATTGGGAAGGTGGCTCAGTGGTAGAGCGTTTGCCTTGCATGCCTGAGGCCCTGGGTTCGTTTCCTCAGCACCATATAAGCAAAAAAGAAAAAGAAAAAAGCTGGAAGTGGTGCTGTGGCTCAAGTGGTAGAGCGCTAGCGTTGAGCTGAAGAGCTGAGGGACAGCGCCCAGGCCCAGAGTTCAGGCCCCACAACTGGACCCCCCCCCCCAAAAAAAAACATACTAGAATGGAGTTAATCCTGTCCTTGTAACAATTTAAAGAATAGGTTTCATTCTATCTAGTTAAGTTCAGAAGGGCTATAAAATACTGTGTGACACTGCATACAAGGACTGGGAGAGTTGAGACTAAATTCCAAGTTGAGCTTTTGAGTATTTCTCCCAAAGACACTCCATAAACCTGGGATGCAAGGTTATTGTTGCACATTATAGAAGGTGAAGAGCTTGCCAGGCACCAGTGGCTAATGTCTGTATTCCTTGCCACTCAGGAGGCTGAGATCTGAGGATCACGGTTCAAAGCCAGCCCAGGCAGGAAAGTCCATGAGACTCTTATCCCCAATAAAACCACTAGAAAACTGGAAGTGGTGCTGTGGCTCAAGTGGTAGAGCGCTCGCCTTGAGCTGAAGAACACATTGACAGCACTCAGGCCCAGAGTTCAAGCCCCATGACCAACAACAACAACAAAAAAAAAAAAAAAAAAGGAGAAGAGCTCTGTTTGGGAGTCTGTCCCATTACTGAAGCCAACTATATGACTATGAGCCACACTTGTATTTAAAAGAAGTTAAAAATAGATGCAAGAGTTACCTAATTGGCTGAATTAAAACCAAATTTGTAGTTCTAACTTAATTTTTTAGTCTCTGCAAAATATAGTTTCAACTCCCCAGACATCATAATCATAAGAAATGTACTCATTACCTTGCCCATGTAATTGTAACCCCTGTGTACAGTATTTTCACAATAATAAAGAAAAGAAGTCTCACTAGGTAAAAGTTAGACTAGGGTACTTCTTATTTTATACAATTACCATGCCAGGTAATCATAGTAATCTCTCTTGTTAACTTTCTTTTTATTTCTGCCTCAAACTGACTCCTCTGTGACTGTCTATAATCAACCATTTCTGAAGCCATTACTAGGTCCCAGCTTCTACTTCTGTTTAATTTTCAGGCTTAGCATGCTTTTACAATATAATGCAAAGTAGATTCTGCTTTTGAGTCAGATGGCAACTTTTGCATATGTCATCCTGATAACTTGTTCATTGACTTGTTTAGCGTGGTTATTCCTCATTTTGATCATGTTTTGCCCATTTCTGCACCCTTACTATCCATCAGAAAGTGATGCCATTCACTAGTTACCTATTGTGAGCCCAGTGGAATTGCCCAAAGAGAACACAGGGAGATCCGGAACACAGGTAGGATGAACTTCAATGATCAGAGTTTCATGCAAAAAAACAGCTTCATGGAAAAAAATTAGTCTGATACACTATGAAAAACATAATGTGGAAAGTGTCTCCTAGAAGAGGCACTGTTTAACTTCAGAGCAGCTAAATGATAGCAGCTACTTGTATTTTCTCTACAATATAAAAATGATAATAATAACAGAAAAAATATATAAATATAGTAATCAAATTCTAGTTTCAAATAATGTACCAGCAACAAGAGTAGATAATGGCATCTAATTAAGACATTAATTAAAACTCATAATACTCATCTAATTAGAAAATGTAAGAGTAGTATTTGATTCTTTTCTTTTTAAATTAGCTGAAGCAGATGATTAGCAGGTGTTTTCAATGCATTTCTTATTAAATAGAATACACACATGAGGGAAAATTAGACTTGCTTTAATAATAACCTTGGAATCAATCATTATTAAATGTTTGGAGAAATGGCAGGAGAGGTGCTTTGGAGGTGGTGACGCCAACTACCTGAGACCTTTCCAACTGCATAATTGCTTTGTGCTTACTCCTAAATTCTACTAAATTGGACAAGCACTATTTTTCACCTTTCTCCTGAACTCTCTAGGAGTCTGAATGCCCTTTGATTTGCCTAGAATTTAGGCTGCAAAGGGAAGAACCCAAGAGAATGATCTAAATTGAAGCAGAGGGAGTTGCAGGTTAAAGACAAGAAGAATCATAGTAGACCCCAAGTACCTTAGCAATATATTTTAGGGTTACCGTGGAGGACAAATTACATTCTCAAGTACCTCAAGTAGTGTGACAATAGGCATCCGCTACTCACACCTATGTATTATCATTTCTAGGTACAAAATCCACATTTACATACAGTGTATCATATTATAAAATGTATTTATTTCCATTCTGAAGGTTAAAAGAGACATTTTCAGAAGAATAGCTCTTAGTCTGATATATTGCACTAACTGTTGTTCCAAAGCAAGACTGAAGACATAGTAGTTCCTCAGTAGACACTGCTTTATTTTCATTTCCTTTTGTCTTGTTTGTTCATTTCTGTCTTTGGAAGGCCAAGAGTGGGCACACAGAAATGGTGGAACATAGGGTGAACAAATGCAGCAGTGATACTCATTAGACCCTATGTTGAAATGAGCTATCCGATTTGTGCGTGGGGATGAGAGGAAAAGCTGGGAGAGAGCAAGGGAAGGGGTGTCATTGTTGAAAAAGAAATATACTCTTCATCTGACTTCTGTAATTATAACCCTTCTGCATAATAACAAAAAATGCATTTTAAAATATTGAGATTTTTGGGAAAAAAAGAGTTATAGCCTGAGTTGGGAGAAGGGGCTCAAGCTTGTAATTTGATTTGGAAGGTGCAGACAAGAGATGATGGTTCTAACCTATCTAGCCAGAGAATAAAATATAAAAGTTCACAAGACTCCATCTCAGTGTCTGACTGGATGTGGTGATGTATGCTTTTTAACTCAGCTACAGGGAAATCATGATGGCTGGCAAAGTGGCACATCTTGTCAACCCTGGCAACATGGGAAAACACAAAGAGGAGGATCACAGTCCAGTCACGCCCAGGAATAAAGATCCTACCTACAATGACACAAAAACAAATATGTCTGACAGTGTGGCTTAAGTAGGAAAGCACCTGTCTAGTAAGCTTGAGAGAGAAAACAAAAAGCAAGTGACAACCTATGCAGTTATGCAATGACTGGAAAAATAGTGGGGCCCAGGAGGGAAAGAACTTCTAAGGTCATGTTAACAGGGGTACGATTCATTTACTGACGCTCTAAATTAATCACTGGTGGGCTTCCATTAAAATATTAGCTTACACAATTTGTAGTTCAGAAATCTCATTGAGAACTCTGTATGACTGTGGACTTCTGGGGGGAAATCTGAGGAACTTAATAACCTTGGGATGTAACACATTTCTTCCAACTTTAATTTCTAGTTTCTTCTGTCTAATTAAATCAGGAGGATTGCCTTTCTGATTTTTTCAGAACTTTTCTTTAGGGCTTCTATATTCCCAATAGAAGTTCTTAAGTCTATTGAGGCTTCTTTGAAAAATAAAATATAAAAAGTATAATTTGAAAGAACTTGGAATCTATCACTATCAGTGATTTCCCTTATGGTTTCTGTGAAAGGGCCCATCTCCCTTCCCTAGCGTTGGGATATGTTGAGTAAAATCACTGATGTCTTCACAAGAGAGGAGATATAAAAGTGTTACCTAAAATTGCTGGGAAGCTATAAAGAAAATAAATGACTCTATTACTTTGAAATGTAAGCAAACATCGACACTAAAGCCCTGGGCAACACATGAAACCATCCTCTATTAATAAATGGGAGTTTGATGACTTCTTTTCTGATGGCATATAAAGGAACATGAGCGTCATTGTCTGGGAACAGAAATTGGCTTGCCTGGTGTTGCAGTGGGAACATGAGGGTATAGAGAGCTTTAGATTTTCCGCTTTTCTCTGTTTGGCTTCAGGTTTGTTCACAGCCCTCAGGGGAATGTGCCATCTGCCTTTGGCCAGTGCAAAAGCTTTAAATAAAATGCAGCCCACAGTAGTCCAAGAAGAAGTCAAGTAATTTTCCATATCTCTTTTACCTTACCCTTGGTAACTCTATTATTTCTGGGGTATTCCTGACTATTTGCTCATTTGACTCCAGAGAAGAGAACACTAGTGATACCTCGGTCAGAGCAGGAATCATTGCTGGGTGGCTTAGACTGAGATGGAATGAGGGGAACATGTTTAAAAGGGAGCTAGTTGAGAGCTCCCATATTCTTTCCTCTTCCCAGGTAATCTTTTATCCTGCTGTTGGGATTCTCTGAGCTTTCATTTCATTTTCCTTTCTGTTTTCTCTTCTGTGTTCTAGCCTCTTTTCTCCTGAGGCTAGAAGCTACCCAGGTGGTTATGGGTTCACACAATTCCCTAAATTAAATCCCAGAAATCATAGAGTGATGACTACTGACAATCATGTCTCAATTTATGTTTGCACAGAAAACCTAGGTGGATAGTGCTCTTAGGAAGCTTAGTTTTTACTATTGCTGAGGCAGCCAGACTTGTAAATGGGTCTGTAGGGAGATGCTAGGATTCTTTTGGTATTGGTTCAGAGCTGGTATGGTTGTTCTTGGTAGCCAGGGCTCTAGCTGAGACCCTCTGATTTCAGCTTTGTTGTTTTTTTTTCACTCTAACTAGATAGGGACACTGGTGGCCAGAAGATCTTTTGCCCTTCTCTACTCTGTCTACAAAGTTTACTGGCCCTACAAGGGACATGTGTTGGCTTTAATATCTCTAATTCTGTTTTACTTTGAATTGACGAACAAGGCAGCATTAATACTTGCATTTTGTTTTTCTTATACCTTCTGAAGAGAGTTCAGTAAAAATGCCCACATATTTTCAGAAAAAGAAGCTAATTTTAGTCTATCCTTTTGAGCTACAGTTCATATAACAAGGCTGATAAATACCTTTAGGCTCCCAAGGGGAGATTAGTCACTGGTTTCTTGTCTGGTGACTGGAGGAAGTTGAGAGATGACTCCTTCCATTGACCTTGAACCTGAAACCTAGTTTAACAAATCTTCTGGAGTCTTAAAGCTTAACCAAGATGGCTTTGAGCTCCTTCACCTGCCCTTTGCTCTCAATAACCTAGAAGAGTGACAGGGTGGTTAACATGGTGGAGTCCATGCTTTCTCCTCTTGCCTTTGATATAGAAGGTAGCATCAGAATCTAATGTCTGCTTTGAACAGCTTTAGGGCACTGTGTATGCTAAATCTCCAGTACCAGTTCTGTTCTTTCAGAGCAGAATATAACAGAATCACCTTCCTCCTGCTGAAGTTAGGCTAAGCTCAACAGAGTTGGGAGCTTGGGAAGGGCATATCATCTCCCATTACAAGGAAATACTTACTTTGTAAGAAATCAATGGTACCAACAGGAAAGTAGGAAAAGAAGAAATGGAAGAAAACCAGTTCCAAGTACTAAGGTACTTAGGACCACCCAAAAGCAAGACAGAATGATCATATGTTAGGAAGTAACCTTGCATGAATCATACCTATTTTGTGTTTTTGAAACCGAGGATTTCATCCTTTCATCCTGACTCCAGGATTTCATATGTCTAGTCTTGCCACTTGCTCTACATGTCAAATAAGGAGACATGGCAAAGGCCAAAGAAAGATGTTATTGTATGTCATGAGCATGCCATAGGAAGACATCACTTCAACTTATCTTCAGTCACCTTTGGGAGACAGATAAAGTATATGCTTAAATAGGGAACTGGGGATAAGGGAAAAATTATGCATATATTGCCCGAATCTTAGATTGGGCCCAGTTGATCATTATCTCCTAAGCTGCTATTTTTGTCATCACAGGTCAGGATAAACAACTCAGCATTGCCTGGTTGGTGTTCTTTTCCAAGAAGATTCCATCTATTCTTTACTTGTACTTATGTCCTCTCTAAAGATATCATTATTATTATTATTATTAGAAATTTTACACAATATTATTTTTAAGGTATCTTGAAGTAATTGTGCAAAAGAGTTAGCATTTCACAAAGCAGTTTATAAACATTGCATCTTGATCAATGCTACACCTTTCAATATCCTCAACTATCCCTCCCCTAACCATCCCTTCTCTCATTCGTTTTAACTTGGAACACTATACACTGGATTCTTGTCTGCATTTTCTCCTCTTCTCTTCTTCATTCCTTTCCCCCCTTTTTCCTTCACCCCACCCTATCCTTTTCCAGTACTCACTTCCTGGTGTTTGATTTTAATGAACTTCGATTTGGCTTTCTGAGGAATTACCCTGAGTTCTCCCTTGAATAAGTGGTAAGTCCTGTTCTCCACAGATACCAAGTTGATTCCAATATGACTGTAGAGAAAATGGCTTAGAGCAGAGATATGCAAAATGGAGGCAAAGGTGCCAAACTTTTCTCCTGATTTTAGTTAATTCAGAAGTCCAGCAAAAGCAGGTTTTAATCATCTCTTTTACTGTTACAAAGCAAATAAGGACACAAGTGGAGACTATGACTTCAAACAACTTCAAACACATTTTACATTTAGCTGCCTAGAAACAACCTTTCAGTCAACAACACGCACTGTTGGTTTGAATCCCTTGTTTCTAAGTGTGAGAACTACTGGTAAGAATCCTTCGTAGATTTCTCACCCTTTTCAGAGAACCACAGCCTGATATGCTCAACATCTTGGCCTGGCTCCATCAGACTTCCTAATGAAAGCTTGCCTGTAGTTTTGTAGATCTTGTCACACCTCTACTGGTTCTGGACCCAAGAATCAAGCTCTATAAAAGTATTGTACAAGTTTTCATGTCGAAAACCAACTTTACAACTTTGGTGGCAAGGGATTGGGGGGGTGGGGGGGGTTAGGTGGGGGAGGATTAGTGGGGGTAGGCTGGGAAGGGATGTGAAGGGTAAACAAAGGAGGAGGCTGCAATGCTTGATAAGAAATGTACTCATTATCTTGCCCATGTAATTGTAACCCCTCTGTACAGTATATTCACAATAAAAAAATAAAAATAAAAAAGAAATACTAAAAGTACTGAATAAGTAGGTTAGTCAAGCACACGCTGACAAGTCAACGAGTTCTGAAAAAGGTTCATTTGGCAACTTTACACAGTAACCAGTATTTTTATGGGTAGTTAACTTGAGAAGGACACAAGGTTTTTTTTTTTTTTTTCTTTCTTGCTAGTGTTTCTAATGTATTTATAAGGTACCATGTGATTTAATTTTGGTTGCTTTGTATGTCCCTCCCCCATGGTATAACCCCTGTTTTCACTGTATTTGATGTTGGTATAATTTGGGGAGCAAAAGGGAAAAAACAAATTGTTTAAATAAGGATACAGGTTAACCCATTGCAACAATGAGATGTCAAAAAACGAACTTTAAAATTTAGGCTGGGGAGGGGAGAGGGGGGTGCAGTGGGGGTAAAGGAAGGAATGTAGTTGTGGACATGGGAGGGAAGAGATGATAGGGGAAAAACAAAGGAGGAGGCAACAATGCTTGATAAGAAATGCACTCATTACCTTTCTCATGTGATTATAACCCCTCCGTACGGTATTTTCACAATAAAATACTTATTAAAAAAAAAAAGAATCCAGAGATAAGAGGTAAGGGTCTAGTGATAAAAGATCAGAGTCTCAAGGTTTTCCTGAGGAGGCTGGCTTTGAACCTGGTTCTTACATTTCAGCCTCCTCCTGAATGGCTAAGATTACAAACATGAGTCAAAAGCACCAGCTGGAAATGTGCTTTATTGTATTGCAATTGTTATTATTGATATTTATGAAAATGTATTTTAGGAAAATAGTAATAAAATCTACAAGGGAACTGGCAGCTCAAATCAGTTACAACAGGTTTCAGTGTGCTTTCTCCAGGAAGCCCACATAGGTGTAAGGTTCGCACAGGGACACCTCCCTACCTCTTGGCTAAGTCTCTGCCCAGTATCTGTTACCCAGGTAACTGGCAGACCTGGAAGCAGTCACCTTGCCCTCCTGCTAGGTCACATACTGGGCTACCTCCAATTACATGACTCCCATCTAATCTGAGAAGGGTCTCAGATCCTGAGGTCACACTCAGATCCAGTGTGGCCACAACTTTCCCACACCTGGCCATACCTCTTTCTATACCTGGCCCAGATAAGTCTTGGCCCAGGGGTGGGTAGCCCCTTTCCTTTATAGCCATGCTTCTCCAGCATGCACGGTTGGGGCAGCAGTTTGGTAAACAAACTTCTTCTCCTGCCTGAATAGTGCATGGTATTCTCTTCATCAGCTACCTAATGAAACCCACCTATTTAATATAGCTTACAATAGGAGTATACATTTATCTTGAATAAGGAGGCCAGTTTTATTCTGTATTTATGGCTTGCTTAGATTTATATTTAATTGAGAAAACTTACCATGAAGGAAAGAAGCTCCATAGATCAGCTAGGAGAAAGAACATATGCTCAGTTCCTTGTTGTGAATTATGGGGAAAACATAGATGCTTCATAAAGCTTACAATTAATTACCAACTCAGCAAAGGTATTGAGGACTAAAGAAAATAATCTTGAGAACTTACAAAAAGATTTCTAATATTTTATGCCTTTTTCCTTAGAAGAAGAAAAATGACATCGTCTCATAAAGGCATCTATATCTTAGGCTGCAGATATCACTCAATTGTAGAGAATGCACTTAGCAAACTCGAGGCCTTGGGATAGATCCCCAGAACTAGAGGAGAAAACAAACAAACAAACAAACAAAACAGTATCAATGTGTTAATCTCTAGAAGCTGGGAATGTCTTAGTTATGTGACAAAGAAAATGAAGGCTGCAGATGGAATTAAGTGCTCTAACCAGCTGATAACCCAATGAAAAGATGCTTCTAGATGGTCTGGAGGATTCCCCCATGAAACCACAAAGTCCTCATTAGTGGAAGTGAGAGACCAGAAATAAGTTTAGCAGTAATTTCAGACAAAACTATAAGGAAAACATTTGTCATCTGTTACTGCAAAATAAGTGTTAAGGCAAGATAACAGTAGGAATTATTAAGGGATCAGGCTGCCCCGACGAATCCAGGAATTTGAGACAGCCCTGACTGATCACCCCTCCCAACTCTGTCAGGAAACAATTTAGGACAAGACGTAATTCAGCATTCCTGTGGTTATCCCCACTTATCCAACCAATCATACGCTTGTTATGTATGATTTATCTTATCCTGTAACTGCTAAGCTAGAAAGTCCCTGCCCTTACTGGAAATGATCATACCTCAACCAATGGGCTTGAGACAAGATTCATCCACCAAACACATAACAAATGTTCAAATGATCCTTCCCCCTGCTAAATACTCAATAAAAACCCTGCTGGACATGGGGTCGGGGCTCACAATTTCCAACCTGCTTCGTCAGGAAGGGTTGTGAGTCCGGCTGGAGCTGTAATAAACAACTCTCATGCACTTACAGCAGTGATGGCTCCTGGTGGACTTTGGGGGAGTCTTCGGCCTGGTACTACAGAAGGAGAAGACAAAAATTGAGTGTCAGAGAAAGAAGACATAAAAAGGCACAAATGGCCATTGCTGGCTTTGAATATGAAAAGAGAATACAAGCCAAGGATTGCAGAGAAACTTCTAGAAGTTGGAACAAGAAGAAATAGGTTCCTTCCCAGCACCCTTTAAGTCTGTAGTCCTGTCAACACATTGTAAGCTGGACCAGAGCCACTTTGGACATCTGAACTACCTAATGGTCTGTCAGTATTATTGTTTGTTTAAAGAGACTAAATTTGTGATAGCTTATTGTAGCAGGGACAGGGAATGGAGACCACCTGTTTATTATTACTCTTATTCAAATGAACATTCTACTATTTCTTGGTATGCTTGATTTTTTTACATATAATATGTACATGGAAGATTTATGTTCTGAGATTCTAAATTGTATTTGATGACTTTATTTTATCATATCCACCTGGTGTTTGAAATCCAATCCTCCACTGAGCCTTCCATGGGGTGTGAAGACTGAAGGTGGGTATCTCATTATCTCTGGGTGGAAGTGGGGTTTCTAACCCCTAGGAGAACTCATGGATATCACCTTTCTGGGACAAGGAAACTTGTTACTTTTTCTCCAACAGTATGGGTTTTGCTTCCTCACTGCTGGACATAGACCAAATTTGAAATCTACACCAGGTCTCCAAACACAGCACTCCAGCATAAAAGAGTGTATGTGTTACCGTTTGATGTGGCAGAAAGTCCAGGAATCCAATGTGGTCTACATTTATTCCAGAAAGAGAAGTGTGTATTACTATCCACCAGGATGGGTGCCTTTTTTTCTATCCAACTTTCTCTGGAGCCACTATGGAGCAGTTTGGGATGCTTTGTGATCATATGGACAGAATGGATGCATAAGCTATCCTGTCAGCTCTAGTTGAGTGGTGAGGAGAGACATAATTATAGTATGATGTTCACATAATTTAGAGTAGTTGCTGTCTGACATGACTGCTGGCTATATTTTTAGATTCTTTTTTTCCTATTTTTTTAAATTGTGAAAATACCATACAGAGAGGTTACAATTACATGAGCAAGGTAATGAATACATTTCTTTCTTTTTTTTATTGTGAAAATACTGTACAGAGGGGTTACAATTACATGGACAAGATAATGAGTACATTTCTTATCAAGCATTGTAGCCTCCTCCTTTGTTTCCCCTTCCTATCCCTTCCCATCCTTCCCCTTATCCTCCCAACCAATCCTCCACCCCCTCCTCCACCAAAGTTGTAAAGTTCATTTCCACATAACGACTTGTACATCTCATTATTGCAATGGGTCCACCTGTATCCCTATTTAAATGATTTGTTTTTTCCCTTCCCCTCCACAAATTATACCGGCATCAAACATTTCTTATCAAGCATTGTTGCCTCCTCCTTTGTTTCCCCTTACCATTCTTTCCCATCTCTCCCCCCCATGCCAAAGTCTTAAAGTTCGTTTTTCAACATAACGTCTTGTACATCTCATTGTTGCAATGGGTCTACCTGTATCCCTATTTAAACATTTTTTTTCTTTCCCTTCCACAAATTATACCAACATCAAATGCAGTGAAAACAGGGGTTATACCATGGGAGAGGGTACAAAGCAATAAAGAAATCATATTATAAATATGTTAGAAACAATAGCAAGAAAGAAAAACCATTTTTCCCCACATCTTGGCTATAGAGCAAGGTTTTTGTTGGGGTTTTTTCTTTGTGCTCTTACAGTATTTCTTGGTAACCAGCTTAATCCACCCATGTCTGAGAAATTTAAGGCATAAAAGAAATTCAAGAGCCTCAATGTCATGCTATTTATTCCTTGTGTCTTGAGATCTCTAATTCAACTCCTTTCTTCAGTCTATACATTTGTCTTCCTAGGTTATGTTCACATATACACAGAACATATTTTGTTTTGGTTTTAGCACTTGGCAGTAAAAACATAGGAATAAAGACACAAGACACACATTCAATTAGTCTGTTCTGTGTTGCTAAAACAAAATACCAGATACTATGTACTTTTTAAATCAGGAGAGGATTATTTGGAAAATAGTTAATTATGGTGGCTAGCTGGCCCAAAACACATGATCTTGGTGTCCTGGCAGGAGGCCTCTTACCTATTTCAGAATAGGATAGAAGAACTGAGAGGACACCAGCTCTATTCTGAAGGAGACAGACACATAGCGTGGGATCACTTTACAACAACGCATTTGGGGTGATGGGCTAATTCACCCCCATGAAACCCATCCCACTCAACAAGACAGCTTTAATCCATTCATGACAGTAAAATCCATTCATGGTTTTGCATTACATGCTAATGCAAAGTTCATCCATGTCAGCACTAACAAACTTGGCATCAAGCCTCCCATATGTGAACCATTGCGAGACAAATCATACATTTTCCTAGAAGCAAAATTTCTGAATCGGGAGCCAGTGGCTCACACCTGTAATCCTAGCTCAGGAGCCTGAGATCTGAGGACTGTGGTTCAAAGCCAGTCTGGGTAGGAAAGTCTGTGAGACTCTTATCTCCAATTAAACACCAGAAAAGGGGAAGTGGCACTGTGGCTCAAGTGGTAGAGCGCTAGCCTTGAGCTAAAGAGCTCAGGGACAAGTGCCCAGGCCCAGAATTCAAGCCCCATGACGTCCCCACCCCCCAAAAAATTCCACCTCATTCTTTGTAATAAGAAATAAAATGAGACACAAAGATGTTAAATCACTCATTAAGGTTTGCACATCTAGTTATCTAGCAAATGTTGTTTTTGAATTCAATGATGCTTCTTCACTTTCCCATCATTCTAATAGTTGCAATGACAGCTTAAGTTGAATATTTTAAAGGCTAGGTTAAATAATAGATATTTTATTTTTAGGAAACATTGAAACATTGAAAAAAACAAATCAAGTAAGGCACAAAGCCAACTAAGCCATCTGGATAAAGGATTTATTAAAACAGGACATAATCTTACTTCTGAGTCTAAGACATTTATCTTCATGATCCTCCTGTAATTTCTTTGAGCACAGGCTATGCTTTTGGTTGAATAGCTATTTTTGGTTTCTATTTCGAATTCTCACAGGCATTTTCTTAAACCTCAAAATAAAACACCTAGAGGAAGAAGTCTGTATCCTGTCAAGTTACCAAGGGTCTCATGGAGAGGTTGGGTGATAAGTGTCAAAGGTTATTTTGAGAGAGCTGCCAAAGTACCGATTTAAAAATATGTATTTACCCAGTCTACTTTAGCACCACCATTGTAGATACTTCCTGAAAGTCCCAGAGTACCTACATCTCACAGAAACCAGCTCCTTTGGATTTATTAATTTAAGCAGAATATATGCATGCACATGTGCACTTTTACAGAGCTAGATGTACTGCATATCATATATACCTTGAAATCATAGGTTTATTTTTCTTCTCATTTATTTCTTCAAAAGTTGCAAGGAAAAATCCTTGTCTAAGCAAAACAAATTGATAATAGTAAACATTAACTAAGAATATATACTTAATATGTTAGCTGTACAAGCGATTACAGATCACTGATAACTTTATACTTTGAAACTTGTTTCAGCTTTACCAACCCATTTATTTCAATTCTATTGATGTTCGGAGATAACCTTATATCCTACATTTTGAGTATAGGTCTGCCAAACAGACCAGCTTATTTTACATTCTGTTGCTTTTAGTTGGAAGTGGTGATGCACTTATGTTGCTTCTATTTACTTTTTTTGTCAAAAAATAAGGTTTGTTTATCTCTTTTCCAAGGCTGGTTCTCTACTTGTGAATGGATTATCTGGTTTTCCTTCGCAGTATAGAGCAGAATTTATCAGTTTTGCTGCTTCCCCTTGGTGGCAGTGTCTCAGTGACTTTTGCATTGATGCCTTGGTCAGAAGAATTACCTCACAGTGTCATTTATTACATCAATAACATTTTAAAGAGTTCATGAATACTTATACCCTAGAAACTTTGTCTCTGTTAAAAGCTTAAGTTAAGTGATTTTAAAAATTATTTTATTATTAAAATAAAAATTACTTAGTAGAATAGGAATTTGACAACTTTTAAACCTTGGAATCATAGTTTGCCATTATGATCTCATTTTATTTCACAATGGTTTTCATTAAGCACTCATTTGATTATTGTTTGTTTTATGCTAGTACTGAGACTTGAACTCAAGGCTTCTTGCTCTTGGTTAGCTTTTAACTCAAGGATAGCTCTCTACCACCTAAACTATACCTTCACTCCCTGTCTTTTTCTGATTAATTGGACAAAACATTCTCACAGACTATGCTACTCAGATTTCATCCTTCTGTCTCTGTCTCTTTCTCTGTCTGTCTGTCTGTCTGTCTGTCTGTCTCTCTCTCTCTCTCTTCAAATATTGAGAACATAGGCTCATATCAATGGGATCAGGGTGTCTTCTAAAGTAGAAGATCCTCTCTGCCTCAGGAAATAGTCCCTACATGGCCTCACAGATGTTGAGGGCCAGTCTGCTTCTCTCAAAAGTTAAAGATACCCATAGTGGTCACAGAAGTCTGCTTTATTGTTCAAGAACACTTCGGTTCCCATTTGGGAATCATGAGTTTAGCAATTACAAGTATGAGCCTCAGACTTAGAGAGTGTAAGGTCAAATCCTAGCCTAGAAAAAATCCTAGGTATGACTTGTGTTTGCAAGTATGCACATGTGTCTATGCACAGGGTTTTATTTATGAATGTTATGACAGATTTTTTTTTCTTTCTGTGTGTGTGTGTGTGTGTGTGTGTGTGTGTGTGTGTGTGTGTGTGTATCTGTGTATATTACTGAACTAGAGTTTGAACTCAGGGCCTGAATGCTGTTCCTGACCATTTTCACTTAAGGCTAGCACTCTTCCCCTGGAGCCATAGTGCTTCTTTTGCCTTTTTGTTGGTGAGAAGATAGTAAAAATCTCATAGGCTGGGAATGTGGCTCAGTGGTGGAGTGCTCACCTCAAATGGATGAGGCCCTGGGTTCAATTCCTCAGTACCACAAAAACAGAAAAGGTTGAAAGTGGCTCTGTGGTTCAGTAGTAGAGTGCTTGCCTTGTATGCATGAGGCCCTGGGTTCGATTCCTCAGTACCACATAAGCAGAAAAAGCCTAAGTGGTGCTGTGGCTCAGGTGGTAGAGCACTAACCTTGAGCTGGACGAGCTGAAGGACAGCACCCAGGCCCAGAGTTCAAGCTCCATGAAAACACACACACACACACACACACACACACACACACACACACACACACAGAATAATAGATTTGTCTGCATACACTGGCTTGAACTGTGTTCTGCAGATCTCAGCCCCCTGTGTAGTTAGGATTGCAGGTATGAATCATGAGAAACTCGTTGATAGTTTTGATTTTGTAGATTTTATAAATTAAAATTAAGTTCATTTTTATAAAATATGAAACATTTTAAACCATCCTAGTCAGAGTTTATGTCATATAAGTAAAGATTAGGTATTTATGTTAGCTATGACTTCATATCTAAAACTTAAAATTTTATATTTATTAGCACTTTTGCGCAAGGCCTGATATATGCTAAGGACTCAAATGTTTTCTTCTTTCTTGCTATTGTTTCTAACATATTTATAAAATATTTCTTTGTTGCTCTGTATGTCCCTCCCCCACGGTATAACCCTTGTTTTTACTGTATTTGATGTTGGTATAATTTGTGGAGGGGAAGGGAAAACAAATTGTTTAAAGATACAGATGCACCCATTGCAACAATGAGATGTACAAGACGTTATGTCTAAAAACAAACTACAACTTTGGAGCGGGGGGTGGGGGGGTCATGGGAAGGGAGGGTAAGGGGAAACAAAAGAGGAGGCAACAATGCTTGATAAGAAATGTACTCATTACCTTGTTCATGTAACTGTAACCCCTCTGTACTGTATTTTCACAATAAAAAAAAGAAAAAGGAAAAGTCAGAAGGGAAAAGGGAAAAATGGAAATGATGATCTTGCATATGTGTGCTGTATTTACTTTATGATAATTATTTTTGGGGAAGGAGGGCATTCCTACAGATTAAGGCAAGTTCATGTAGTTTCCCTTTGAATTTGTATTTCACATATCTTTTCCCTGCTTTTGCTTGGTCTAGTCTTGGAATGTGATCTTTCTAACCCTACTTCTTGAGTAGCTGGGATTGCAGAAATAAACCACCAAGACCAGATGTGTAGCGTATAATTTGATCTTTAGCTTTTTTATATCCTCGCCTTTTTTCTATTTTTCAACCAAAGTCAATATGTAGTAACTTACTATTTTTATCTGTCTTTATGGACCTTTCCAAGTCTTTCCTTTGAAATGAATTTGTCAATAAAAGTGCTCTATAATTAAAATAAATAACTAAATTTAAAAAATAGATAAAACCACAACAAAAAAGAAAGTCAAAGGCCTTTTCATACTTTTGTTCTCCCTTAAATCATCCCACCTGTTCTCTTCTGTTTTTATAGCAGGTACTTAAATGCTACTTCTGCTAGAAAGCACTGATCTTTTGGGTTTATGAATTACCTGCAAACAAGGTAACAGCTTGGCACACAGCTTCCATTTTCTATTTTCTCTGATCTGTTTCCTTGTGCAGATACTTTGTAGCAATCCTGGATTCCAGGAAAGAAAATCAGGGGCTCTGTAGAGAAGATTATCTTCTAAGCAACAATGAATATCATTATTATAAGGCCCTGCCTGCTCAATCTTGAGGTAAAATGAGCCACTGGACCTCCTGGGATCTCCATCTGAAAACACTACTACACTGGGAATACTTAATAATTGTGCATATCTCTTCTCATGCCCCTAATTCTTTCTCCCCTATTTAAATATACAACATATATACAGGGAAGATGGGATGAGGGTGTCTTGTCTCTTCCTTTGGTTTGCCCATGTAAGTCAATTAACTTTTCTTTGATAATTGCCATTGTTTCTGGTGTTCTGATATAACTACTCACCCCTGACCTACAGACCTTGCAGTGCATTCTGGATGCACAGATTGCTGTCATACCTCTGACACATTAGAGGGTGCTGGAAAGTTCTAAGTCTCTGTTTATGCTGCTATTCCAGATCAGGCTGTTACAATCTGTATTTCTTACTCAATGCAGAGAAGTTTGTCCTGGTGACTTTCTATTCACCTCAATTTTTAATCCCAATTCTTTTTCTTGTGTCAATGATCATAGAATGGACACTTAATTAAATCCAGAAATTTCCACAGTAGAAGACTTAAGGTACAGGAAGCTTAAATGAATATGGAAGTTTATGAAAATCAAATAGCTTTGTGTGTTATTTAGATGCTCAGTCAACACAGAGAACCAGGAATCTGCATCTTCTCTTTTATTCATTTTCATGAATTGGTATTCTTTGTGCCAACCCTTATAAAATGATGACTACCAGAATTTTACCTCTACCTTACCATGTCCTGTGAGCATCACATTCTGATGTGAACTTTTCTGTTACATATTTCTGCTTATCTCCATACCATAAGCCTAATATACGCTAATATTCAATATTTCATTAGCTTGCCTCAAATTTTTATTACTTTTTATGCCCAACCTTGAGAGATGCTGTAAATACCAGATCTACTTTCCATCTGGCCTGGGAAACTTCAAATTTATCCTTCCTTCTCATAAGTCAACATTATTCAGTTGTTAAGTATCATAGATTCTATAATCTTTCCTTAAACGCTTAACACTGGTCATCTCTATCCTAGCAACTATCTGACATAATAGAGTGTGGAGGGTATGTGAAGTAATTTAACAAAGCTAATCCCAATTGATCAGTATAAGAACTCTGTGAGGTGGGAAAAGAGGTACTGTTATCTCCATTTACCAGATCAAGAGCTTAAAGCATGGAGAACTGCAGGGTTTAAGCTCATAATAAATCAACAAAATATTTCTACACCATGCACTTTCTCTGAGACCTTTTGGGTTCTTTAGTAATCCCAAAGAATAACTCAAATGTTCTGAGGCTTGAAAAACTTAGAATTCCTTGCTCATTTGTAAATTCAATTCTTATGAATTCATCAGCTCTCTCACTGATATGAATGTCATGATAACCAATGTGTAAGAACTCCTTCAATCATTTCTTTAGCAGCTTAAACTGTTGGTTGTAGAGCGATCAACCTGAGGCCTTTATGTTATTGACTTTTAATCTTCAACTTAAATAATTTACATATGATTTCTTTCTAGCAATTACATAGTATTAGAAAGTTTTTTCTAAGACTATGGTCTTTGTCAAAAGTGGAAAAAATCTAAACTGGAGGAATTTATGAATATAAAACTCAGAAAAAAATCTTCCTTTTCCTTTAATTTGAAGCATTCCTTCTTGTATTATATGCCTTCTATGTTTCTGTTGCTCTCATTTTATGACTTGTGAATGAAGAGATACTACCTGGCGGCCACATATTCTTGAGTAGATGAGTTTCCATTTCCTTGTTGACCTTTCCCTATTATATGACTGACTTTTGTCTTGCCCAAATAAACAGATTTAAATTCGTATCCCAGGGACAAACATCAACAAAAAGAATACAGTGCTTATTTTGTCCTTGATGTCCTTTCTACACACCCAGCCACAGAGCATCATAGGCTTTTCAACCTCATCCAGTTTGAGGCAAGGTTAGAACTTGAGCAAAAGATCTAAGAAACTTCGAATTCTTAACAATTTGAAGTAATTTGCTACTAATGCAATAGCCACTTTAATTTTTTTTAAGTTAAGGAGAATTAAATAGTTGGTTTATATAGAAATGACCTTTGAAAGAGGGAAAACAGTTGAACCTTTTTATACTTGGCAAATACATGACAGAGGAGAGAATCAAAGGTTAATTCAGAACTGAATTAAATATTAAAACTGAGATACCAAGATGAGCCTTGTTTAAATACCGTGCATGTTCAGCTAAGAGAAATAAAGTTGTATTGCTTTATCTTCACAATAAATTATTGCCTCAAGGGATTCTCATCGCTTCTTTTTCATTGAGATTGCTTTATAAATGAAAATATTGCAGAGAAGAACAATACTAAAATGCAAGCACTCAAAGATGCATCATCTGATATAGTCTTAGTGGGATAATATTATCTAAGAAGACATTGGTGTTAGCCACAGTAGCTCTCTTATTTCAAAATGTAGGAGGGGAAATCATAAATAACAGATTGGGTCTGGAATTATCCAATACAATATCAGTAGTAAAAAATCCCTAATCTGTCAGCAGTGCTGAGCCAAATTAAATTACTATGGTACCCTAAATAAAAGAGAAAGCCAAACTGAACACAGAGGCTGAAGATTCTGGGATCTATTTGCCTTTCTGCCATGCAGTCCCCAGACCATGGGCTGATGATCTGAGGTCACTTGATGTTTTCTTCTCCCAGAAAATATCCGTATTTGTTCCAGGATTAATCTATTATTTGAATTTTCCTGATGATAGTTATTCTAGGCTACTGGACTTTGTTCCTTTTATCCCAACACCAGCTTTTTACAGCACTCTTACTGTGCTTATTTCATTGCATTTCTCTAATTTATATATGTGACTTCATCTATTTTTTTCTTTTTAGCAAATTTATGAATGAAGAGAGGTGTGAAATGAGCAACAAAGAGGTTAGGAGGACTAGAGGAAAGCAATGCAGAAGAGAAAGCATATAGTTAATTCTTCCTTACTCTGCAGTTGCCAAACAATCAGTGCCATTCTATTCTCAGCCAGAAAAATAGTATCAACACAAGGCACAGCTGCATAGAAACCAGCATTTTACTTGTAGTTTTATAAAGAAATTTTATAAAGAGAGAGAAGCTAAGATATAAAAGCAGCAAGAAGAATCATATGCCTAGTACAAGAATCTCCTAGGAGCTATACAGTCATTTGAAACTCAGCCTTCAAACTTTCAGGGTGAAGAGCACACATCTTAATAACTGGAAAAAGCTGAATAGAAAATTGTACATGTAGCACGTGAAATATATGATGAAGAACCACAGCGTTCAAAATTAAGATGCCACTTTTATATGATTTAAAAAAGAGAAGAAGAAAACTCCAGATCTTCTTGCAAATAAGCAGTCTTATGCTCTGTCTTTCTAAACATCCAGACAAGTCTCAGCTTCTTATTTACATATGCTAGTCTGTCTTCTCGTGGATAAGTTGAATTGACAAGCCATACTTTTTATTCCTGTTGTAGACTGGATAGCCTATCAAATGTTGGTAGATATATAAAATTGACTACTAAGTACAAACACTGTATTTGAGATGGGGCATCTCTGCTCCTTCAGGAAACGGAGACAAGGGCAAAAGTCATTTTTCCATAATTATGATGTGCTGCTGTTACTAGGCAGAGAAAAATGTAGTCAGTGGAAATGCACACAGGCAATTATTTGCTCTCTCACACATATGAACAAGCAACATATGGAGTTCAGATGGGTTACTAAAGGATGTGGAGAATCACTAGGACCTGGCTTTCCCATGTGTTACTTTTACCTAGTGCCATTGGCTCACACCGATAATTCTAGCTGAATTATAATTCAAGGGGCTGAGTTTTGAGGATCACAGTTGGAAACATTCCAGGCAGAAAGTTTATAGAAGCCTTATCTCTAATTAACCACACCCATCCCCCCCCCAAAAAAAAACAGAAGATGATGTGAGGTTCAAGTGGTAGAGTATCAGCCTTGAGCGTAAAGAGCTGAAGTCAAAACTGCCACCCACATCCCCAACATACACTAGAATTCTGATCTTTTTACATGGAACCTCATGGACACACAATTGTTTCTTCAGTGTTTCACTATTTATTATTTAGTGGTTTACTATATTAATTCATTTAAACAAATATATAAATAAGAATGATTCCTTTGAAGATTTTTTTTTTTTTGGTCCAGTCATGGGGCCTGAACTCTGGACCTGGGTGCTGTCCCTCAGCTCTTCAGCTCAAGGCTAGCGCTCTACCACTTGAGCCACAGCGCCACTTCTGGCTTTTTTCTTTTTGCTTATGTGGTGCTAAGGAATCGAACCCAGGGCCTCAGGCATGCAAGGCAAGCGCTCTACCACTGAGCCACCTTCCCAGCCCGTCCTTTGAAGATTTTTAAGGGAAACAAAAGATTTTTTTCCAAAAATGCAGGAATACATCCAGTTAATTTCCACCTTTAGTCTAAATTTTTGTCTCCTATCTACTTCTGCTCCAGAATCTTCTCTGATTTTAGTGTCTTTCACTTTCTCCATTCTGCTGGATTTTTCTTTTATATACTTTACCCTCTTCAAAGATGTCACATCATCCCAAATTTCTCTTTTTATATCATGTAGAAGTGCTATCTTGTTAATTTCCTCTTCCCAAATTAGTTATTCAAATCTATGGTGCTTAAAGTCAATAGGAGGATACTTTTACCATCCTTCTCCTTCTGTCCCCTGCACCCTTCCCCCTCCCTCCCCCCCCACGCCAAAGTTGTAAAGTTCGTTTTTCGACATAATGTCTTGTATATCTCATTGTTGCAATGGGTCCACCTGTATCCCTATTTAAACAAATTGTTTTTTGCCTTCCCTTCCACAAATTATACCAACATCAAATACAATTAAAGCAGGGGATATACTGTAGAGGAGGGACATACAAAGCAACAATCATCTTATAAATATGTTAGAAACAATTGTATGAAGCAAAAACATTTGAATACTTATCTTGGGGTTCATTTCCCTAACATCAATTTACCTGACCATTTTTTCTTGTCTCAGACATATACTAGTTATTGCAAATAAGGCAAACCATGGGACCTGTTTCTTTGGGCCTGGCTTACTTCACTTAATATAAATTTTTCCAAGTCTTTCCATTTCCTAACAAATGGGCCAATGTCATTCTTTCTGATGGAGGCATAGAATTCCATTGTGTATATATACCACATTTTCTTGATCCATTCATATACTGAGGGGTATCTGGGTTGGTTCCATATCTTAGCTATGGTAAATAATGCTGCAATAAACATAGTTGTGCTGGTAGCTTCAGTATGGTCTTATTTGTGATCTTTCCGGTAAATGCCCAAAAGTGGGATTGCTGGGTCATAGGGGAGTTCTATGTGGAGTCTTTTGAGGAACCTCTATACTACTTTCCAAAGTGGTTGAACAACTTTACACTCCCACCAACAATGAAGTAAGGTTCCCTTCTGTCCATATCCCCTCTAGCATTGTTGTTATTAGAGTTCTTGATTATAGCCATTGTAACTGGGGTGAGGTGGTATATCAATGTTGTTTTGATTTGCATTTCTTTTATGGCTAGGAAGGTTGAGCATTTTTTCATGTGTCTATTGGCCATCCTTCTTTCCTATTCAGAGAAGTTTCTCTTTAAGTCTTTATTCCACTTATTTATTGAGTAGTTGTTTTATGAGAATTTGTAGTTGGGGCATTTAATTTTTTGAGTTCCAGATATATTTTAAATATGAGACCCTGGTCCATTGTATGGCTAGTGAAGATCTTCTCCCAATCCGTGGGCTTTCTATTGATCTTGCTAGCTATGTCCTTTGCCATACAGAAGCTCTGCTATTTCATGCAATCCCGTTTGTCTACCTTTCTTTGATCTGTTGTATTTCTAGGTCTCTATTTAGAAAATTTCGGCCTGTGCCAAGGAGACCTAAGGTTTCTCCTATTCTGTCCTGTTATGTTATCAGGGTGTCTGCTTTGACTCCAAGGTCTTTGATCTATTTGGAGTTGATTCTGGTGCAGGATGATATATAAGGATCTAGCTTTAGTTTTCTACAGGTGATTAACCAATTTTGCCAGCATCATTTACTGAAGAGGCTGTCTTTTTTCCATTCTATTTTTTTAGCTCCCTTATGGAAGATTAGACAGCTATAGGTCTCTGGGTTCATTTCTGGATTTTCAATTCTATTCCATTGGTCCTTAGGTCTGTTCTTGTGCCAGTACTTAGCTGTTTTGAAAATTTCTCAAAAGTTACCTTGTATTCTTTCATTTTTAAATCCCAGCTAACGGCTAGGATCAAATTATCACTATTGGATTTTTATCTTTCTTTGTTAGATTTCCCTCTTATGAGCATGTAGAAAACAAAAATAGCAGCAAAAATTAAATGAATAGATCTTTAAAAAGTTGAATGCAATGCAACAGAAGGAAGTAATGATGGTTTTGTCTTCTTTTCTTTTTATCTTCTTTTTTTCTTATCTCTCTTTGGGAGTGTAAGGGGGCAAAGAAATGAAGGGACAAAGGGTGAACAAATGCAGCAGTGCTCTTCACTAGACACGATGTTGAAAAGGAATTATAAAACTTGTGGGTGAGGTCAGGATGGAAAACCTGGGAGAGAGCAAGGGAAGGGCTGACTTTATCCAATAGAAATGTTCTCCTTACCTGACTTATGTAACTGGAACCTCTCTGTACATCATCTTTTTAATAACAGTATGATGTTTAATTTATTTTTAAAATTTACTTATTTTTTGTTGTCAAGGTGATGTACAGAGGGGTTACAGTTACATAAGTAGGGTAATAAGTATATTTTTTTTGTCAAACTTGTTACCCTTTCCCTCGTTTTTCTCCTATTTCCCCTCTCTGCCACTTCCCCATCCCCCACGTTGTACAGATCATTTCCAACATATTGTCTTGTGTATATCACTGTTGCATTGGTTCTCCTCTTTAATCGATCCCCTGCCCAGAACACTTCCTTGTCATTGAGCGAGGTAAAGAGTCTTCTCCTTGTACCAGTGTTTAGAACATCTGCTGGCCACTAAAAAGTTAGGAACATAAAAGTTAGGAATACACTTAAATTATACTTAAAAATAACAGTAAGGATCCTGTGTGGATCCCAATGTGTTCACAGTTTGAAAATTTAACTAATCAATATTTCTTTCATTGGGATAAACTAAAGAAATAAAAATATTCCTCTAGGAGTATTTTCAGTGGATTGATAGGATACTTAACTGAAATTTAGCAAAGCAGAGGAAACAAGATCATTTTGTTCTTTAGTGAATTATTTAATCCATTAAATGCACATGCAATAAAAGGATATAGGTTAAGACAATAACTTAATTTTTAAAAGCAAACATTATATTTGAAGGCAACACTTTCATACAAACCCAAGATCGGTCTGAATTCTTCACGTAAATTGCTCTTCATTCTTTGGAAAATCTCTATTCTCTAGGTGGATTTCCTGTGTCTTTTTTCTTGTCTATTACTTTGTTTTCTCTCATTCTTACTTTTCCCATTTTATTTCTACCTCCTTTTTTAGGCATGGGATTTGCTTAGTTTGTTCAGTGTACTTTTATACTCTGTGAAAGAGGAGAAACATTGAGAGATGAAACTAACTTTTCTCAAAGATATAAGAGCTGTTCTCTGAAAAAGGCAGTAATTACCTCTATTTTGTGGGCATTGCGTAAGTTTTGTGGAGTCTGGGAGCTAGTATTATAACCTTCTGTAAAGTGTAAAGAAATGGCACATAGGGCCCTTAATTTCATTCCTGTTGAACATGTGCACTGTGTACTTAGATTGCAAACCCCACAGACACACCTGCTTCTTTAATTTGGAGCAGAAAGGCTAAGAATTATTATTAAGATTCTGTTAGATCTCCATGATTTAGGACTCCTTAGAGGAAATTTGGAGTAAGATACAGATTTCTTGATTTTTTTTTGAGCTGGTCTAAATATTCCTCCTACCTCATAAATAAGTCATTTGTTAACTTTTCCTAATGCTCTATGTTATGTAGAAACTTTACTTTGGACCTGATTCCTTGGGAGAGCCCTAGATTTGATTCCAAAATAACCACATACAAATTTCATAGGTTGGATAACCAGCATCATTATGAATAGGCAATGTCAATGCACAGAATTTTACACTAACAAAGTTAGCATCTCCTGGTTGCGCTTGCAGAAAGAGCTTTATATCACGTTTAGTACTGTGGGAATATCACTGTGCTTCCATTCCAACTACATGTAGAGTCAGTAATCTGTAGTAGGGCACACAGGGTAGAGGATTCTTTTATGGTGCAGTTTCAGCTACCTTTCAAAATTATCTTTAATTTATTGTACAAAGGGGTTCAATTCACCCTATCATCTTGTAAATAAAATGCATCTTGATCAATGTTATCCTTTTCTTTCTTTTTAAAAATTTTATGGTCAGATGATGTACAGAGGGGTTACAGTTACATAGGTAAGGTAGTGATTACATTTCTCTTGTAATTTCTTACCCTTCCCTCATTTCTCTCTCTCTTTCCCTCCCTCCCCCCCCCAAGTTGTACAGATCATTTCCAACATATTGTGAGTATGGCTGTTGCATTGTTTCCCCTTTTGTCCTTTGTCTCACCATTTTGTTGTACCCTTTCCCTTCCCTATTTCAGATAAACATATAGACAATACTCAATGTACTAAAATAGAATGCAGTGACAACAGAGGATAAACCATAGGGGGGAAAACACAAAAGAATAAAGAAATGATGTAGTACATTGGGAACAACAACAAAGAAAAACCTCTTGTGTCCAGAGTTCATTTTGCTTAGCATCAACTTATATGGTCATAGGTACATGGCTATTGAGCTATTCTGTTCATCTGATAAAAATTATCCTAGATGCATACTGATTATTACAAATGAGGAAAACCATGGGACCGATGTTTCTTTGGGTCTGGCTTACTTCACTCAATATGATTATTTCCAAGTTCTTCCATTTCCTTACAAATAGGGCAGTGTCATTCTTTCTGATAGAAGCATAGAATTCATATATATATATATATATATATATACATATATGTTATATATGCATATATAAAACATATATACATATATACATGTAAATATAAAACATTATATATACATATATGTGTTATATATGTATATTTATAACATTTTCTTGATCCATTCATCTACTAAGGGGCATCTGGGTTGGTTCCATGTCTTAGCTATGGTGAATAATACTGTGATAAATATAGTTGAACTGGTAGCTTTAGTGTGGCCTTGTTTGTGGTCGTTACAGTAAATGCCAATATCATCCCTTTCATCAGTCTTCCTCATTGCTTACAACTCTTCCCGTCCCCTCACTTCTAAGTTCCCAGCTTTGGCAACAATGAATGGAAGAAGCTCCTCACTTGCTCTATCCACCATCATATCGTGCCTTTGTGCATCCTCAAATCTGGATTAACGCATTTACTTTGTATATAGTGCTGTGGAAAACAAATGGAACTATCTAATAATAACTGAATTAGATACTCTTGGTACTATGGATTTGTTAGCTGATTGAACTCTAACTTGACCAATCATATTAGAGCAGTCCCCCTTTATTTGAAGTTTGGTACTCAACACTTTCAGTCATCTGCAGGGAAATATACTTGGAAGATACATATGGAAAATAGTAAAAATATATAATTCATATCTTATTTAAAATTAATCAGATAAACATAAATGTTTGAAATGTTTGTTACTTCTGAGTAGTGTATTGAAGTCTTTCATTATTCTACTTTAGCCTGTCCAGCTGTCAATCATTTTATTGCCCAGCCCCACCAGCTATTCACTTAGCAGTCATGTTAGTTATCAGATCAACTGTTATAGTGTTGTCATGCTGTGAGTATGTAACCTTTATTTTACTTAATCACCCTAAAGCATTTGAATAGTGATGGTGCCAATATGGGTACACTATAGAGAAATTACAGAGTACATTCTTTAGAGTTATTATTTTAAGTGACATGTCTAGCAAATTTTCAAAGCTCACCATGAACTCTGTCTAAAAGGGTGTTTGCAGAGAAGATTGATATGTAGATCAGTGAACTAAGAAGAAACCTGACTGGAATGAGGATGGTGCCATCCAATAAGCTGACGGCTCCAAGAGAACACAAAACAGGTGGCAAAATGGCTTTTGTATACAAACAGAATTCTTTGTTGAGAAGTTGTGCTTCTTTTTTTTGAACTGTACTCCTCAGATCTCAGCCTCTTGAGTAGCTAGGATTACAGGCATGAGCCACTAGTGCCTGGCGAGAAGTTATGTTTCTGACTGCTGCTTTAGGCTCTAGATTATTCAGCCTTTGAAAGATTTTCACCAGTGACTCTCCAGGAAGCTGCCAGGCTTCAGCTTTGGAATAGGTCTACATCAACAATCACCTTCTTCTGAGATCTCTACTTTCCCTGTCTAGCTGGAAGCTGGCCATATGCGGGACACGGCCCCCATGTATGTGTGTCTGTGTGTGTGTGTGTGTGTGTGTGTGTGTGTGTGTGTGCACGTGTATGTGCATACATGTGTACAAGTGTGTGAGGTTCTATATAGGAGAAACTTGATTGATGCATGTTGTTAATCTCTTAGTGTACCTAAATTATAAATAAAAGTAAATATAAGCATATGTATAAGAAACAGTATAGCAACAGTATATCTGTTGCTATACACAGTTTCAAATACACATTGAGAACTTTGGATGCTTATTCCAGGAATAAATGGGGATCATGGCACTTAAATTCAAATTAGATCAACATTTACAAGAAAATAGGCATATTTACATTGCTTATTCTGGTGCAAAGGTATTTGGAGAGGAACTGTGAATTTAATTAAAACACCATATCAAGTTGTGTATGTAGAAGCATACACAACTTGACAAGAATATCACACTTACAGCTTCCAGTTCATTATTTTTTATGACAGTCCTGGATCTTGAACTCAGAGCCTAGGGTAAGGCTCACTTTTTCACTTGATCCACAGCTATAGTTCCAGCTTTTTGTGGTTAATTGGAGATAGAGTCACATGGACTTCCTGTGCAGGCTGGCTTTGAACTATAATCCTCATATCTCACTCTTCTGAGTAGCTAGCATTACAGGCAAGAGCCATTGGCACCTGGTTAACCTCGAGCTATTTTTAAGAAGATTAATATTGAATTACAGACAAAATGCACCCTTCTTTTTATTTATTTATTTATTTCTAATTCATTTTATTTTAGAGGTGATATACAATGGGGTTACCTTTATCTACATCTGGGAATAAGTACATTTCCTTTTGCATAGTGTCATCTGTTCCCTCATTCTCTCCCATTCCCTATCTCCCATTTCCGCCCTTGAGTTGCATAGTTCACTTTCATCAGTGTCCAATGCAGCCAGTGCACTCCACTGCTGCACTTTTTCATTTGATTCTGTGTCCTCACCCCACCTTCCCTCAGGTGTACATGTGTATACACCATACACCTTTCTTCTTGTATATCCATATTTTAATACATCTCACAGAATCAAATTACAGTAAAACATTTGAATATTTGAGTCCTCAATTTGTAAATGCCTTAGATTTATGAATCCTAAAACTTAGATTAAATTCAGTTTAAATTCTTCCTCGATTAAAAAATTAATATCCTCATTATATGTTCCTTGTCACATTATGTGGCTGAATAAAAAGAAGAACCCATTTACAAAGTCTAAGTAGGTGTATAGTAAGATGTTTTTAGATGTGTATGTTTGTGTTTCTTCTTTATTATAGTTTTATTTTTCTTTTTCACAGAGTATTTAGTGAAATAAAATAAATAAGGATTTGAGGAAACATATACACCAATAAAAAGAAGGAAAGGGGCTTTTGATAATTGAGTGAATTTAAGATGTTGAAAGAAGAGCCACTTAAATAGAAAGCCTAGTCAAAAGTAACTTCTGTTAACAATGGGTATGCAGAAGTCCAGAAGGACTCCACAGGGTCCTAGGGCAAGAAAAACAAACAGACCTGAAAATAAGGGGGAGGAGTGGAGAAAATGCATCCATTAAATCTAAGCCAAACGTCATTCTTACTGTCACCCTTTTCTAACTTCCTCTACCTAAAGAAATGCTGCAATATTTATATCCATGAGAAGAAAACAAAGCCAAAAACTTTAGACTAATGAAACTAGGGTCTATTATACAAATATGAAGCATGAAGAAAGAAGAATGGGAAAATATTGTCTATCATAACATTAGTGAAAAGCCATATAAACTGAAAAATTATAACAGTTTTTGAGTCAGAGAAGCTTTATCTATTACTTTTCTTTTATAAAAAGATGACAAGGGGCTGGGAAGGTGGCTCAGTGGTAGAGCACTTGCCTTGCAAGCATGAGGCCCTGGGCTCGATTCCTCAGCACCACATAAGCAAAAAGAAAAAGCCGGAAGTGGCGCTGTGGCTCAAGTGGTAGAGCGCTAGCCTTGAGCTGAAGAGCTGAGGGACAGCTCCCAGGCCCAGAGTTCAGGCCCCATGACTGGACTCCCCCCCAAAAAAGATGACAATACCCAGGTGCTGGTGGCTCATGCCTATAATCCTAGCTACTCAAGAGGCTGAGATCAGAGGAACACCGTTCAAAGACAGCCCTGGCAAAAAAGTCCAGGAGACTTTTATCTCTAATAAACTACCCAGAAAAAGCTGGAATGGGCCCTGTGGCTCAGTGGTAATAGTGCTAGCCTTGAGCACAGAGGCTCAGAGACAGCACCCAGGCCATGAGTTCAATCACAATAGAAACAAACAAACCAAAAACCCTTGAAAATAACAATTATCCTTCCCTAACTGTTTCCTTCTAATCTTCCTCAAGCCAGAAGTCAATGCCTGCTGTCCTGACCCATGTATGCACTGCTCCCACCAATCCACGATTTCTCCATTGTCTAGTTTGTTATGAATAGTTCTCTTTTAGGTACATGTGTATTCCAGTACTGGGGCTTGACCTCATGGCTTTTTTTTAATTTTCTAATAAGACTGGTCTATCACTTGAGCCTGACCTCCATGTCGAGATTTTTGGTGGTTAATTGCCAATAAGAGTTTCCCTTATTTATAATTAGTATTCATCTAGGATAATCTCATTAGATGAGCAGAAAAGCTCAAAAGCTATGTACATACGACCATGTAAGGTGATGCTAAATGGAATGAACTCCAAGATAAGGACACAAGAAGTCTTTCTTTCTTCTTGTTGTTTTTAATGTAGTATGTGATTTTTTTTTTGTTTCTTTTGTATGTTCTTCCCCCTAGGTTTATGCCCTGTTGTCACTGTATTTGATTTTGTATATACATTTATCTAATTTAGGAAAGGGAATAAAAACATGCTGAAACAAGGACACAGGTTGACCCATTGCAACAATGAGACTCACAATACACTTGTTTGAAATGAACTTTACAACAACTTTGGGGGAAGAAGTGGTAAGTTGACGGAGGAAAGGAGTAGAAGGAGAAAAAAATAAAAGACAAAGTAACAATGCTCCACTGGAAATGTACTCATTATCTTACTCATGTAACTGTACCCTCTGTACAGCTTCTTTACAAGAAAATAAAATTTAAAAAAGAATTCCTTATTGTTATCTGCCTGGTCTACATTTGAATCAAATGAAATCCTCAGATCACAGCCTCCTGAGTAGCAAGGAATATGTATGTAAGCCACTTGCACCCACCTGTGGAAAATATTTCTTATTTGTTTAGGACACCAACCTGAGAGCAGGAGGTGCATCTTAAGGAAGAATCAACAAATAATCACTTTATATGCTACATGTGGGTTCTTGTGCTATGAAGAAAATTTTCTCCTGTGGAAAATTTTCTCCTTGTTAAGTCAGTGGCATATGCCTAACACGATTCCTGTTTGTTGTATTTTTAGAAAATGATCCCACAAATCACATCCTGCCTTGTAGAACTGACAATCAATGGTGAAAAGACACAACAGGTACAGTATTATCACCTGGACTGTGAACCATGAAAGCCTCATTTCCACCACTATGCTTTCTTGACATTTAAAGCCCTTGTTTCCAAATGTTCAACAAGTCAATTCTCCTAGGATGTTTTAAAGCAGCATGTCTCATCAGAATTTAGCAATATTTCCTGACATATTTTTTTCTATTTTCAAATTACCTAAGTACAAATAGTGGTACTTCATTTAAAATTGTCTTTAAGGATCTAGCTTTAGTTTTCTACCAGTAATTAACCAATTTTTCCAGCACCATTTACTGAAGAGGCTGTCTTTCTCCCATTCTATTTTTTAGCTCCCTTAATGAAGATTAGATGGCTATAGGTCTGTGGGTTCACTTCTGGGTTTTCAATTCGATTCCATTAGTCCTGAGGTCTGTTCTTGTGCCAGTACCAACCTGTTTTGATTACTATGGCTTTGTATAGAGTTTGAAATTTGGTATTGATATTCCTCCAGCACTGTTCTTTCTGTTAAGGATCGTTTTTACTATTCAGGGTCTTTTATTGTTCCATATGAATTTTTGGATTGCCTCTTCTATTTCCTTGTAGAATAAGGTTGAAGTTTTGATAGGTATCTCATTGAATTTGTAGATAGCCTTGGGAAGTATTGTCATTTTCATGAGGTTGATCATTCCAATCCAGAAGCATGGGAGTTTTTTGCCACTTTCTAAGTTCTGTTTTGATTTCCTTTTTCAGGTATTTAAAGTTTTCATCATAGAGGTCCTTCACTTCTTTGGTTAAGTTAATTCCTAGGTATTTTATTTTTTGTGGGGCTATCATGAACGGAGTTGCTTTCCTAATATCAGCCACACTTTTCTCATTGTTGGCATACAGAAAAGCCACTGATTTTTGAAGGTTAATTTTATACTCTGCTACTTTGCCAAAGTTTTGAATCAGCTTGAGTAATTTGAGAGTGGAGTCCATGGGATTTTTAAATACAAGATCATGTCATCTGCAAAGAGGGAGAGTTTTATTTCATCTTTCCCTATTTGGATCCCTTTTATGTTTGCATCTTGTCTTATTGCTGTAGCTAGCCATTCTAATACTACATTGAAGAGAAGTGGAGAGAGTGGACATCCTTGTCTCGTTCCTGATTTAAGAGGAGTAACAAAGAGGTTTAATGTCAAAAATCAGTTCACGAGTGAAACACTTCTTGATCAATGTCATCCTTTCCATCACCACCCCCCATCTATCTCACCCCTCCCCATTCTCTCAAGTTACCTCTTTCACACCTGATTCATATATTGTGACTGTATTCACTCACTGTTCTTCTCTCCATTCATCTATCCTCACCCTTGTGCGTCTAATTCCCCTCTAGCAAAACATGTTTCAGCTTCCTGGCATTCATTTTGTGTTATATATATATAACTGTATGTTAGATGTGCAAAGGGGTGACACCATCGGAATCCTCCTCTGCACATATCATACTTTAGTCAATTTGACTTTGCACATATTTAGGAACACAAAATTAAAAATATGTTGTCATATATGCTTATAATTTATATCTACCTTCCACATATTACATATTTTATTTTTATTATCTTTGCATAGCTGTACCAAGGGGTTTCAACATGTCAATATATGAGTATAATGCATCTTTATTAATGTCATTCCTTCCATTGTTCTCCTTCTTTCCCAATCCCCTTCACCCATGGAGTTACTGGGAACCATTTTCACATATGTACATTGAATATGTATTTTCTATAATCAAATTTTTATGAAAGTAGTAAGCCCTTTACCAACAGCATGCTTGTATTGTTGCAGTTTTTGTGTATATGGCTAACTCTGGCCAAAACTCTAAACAATTTCATCCTTCTTCTGTTCTTGTCTTCAGTTTGGTAAGTACAAATTTACCACCCTTAATGTTGAATTAAGTTTCATTCTAAAATCTTGGCTTTATTACATGCTTTTAACACTTACAGCACCAGCACTGATTCCTATAATCAGTTGTTCCTTTGTCAGTGAGAGCTGTTGGAAAAGGTCATATCCCAGCAGGATGTGAAAGGCTAAGAAGAACTAAAAACTAGTGCTTGACAGGGAGTTGAATTGATGTGGGGAGCTGAGGGAGGGCGTGTTGGATGTGCGAGGTGAGATTCTTATGGAGAAAAGTGTATATTTGAATACCAGAGGCAAGGGATACTGCAGTTAAGTGTGGTAATGAGGGAAAAGAGAATTGTTAATATTGGGCAGATACAGAGGTCAGAAAAGGTTGAGCAGAAAACCTCCTGCTAAGGAGTGTAGTTTTACTTTGCAGTCACTAGAAAGTCAGAAATGGGCTTTTAGCAAGATAATTATGTGATTGGATTGGAACCTTTAAAGAAAAATCATTCTGTGAGCTATTTCTGAGTATTGCAGTTCCAATTGTTTATATTCTTTTTCCATTAGGTTAAAGTCAAGGGTAAGGACCATGTCTTCATTCAATTCTAAATCTCTAGTGAGAATCAAAGTGCTTGACCCATTGCAGGCATGTACCCTTGATCAATCGATAAGAGATGATAGGAGAAATTCTCCTCTAGGCATTTGCCATTTAGTTATGTTTTTGAATTATCCTGGAACACTTCAACAGTGTGAATTTTCTCTCTTGAAATAGATTACTACTTGAATTTTTAAAAAATCAACAACTATAATACCATATTTTATCATTACATTTAAAGAATTGAAGCAGTGCACAATGGCTCATGACTGAAATGTCAGTTACTTGGGAGATGGAGATCACAAAGATTATGATTTGAAGTCAGCCCAGAGTAAAAAAAATAGCTAGACTCTAGTTCAATAAACAAGTTCAGCTTGAGGTACACACACTTGTCATCTAGCTACAACGAAGGCCATAGGTAAGAGTATAAATACCCACGTCTTCCCAGGCAAAATGTGAGACTGTGTGAAAAATTATTACTGAAAAAAAGGGCTGGAGGCATAGATCAAGTGGTATAGACCTACACATATACACACACAAACACATGCACACACAAAGAACTAATTAATTATTAATTATTAACAATTCATGGCCATTTTCATTATAACAATTGGTAGCATCTATTATTATTTTAAAATATCAGTTAAGCTGTGCACTGGTGATTCAGGGTATTTAGGAAGCTGAGAGCTGAGGATTGTGATTGGAAGCCAGCTTGGGTGGGAAAGTCCATAAGACTCTTAACTTCAGTAAATTTCTAAAAACAAACCTGAAGTGAAACTGTGGATAAAGTGGTAGAGCATGACCTTTGAACAAAAGATGCTCAAGGACAGTGCCTAGGTCCTGAGTTCAAGCCACTGGATCATCACACATATATACAATTAAGCTTCTGTTCTTTAATAAATATGGGTAGATTTTTCTACCTGGAAACATGCTACAGGTGTTACAGCTTATTCTAGATTATCTCATTTTAATCCATTAATTCTTCCAAAGCCCAGAAATGACTCTTCTCTCCAGCTTGAGTATACCCTTTAAATTAATTTGTCACAGAGTGTACTAATATTGATATATTTTGGAAAAAATGTGATAAATCTCAAAAAGTGGTGATGTGATTTGTTTACATAATTAAATTATTGACATCTGTTTCTTCAGCAAATATTATGCTAACCTAAAACCCAAGCAGGAAAAGAGAAAGAAATCAACTTCTGTTCAGAACTGTTTTCCTTGAAAGCATCAATTAATAATTCATTCATCATATCAGAGTGAAAGTTGTTCCAATAAATTATTAATAAGAAACCATACTCTATATTGATATGCAAAACCTGTCTCTAGCAATTATAGCATGTCACAACCCACTGTAAGTTATAGCAAAAGTCTACATGGTGTAAATCTCTGATAAAAAACCATAGAGTGCTTCACCATCATTGGAAGCTTTTATTAAGCCCTTAATTCTACATGACAATATGCAAGCAAAACACATCAACCTGGTAACTGTGGTCTCAAGGATTGAGATTTGTAACTTAAATAATCCCTGGTATTTGTTGTTATCTGTAAACACTAACAGGCACCATAACAGATAGTTTGTTAGAACATCAATGGAAACTAAGATCTATGTTGGGGTTGTCCATATATTATTGAAGGCATAGGCACTTGACTGAGGTGATATTAGGAAGACATGGAGTCTTCAGGACCTAGTTCTTATCGAAGAAAATTAGGTCATTGAGGGTATCCTTGAAGGGGATGTTAGGACTCCTAAACTTTATCTCTTTGTTCCTGATCACTAGGAAAGAAACAACTTTGCTCTACAATTTGCTGGCACCTGTAATGTTCTTTCTCACCATGTACCCTAAAACATTGGATTTTCATAACCATGAACTGAAACTTCTAAAATCATGAGCCTAAATGAACCCTTCCAGCTTGTGAGTTGTTTATTTCAGGTATTGGTCAAAGATGATTAAGATGACATTTCATAGATTTGAAGACTGTTTAGTACTTTTCTTCTCTGGAAGTAGGAAAGGTCTAGAGTTGTACTCATTGCAAGACTGTGCTATATGCACTGATCAGACTGTAGCAGGTCTCTGTTATCTGAGCACAAGGTTACCGTAAGGATGTAAGGATAGCTATGTCCAGCAAGTCAGATAAGGAGACCACTCAGCTTTTCTAACCATTCATGATGTGGTAAGTGGGTATAGTAAGTAGCTTTTTAATATGCTAGAACAGAAAAAAATTATTGAATTAATCCCATAATCAAAAATTTGACTGTCTTTCCAGAATGACCAAACTTTAGCTGTTGTGTTGTATGAAGCCTCTTGATCACAAGAGACAGATGAAGGTGAACTAAGTGGGGAATTGGTACAGAAATCTGATCTTTAAAAAGGAAAAGTTTACAACTTCCACATTTCTATTAGGTGGTAACTGAGAAAATGATGAGGTGGGATTCTAACAGGAATTTGAAACCTACATGGTGGAGACTGCATGAGGAAAGGCAGTCCTTAGCTAGTTATGTTGAGAGAGAAATAGTAGCAATTAAGATTTAAAGTTAATTATAAGCAGATACAAATATTATCCTGCATATATGGCTCTTACATATATTCACATGCCCATTTATAGATAGTGAGAGTTTTTTCACTGAGGGAATATAAAAGGATGTGACTAAAAGAAGAACATCCAAGTCATAATAAACAGATAAGTGCAGAAGGACAAATCAGAATATTTTGTGGGAATATCTGGAAGGCTGGAGGCAGGGAGAGAGGCATAAGGATGGGGCTGAGTGTTTTCCATATCCTGGGAAATGCAGGGAACTAAGGCAGAAAGCAACACTGAAAAAGTTCTTCTTTACAGAGAAAGAAATCATTGCTAATGCAGCTTGTTGACTCCTAAAGTTGAACAGAGATAATTACAGTTAGACCACCCCAGTTAGAACACCATTATTATAGTTAGAACACCACTTTCCAGAGCCTTGCTAGTGTATTTTAGAAAAGTAGGGAAAGATGCACTTAGGGGCTTAGGATCTGGAATGGATGGCTCTCAGATTAGCTTTGCAGGGTCTGGAAGAGGCCTCAAAACCAACATGCAATTGAGTTTGGGCAAAGGAATATGGAATCTGGGGACATGTGATCTCAGGGGAATGCTGTCAGGCCAGCTGCTAGTCTTCACAAGTGAACTGCTAGATGAGACACAGCTTTAATCTCCAGGTAAAGGTTTCTTGATAATAAATCTAAGTAACTTTAACTTTATCCTGGTATTAATGATCACAATTGCACAAATGTTCTTCATCCTGGAATTACTGAACATAGAATCAGGAGAATATCTGCTTGGTTCCAGTTATCATTGAATGTTCAAGATATTAGGGTTTCCACAGAGTGTGGGAGAAAGTGGCTGAACTTTCATCTGATGAACTGAAGAACACATGAATATAATTACTCTTTGTGGGTTGTATCTCAAGTCCCCAATTCTGGAAGTTCTCTAATGTTTCTGTCTCTGTGAAGTGATCCAAAGATGGCTTCCAATGGGTTGGTGGTAGAATGTGTCCCTCATCCTTGGGTATTCTGTCTACTTTCCCTGTGATGGAAAAGAGCCACAGGAAGCAAACTACTAAGGCTACTGTCTCATCAATATGAGCCTCAGGGTTCCCCAAAGCCCCAACTTTCACACATCCATCTCTTCCTGTTCTGTGTCGATTTCAACAGTGGGAAGTGCCCCAGGGCTGGAATAGACACAAGTTCCAAATGCATCAATGTCCTGTAAGCCAAGTGCTATGCCTTCAAGCAAGGCAGAGCAATTATTACCCAACATGGTGCCCGACATTTCTCAAGGACAAGCAGGAGAAGTGAATCCATCACAGCTCTGCCATTTAAGAGGCAACAGAAGCTGTTATATGACCATCATTCATTTGCACTTGGTGTCATTCCCTTAAAGACGGGCAACTCACACAAAGGAAATGAAAGGACAAGACATTCAATGTAAGTTGAGCTGAGGATGAGACTTCCCTGCTGAGGGAAGAAAAATCTTTGATGAGAAAGCATCAGGTGAGCATTTTTATTTAACTTGACATTCTTCACCATGACCTGGTAATAGTAAAATGTGTGTGTGTGTGTGTGTGTGTGTGAGCGCATGCGCGCGCAAAGGCGTTCATTCCTAATATATATTCACAGAAGTCTTAATTTAGTAGACTGGCAAGCACTTAGTCTCTCTTTTGAGGAATGCGGAGGAAGCAGTGTAAGAATATCCTGAATGCATCCCATGACCAACAGTGGAGACAGAGAATAGCAATTACACGGGGAAATCACAGTAGCAGTGAGATTAGCAAAGTGAGTGAGCAACAGGAGCATAAAGCAGCTTCTTTGCCATACCTGGTAGGAATGCCCTGGGTTGCAGGGAGGAAGATATTTTGCTGAACTGAATTTGAAAACATAACAGAGCAAAGAATGGCCAGATAAGAGCCATTTGGGGACTAGGTGTCATGTGCTTAGATGGAAGCTGTTGCACTGGGAAAGCGGAAGGCTGATTGTGATTTAGACATGAAGTATGGAGAAGGAAGGAGCTGGTCTATGTCTGTAATACTGACACTGAGGAGCTGGAAGCAGTAAGATCTCCAGGCCAACCTGTACTACTCAATGAGACCCTGTACAGGAAAGGCAATCTGTAAACAGAGAAAGAGATAGAGCAAGATGCTGGTACACCTTCTCAAAGCCATGACAAGAGCCAGACCTTATCTGGTCCCAAGAGAATCATGGGAGATTTTCTGCAACAATGATCACTATCATGTAAATATTCTACCAAACTGGAGACTCCAGACACGTAGTGATTTTTTTTTTACTTTAAATGCTAAAGAATATTTTAAGAGGATGATGTGAAAAATGTGTTATCTACATTTTTTAAATTTATTTTTTATTGTGAAAATACTGTACAGAGGGGTTACAATTACATGGGCAAGATAATGAGTACATTTCTTATCAAGCATTGTAGCCTCCTCCTTGGTTTCCCCTTCCCATCCCTTCCCATCCTCCCCCTACTCCCCCCACCCAATCCTCCTCGCCCCCTCACCCAATCCTCCTCCCCCACCAAAGTTGTAAAGTTCATTTTGGACATGACAACTTGTACTTCTCATTGTTATCTACATTTTTTATTCAACTATTTTGACCTAAAATGTCTGACTTATTTTGTTTTATTTCATCACAGTTCCATTAGATGGAACACAGAATTTCATGTTTTTTTTCATGTCTGGCACTCTACAACTTGAGTCATGCCTTCAACCCAGATTTTTGCTGGTTATTAGTGACATACCAGAAGTTAGATGGAGTATTTTCTCCTCTAACTAACTTTGAAGTTTACTACTCTCATCCCACCAACCTGAGTAGCTAAGAGTATAGATAGGAGCCACCAGCACCAGATATCTGACTTTCATCTGAAACATAAACTCTTTCAATTGGTACCCACTTTATGTTGCCAAGTTACTGTTTCAAATTGTGCTAGTTTTATTTACTTTTCCCCCAGCTGAATATAAGCTGCTTGAAATCTTCCATTTATTTAGGTTTTGTTTGCTTGCTTTGATTTTACTTTTCTCATCATATAATAGATTTAGAACCTTTCACATAGGAAGTGTCCCTGATGAAACATTTTGGAAGTAATATTCAATCAAGCCTCTGATGTTCAGTGACAGAGCCTCTAACTGTATGCCTGATAAGCAGGATTCCTTTTTTTTTTCAGGCAGGAGAAGAAGTTTATTTACTGAACTGCTGCCCCCGACCATGCATGGTGGAGAAACATGGCTGGAAAGGAAAGGTGAGTGAGGGGCGGGAAAAGAGGCGACCCACTCCTGGGCCAGGAATTATCTAGGCCAGGGACAGGAAGAAGTGTGGCCAGGTAGGAGAATTCCCAACAAATAGGATTCTTTTTTTTTGGGGGGGGGGTTCCGGTCGTGGGGCCTGAACTCTGGGTCTGGGCGCTGTCCCTCAGCTCTTCAGTTCAAGGCTAGCGCTCTAGCGCTTGAGCCACAGCGCCACTTCCAAATTTTTTTTTTTTTTTTGCTTATGTGGTGCTGAGGAATCGAACCCAGGACCTCATGCATGCAAGGCAAGCGCTCTACCACTGAGCCACCTTCCCAGCCCACAAATAGGATTCTTTTTTTTTTTTTTTAATTTAATGTAATTTTATTTGTGAACATACTGTACAGAGGAGTTACAGTTACATGGGCAGGATAATGCGTACATTTCTTACCAAGCATTGCAGCCTCCTCCTTTGTTTACCCTTCACATCCCTTCCCAGCCTCCTCCCTCCTCCCCTAATCCCAATCCTTCTCCTCCCCCCCCCCCCCACCAATGTTGTAAAGCTCGTTTTGGACATGACAACTTGTACTTCTCATTGTTGCAACAGGTCCACCTGTATCCTTAAACAACTGGTTTTTCCCCATCTCCTCCACAAGTTATACTGACATCAAATATAGTGAAAGCAGGGGTTATACTGTGGGGGAGGGACATACAAAGCAACAAAGAGATAATCTTATAAATGTGTTAGAAACACATGCATGAAAGAAAAAAACATTAAAATACACATCTAAGGGTTCATTTTCCTGACATCACATTATCTGACCTTTTCCGCTTGACTCATACATATACTAGATATTACAAATAAGGGAAACCATGGGACCTACGTTTCACTTAATATAATTTTTCCAAGTTTTTCCACTTCCTAACAAATGGGGCAATGTCATTCTTTCTGATGGAGGCATAGAATTCCATTGTGTATATATACCACATTTTCTTGATCCATTCATCTACTGAGGGGCATCTGGGTTGGTTCCATATCTTAGCTATGGTAAATAATGCTGCAATAAACATAGTTGTGCTGGTAGCTTTAGTGTGGTCTTGTTTGTAAACATTAGGGTAAATGCCCAAAAGTGGGATTGCTGGGTCATAGGGGAGCTCTATGTGAAGTCTTTTGAGGAACCTCCATACTGCTTTCCAAAGTGGTTGAACAAGCTTACATTCCCACCAACAATGAAGTAAGATTCCTTTCTGTCCACATCCCCTCCAGCATCTGTTGTTGATAGAGTTCTTGATTTTTGCCATTCTTACTGGAATGAGGTGATATCTCAATGTTGTTTTGATTTGCATTTCTTTTATGGCTAGGGATGTTGAACATTTCTTCATGTGTCTATTGGCCACCCTTCTTTCTTCTTCAGAGAAGTTTCTCTTTAAGTCTTTCGCCCACTTATTTATTGGGCAGTTGTTTCTTTGAGGATTTGTTGTTGGGGGGTTTAATTTTTTGAGTTACAAATAGGATTCTTAACACCAGCATAAGGCAGCTTGACTTTCATAAAGGAGGGATGCAGTAGGCTCTCAGAATGTAGATGGAAGTAACAAATAAGACCATCTTTTTGAAAGACAACTGGAATAGAACACAGGATAAAGAGATGGTCATGAGTGAAAGAAATTTAAAAAAGAGTAGAGTTAGAACCTAAAGGAGCAAGAATTTGTGAGAAGAGGTCTTAGTAATCTTAGTTCAGTATGACTAGAAGGAGCATCCAGGATTCGAAGATCTGGAAATTTTAAAAATGACTACAAAACAATAAACATAATTGCAGGTATAACTAATTGTCACACCAGAAAGCGAGGAGATGAAGTTTCATGATGCTCATGGGAGTATTTTCAGGCTATTTGCTAATCAAGAGAGGAGAAGGGATCATGTAGTGCACCAAATTATTCAAGACAAAAACACTGAGATAGTTAATGAGTATCATTTGTCTACTCAGTGCATAAGACATTTCCTTTCCTGTCAAACGCATTTGACTTAGTATCATTTGATTTAGAAACTTGAGAGTGTGTAAGGCAAATTATAAGTATTCTTTCACTAAGATTTTTGAAGATGAGACAAATTATATTAGTTTGCCCTTGCTAGTTGATCAGCATATTACACGTCTTCACTCAAAGTTTCATGATGCCAAACATCAACAATAAGGTGTCATAGAAATGTTAGTTTGGTTGTTCTTCATTATCAAAAGTAGACATTACTAGCCATGGGAGATAGGACTGAATTAGTCACAAGGACAGTGATAGGGAATTGTGATAACAGTACATGTGATGGCTCCACTGTGGCCTTTTCCTCCTATGACATGTCATTCTCGCAAAGTAGATGATTCAACTGCAGATAAGTAGGAATGGTCGAAGGTGTAGGTGCCACGTCCTATAAATTGTCTATTAAAATGTCAATATTAATAATCAGGGGCTCACCCTTAGAAAACAAAAACACCAAGAAGAAACAAAAGCACAAAGTAGAAAAGCACAATCACTATTCAGAGATAACTGCTCTTGTCACTTAAGCAAATTTTTTTATTGTGAAAATACCATACAGAGGGGTTACAATTACATGGGCAAGATAATGAGTACATTTCTTATCAAGCATTGTTGCCTCCTCCTTTGTTTCCCCTTCCCATGCCTTCCCATCTCCACCCCTCCTCGCTTCCCACTCCCCCCCACCAAAGTTTTAAAGTTCGTTTTTGACATAATGTCTTGTACATCTCATTGTTGCAATGGATCCACTTGTATCCCTAGTTAAACAATTTGTTTTTTCCCTTCCCCTCCACAAAGTATACCAACATCAAATACAGTGGAAACAGGGGTTATACCAAGGGGGAGGGACATACAAAGCAACAAAGAAATCATCTTATAAATATGTTAGAAACAGTAACAAGAAAGAAAAAAACATTTGAGTTCTTATCTTGGGGTTCATTTCACCTAATTTTTTTTGGGGGGGGGTCGGGTCGTGGGGCCTGAACTCTGGGTCTGGGTGCTGTCCCTCAGCTCTTCAGCTCAAGACTAGTGCCCTACCACTTGAGCCATAGTGCCACTTCTGGCTTATTTTTCTTCTTATGTGGTGCTGAGGAATCGAATCCAGGGCCTCATGCATGCAAGCCCTCTACACTGAGCCACCTTCCCAGCCCACCTAAATTGTTATTAACCTACATTAGCTTTTCTTGTGTATGTGTTGGACAAATCTGGTTAAGGATGGATGGATGAAGTTAATGACATTGAACCTTTTTAGTGAAGAAAAATATTTTCAGTAAATTTCACTTGCTGTTCAGAGAAAAACAAGTATGGCAGTATTTTTTTTTCAGTGTTAAATATCAAACCTAGGGCCTAGGGCATAGCATGTGCTCCATATTTGAGCCACATCAATAGCTCATTATGGAAGATACTAACTAGTATCTGACAAGTACTGCAATGGAGGAAAGGAGAGAAGGACAAATGGTGGGAGGAGGGGGGGGGTGGGAATGAGAAGAAGGAGAACACCTCAGAAGCACATGAGACTAGCTCTGAAGTTGAGAAGGTGAGTGGAGGAGATGTGCTACCTGATTAGTATCAGTGGATGGGCAAGAAATAATGCAGTGAAGTAAAAGGGGAAACAGTATTTCAACCAAGAGAGGAAGTTATTCAGAGTTGCATAGCTCTGGCAGGTTAGAAAATCTACAGTGGTTTCATATGTTTAGCATGATGCTTAGCATATACTAAAGAGATGTATGACTGTCAAGAATATAAGGGAGAGGTGAGGGTGAGTGGAAAAAGCAATGGCGGGTGAATGTGGTCAATATAATTTATGTCCATGTGTAGAGATGGAGCCATGAAGCTTGGTGGGATCAATTTGGAGGGATGTTGAGGAGGGACAGTGCAGGATAGGATGTCTGATCAAGACACATTGCATGCACATATGGACAGGTTGAAATGAAACTCCCTTGTACAGCAAATAAAAATTGGAGGGAAAAACAAGTTGTGTCAAATGTATCTTTACTACATACTTTTTGATCTCTGTATATCATTAATAGAGATAATGCCTTGTAATTTGAAATTAGGAGTTTCAGGTACTGTAGGAATAGCTCGCTTGGAGCTTCATATATTCTCTATTCCATAAAAACAGCAAGAAATCTGGAAATAGTGTTAGAATAAATGTTTTATTTTTCCTTCCCCCCCCAAAAAAAAATTCTGGAAATTAACCTACAGTATGTAGTCTGACTGGGAATGTTTTTTTAAAAGTAAAAATAAAACTACATGTCAGGAAATGTGCACTTTGAGGCATTTTAGCTTGTGCTTTTTCCACCTCACATCCCTCCATAATTTCTTTAAGGACCAGGAGCCATCTGTGGTGGAGAAAGTAGCATTGCAGTCTCTGGAGCTGGCCCTGGGGCTGCTTCCCCTCATGGCTTTTTGCTTAGAAGCAGACTTCCTGATGTGCTATCTGAGAGCCCTTGCAAGAAGGCTCCACTCTCACCTGGGATGACTTGCAGCCTGCCTAGTGCAAACAGTCTTTTTCTTAGGGCATTTGTAAAAGAAAGGAAGTGGAAATCATTTAACATTGTAGCTACCTTAGGCATTGCATGATGGTTTAGACAAATCACAAGCTACCCACAAAGCTCAAAGAGAAAAATCTAAGGAGTCAAGAATTTATAGGGACTCAAAATATCTGATGTGTCTCTGAGCCAACAGAAAGCTACGCACATTGATGGGCTTCATCCCAGCCCTGCTATACACAGGGTCAGAAAACAGCTAAAAAGGCTATTAGCTCCCACTTCTGCTAATCTTGAGTCTGTTTTAGAAATAAGAAGTAAGGGTTTACACTTTCAGTTCTCTGGCTTAGTGTTTAAGAAATGCCCCAGCACATACAGATCCTTTATCAACAAAGACAAAGACTTAAGAGAAATCTGTGCCCAGTCATAGCTGAACACAGAGATAAGCAAAGATTTCAGGATTTACATATGGGAATACCAGCTTTATAACATTAATTCAGAAAACAAAATCGCTCAGTGAAATGGGATTCTATGATCTACACATGCAAAGAAAAAAAGGGTTAAAATGGAAATTATACTTAAAAATACAAACATTAGAATTAGAATTATTAGATTGTACTGAAGATTTTTTTGTGTGAGCATAGTGTTACTAAGGAAAAATAAAGTAGAAGAGAGGTTTAAGATGAATGAAAAGATCTTAAATTATATATGGGACAATAGAAATGGAATGCAAATTTCTTAAACATAAAAAAATACACATGTACCAGTAAATTCACAGAGATCCATCTTTTGGGTACATGATAATGAAATTGTTAGAAGACAAAATCAAAGAATCTTGGGGTGAGATTAGCAAGATATACAATTGGCACCTGATTACTTATAAGAAACAATGGAAGTCACAAGGTAGTGGTAGCTTAATATTAAAAGTGTTGAAATAAGAAGCATAGCTTGTGTTTATTTTTAGCTTTTCTCATGTTTGTATTAGCATCAATTAGTGTTATGAGGGGTTTCCCTTTGACATGCCCATATATGCATGCAATATACCTTGATCACATTCTCTCTCTCCATCATTATCCCTCATTTCTGTCCCCTTCCCAAAGCACTCTCAACAAGCTTCATTGTTCCACTTTTATGTATGTATATAAAACTTATTGGCCATATTTTCCCTCTTTCACCCTCTTCATTTGCCCTCTTTCCTCTCAAAATACTCACATTTCAGAGAAGCTCTGTTTTATACTACATTATTGGTAGGTAAGGTTCATCTAGAATTTCTTCCAGATTTCAAGATAATATGCATAAATCTCACAAAACCCTTCTTTGAAAATGATAAAGGTATTAAGGTATTGCTAGATCATAAAAGCATGAGAAGTTTGACAGAAAACTTTTTCTTTTAAGTAGTAAAGGCAGTTTGGGGAAGAAATTAATGCACAAATAAGTGAAATTAGAAATGGTACGTATATAAGTAAATGTAAGTAAATTTGCATGCAATCTTTTTTAATTTTAAAAGTTCTATTTCTTTTAAAAGAGAAGTGTATTAAGCTATAATTTTAAACTTTGATGATTAAGTTGAAATACAGTAGGCTATGGATAGAGCTCAGTTGTTTGGTTATGTACCAATATAATTATTACTGTGAAAATCGTTTGCTCATGTGATTGTCAATCACAGCCAACCATCCCCTCCCTTATAGAGTCTATAGTGATATAGTCCATCCATAAATGTGATGTCTTTCATCCCAAAAGCTTGCTGTGTAGTGGTGACTCATGCCTATAATTCTATAACTACTCAGTGGCTGCTACTGTAGCTACTATTATAAGTCTATAACTACTCAAAGGCTGAAATAAAAAGGATGGCAGTTGAAGGCCAGTTTGGGCAGAAAAGTTCAGTAGACTCCATCTTTACCATTACTAATTCAAACTTGGTTTGAAGTCACTGCTTAAGGGGTAGAACACTAGCCTAGCAAGCATGAAGTCCTGTGTTCAATCCCTCAGCTCCACAAAGTAAAAAACAAACAAAAAAAAAACCTAGATGTTGAGACCATAAAGAAAACAATTCTCGGGGCTGGGAAGGTGGTTCAGCGGTAGAGCACTTGCCTTGCATGCCTGAGGCCCTGGATACAATTCTTCAGCACCACATAAGCAAAAAGAAAAAAGCTGGAAGTGGTCCTGTGGCTCAAGTGGTAGAGCGCTAGCCTTGAGCTGAAGAGCTGAGGGCCAGCCCCCAGGCCCAGAGTTCAGGCCCCACAGCAGGACCCCCCCCCCCAAAAAAAAAACAACTCTCCTTCAAGACTGCAACATAAAAATGTGCCTTTGTTTTTAACCATCCAAGCTATTCTATACATTCTAGACTGAAGACTGCAATATCACAGCTTTTGAAGTTTCTGCTGTATAGATTTCACACTTGCCCATATGCATAGCCATGTATGTAAGACAATTTCTTAAAAGTAAATACATCATCAGAAAGAATACATTTGTTAGGAAATGGAAAAACTTTGCAAAAAATTATATTAAGTGAAGTAAGCCAGACCAAAGAAACATAGGTCCCATGGTTTCCCTTATTTGCACTACCTAGTATACATCTAGGATAATCTTACCAGACAAGCCAAAAAGGTCAACAGCTATGCACATATGACCATATACGATGAAACTAAGAAAAATGACCCCAAAATAGGGACACAAGAGATTTTCTATTTCTTGCTGTTGTTTTCAATGTACTTATAATATACTACGTGATTTTTTTTGTTGTTTCTTTTGTATGCTCTTCCCCATGGTATAACCTGTTTCCACTGTATTTGATTTCAGTGCTCTTCATCTTATATATATGTTTTTCTAACATGAGGAGGGGAAGGAAATATCAAAATGTTGAAACAAGGATACAGGTTGACCCATTGTAACAATGAGATGTACAAGACACTAGGCTGAAAACGAACTTTACAACTTTTTTTGGGGGGGGGGGAATTGGGAAGATGGGGAGAGAGGAGATGGTAGGGGAAAAACAAAGGAGGGGGTAACAATGCTTGATAAGAACTGTATTCCCTTACGGGCTGGGAAGGTGGCTCAGTGGTAGAGTGCTTGCCTTGCATGCATGAGGCCCTGGGTTCGATTCCTCAGCACCACATAAGCAGAAAAAGCTGGAAGTGGCGCTGTGGCTCAAGTGCTAGAGCACTAGCCTTGAGCTGAAGAGCTGAAGGACAGTGCCCAGGCCCATAGTTCAGGCCCCACAACCGGCAAAAAAAAAAACCTGTATTCCCTTACTCATGTAACTATAACTCCTTTGTACAGTATTTTTACAATAACAGTATACATTAAAAATAAATACATTCTATTGGTTCTGTTTTACTGGAATCCTATAAATTGCAACACATGAAGATTTACAGTTAATTCTCATTATTTCCCATGAATGTGCTCCACAAATTCAATGTGAACACTAACACATAATACACTCCTAAGGTAAATTTTGTTTTCTAAATATATTGCAGATACTATAATTGTTAATCCTAAAGACAGCCCCATTTACAAAAAGAGGAAATTTTCTTTATTTTAAAAATTCAGAAATATGAAAGAATTTCTCTGAGGCTGCTCTACTAACATGTGCCAGATTTGGGGCTGAAGTCCCATTGATCTGCCCCAGAGCTCGAGTTTCTTACATGACAGTGTTCTGCCCACCACTGCTTCCACTCTCTAGTGAGCTCCAATGTGAGAGCTGGAACTGGAGGTTGAGCAAAGTCACTTTTCCTCTCACCTGGGAACGTCAGGGTTATCAGTCTTGATTTTGTTTTTCTGTGTGTATATCTGCAAATGACCACAAACATCAGGAGCTTGAGCTGAGTATAGCATTACCAGTGTACTTCAGCAAATAGGCAAATTTATAAATGCCAAAGCATGAGTACCAGTGATTCATTATAATTTGTGAAAGCAAGTACAGTAATTTGTGGGAGAAAAGTAATTACATAAGAGTGAAATATTTACATACTCAGGAGGCTGAAGGATTGTGAATTTGAAGTCAACCTGGTCTGCATAGTGAGTTTCTATCTTAACTGAAAAATACCCAAGGAAGAGAAGAAAAACAATAAAAGAAATGAAGTATACTAAAACCAAAGCAAAATAGCACATGTACCTCATACTTTATCAGCAGATATGTTAAATATGAATATATTATTCACTCAAACTCAAGATCATAGAATGCTATAATGAATGAAGTCTAAATATGAGGGAAATTGGAAAACCAAAATTTGATTCAGTTGTAAATGCTCTCTAGATTGTAAATGCAATCTAGATTAAAAAACACAAGTAGATTGAGTAGAAGAAGGAAAATACAATACTGCATGCAACTGGCAAGCCAATGCCAGATGGAGATCTATAGAGATACCACAAAAGTAGACTTTACCAGTTTTCACTGTATTTGATGTTGGTATAATTTGGGGAGGAGAAGGGAAAAATTGTTTAAATAGGGATACAGGTGGACCCATTGCAACAATAAGATGTATAAGATGTTATGTTGAAAAACGAACTTTACAACATTGGCGGCGGTGGGGGAGATATAGGAAGTGATGGGAAGGGGAACAAAGGATGCTTGATAAGAAAGGTACTCATTACCTTGCTCATGTATTTGTAACCCCTCGGTACAGTATTTTCACAGTAAAAAAACTTACTAAAAATGAGCAAAGTTAATAAATAATTGTACTAACAAAAAGGACAAAAATTGTTGTTCAAGCCCAAGACACCCCTTTCATTCTGTGAGTATCCGTACCTCTTTCCAGGGATTGCCACATGCATATCTATGCAAGGTTTGTCATCACTCTATAGATCAGTCTTGTCCCAGACACTCTTTGAACATTGGACTAAATTTATAATATTCGGCAGCTTGCTCATAATTAGATAAGATTATTTGCCTTTGATTCAAGAAATTGATCTCTTTAATTCAGTAAAGGTTGTCTTAGAGTCCATGCTTTCTGTATGTTTATATGCTTGATCAATGATTAATGAATGGAGTAAATATTCATTTATTACAATTCATTTAGTGGTAAAAGGAAAGTGCTTGAGTTTCATAAAGATCACACATACTACTAAAAGATCACATACTACTAAAGTTTGAAATAACTCAGTAACTTATTCTGTTAATTGTGTGGATGCTGGAGACCTGCTGACTAACAAAATGTAAATAAATACATTGTTAGTCTTTTCAGCTTATCTCACTTACCAATAGATAATGATTATTTATTGGTTTTTCTATTTTTATAGAAATGTTAGGTACAGTGCTGAAAAATACAAGCTGTTTGTCCTTGTCTTCTAGTGAATGCTTTTAAAAATTCAGGGTTCTAAAGTATCAAACCTTCACTTTCAGATGGAGATAAAAGAAATATCACAGAAAAACAAATAGAAAGTTCACTTTTAACAGATGATCTGTTGTTTCTTTCTTAGGCTCTGCTGTCTCTCTCTCTCTCTCTCTCTCTCTCTCTCTCTCTCTCTCTCTCTCTCTCATGTGTGTGTGTGTGTGTGTGTGTGTGTGTGTGTGTAGTGTGTACCCAGTGTTAAATAGAAACAATTTTATGCCTAATGGGATTTAAGTAATAAAGGCTTTGAGCTACTTTGAAAAAGCTACAGAGAGATTAGATAATTTATGTTCTCCCAGGTAATAAAATGGATCAAATACAGCTGAACTAAATTTCCTTATCTTTCTTTCCTCAGCTTATTTTCTAATTTCTGGCTAGAAGAATTCATTCTCCTAGATCAGGTATACCAGATATTTCTAATGGAATCTAGTGAGTGGAAGGGCACTAAAGCTTCTCTTGGTTAGGGGACAAGCATCAGTTACACTTCACATGGATTTAGGAGAGGGTCAAGTGGATGGTGAACATTTTATCTATCTGCCAATCATATTTAGTCATTTTGGTAGGTGTGGTATAGCAATTAGAACTCTGAATTATTTTCCGGTAAAGATTACTAAAATGTTATCTACAATATAAAATGATATATACAACTTGTCAGTGTGTGAAAGCTTATATTGTAGCTTATATTATATTTTATAACATTTTTGTTTATATTAGAATGATTGGTCCTATTGTGGGAAGGAAATAAAATTCCTTTATGAAAATTACATTTTTTAGTGAGGAACAGTTCATATTATACTTATATACCCCCTCATTCATTTAATGAAAATTTATTTTAGGATCTTTATTCTCTTTGTCTTTTACAATATAAGGAAACATCTTGTCCTAAAGGTGTTATAAAATATGTTTATTCAGAAGGTCTTTTTTAATGAAAACTAAAGTAACCAATTCTTCATCCATTCACATTCCTCCACTGAGGCTAGTGAATGATGTAGATAGTATGGTATCAGGTGAGCTGTAGGAATGGCAGCAGTAATGCTGGTAAAAATATGCTCCGAAGCCCTAGGGTCTGCAGAGGTGTACGAAGAACATTGGATGCAAGCGGTTAGAGATTTTTATCAAAAACTGAGATTGCTGTAATCTTTCAGCACCAAATAACTCTCTTTTCAAATATCTTTAATACATTTTAAAATTAATCAATTTAAATGGAAAATATGAGCAAAATCAGTAATGCTGTCTTCTAAGAGGTAGTTTAAATATACCATTATCAAAGAATGTTGCCCTAATCTCATTTTTTCATTTCTTAAAGAGTTATTACACTAATCAGGAAATTCTGTATGGTCTAATGGCTTTGCTCAGATATTTTAAAAAATCATAGTAATTTATTTTTGCAGTTTTAATCTTAAATATCAATAGGAGGTGGCTATGGAATGATTCACTATTAAAGAAAGGCTTTTTCTCACATGTGTGTCAAATATACCTAAGATAAATGAGAATTTCTGGATAAGGTAATGACTTATATGATATTCTTTCCTGCGCTCCAAAGATGGAGCAAGGAACTGTAAAACCATCTTTGCCACCCTACAAGATCCCATGTTGTACAATTAGATGCCCAGAACGAGAGAAAATACTTAATTTAAATCCTGGTTGGTTCACAATATTGTCTTATGTACTTTCTTAAATTAATAATAAAATAACTTCAGAAGTTTAAACAAAAACTTAATGGTCAAAATGATTTCCCATATCTATTTTGACCAGGAAACCATTTATTTCTGTTTCTCTAATAGAAGAACTGGCTTGAGAAAAGTCCTGGGGTTGGAATGAGCATTTCTAAGATGTCCATTGGATTCAAGCAGGAAAATCATTTTCATGTAATTTGTAGTTCTCCCATACATACCTGGAAAGCTTAAGACAATGGCAATGATGCTTGAGAAAACAAACTAAAATCCTCAGATAGAGCTCACTGTCTCAATTATGATTAGCAATACAGACAAGCAAAAACAAACAAAAACAAAACAAAAAGCCACAACAGATATGGCTTATTTCTTTTCTTTTCTTTTTTTTTTTTTTAATACAAGCCAGGCAATGGTGGCTCATGCTTGCAATGCTACTCAAGAGGCTTAACATCTGAGGACTACTGTTCAAACCCATCTAGACAGGAAGTCCATGAAACTTATCTCCAACTAACTAGCAAAGAGCTGGAAGTGGGGTCGTGGCTCATATGGTAGATTGCATGTTTTGAGCAAAAGAAACTCAGGGACACTTTCTAGGCCCTGAGATAAAGCCCTGCCACCAGCACAAAAGAAAGGTAATAAATTGTCTTTACAATGATGCTTGATTCATACAGATAGGCTTTTGTCATAAAGTATAAAATGTTCATTACAAGGAAGAAAAATCACAATAATATCTAATAGAGAAATTTATTTGGTATTCTTGATCTGTTTATTTTTAAATTGTGGGGGCAAAATATTTTATGCAAGACTAGTGTTTCTATGGGACAGGCATCAATAGCTTCTCTTTATCTTTAAGGTCCAGAGTGATATTATGTGAGATTCATTTTAAATCCTAGGTCTCAAAATAAGTCTTATTTTTGAATAATATTTAAATGCTTCAAAAATACATCTAAAAGGTATTGATTAGTGCTATTAAATATCTTGGTGGAATGCTTGACCTAGCCTAGTATTCTTTTTTTATTTGATTTTTTTTCCATGTGCAAGATTAGTGACATAAAAAGTCCACAGGTCTTCTCATATCTTCCTTATTCTTAAATCATCACTTTGGGCCTGATATACTGCACACACAAATCCTTGCCCTCTGCTCTCAGACATTCTTTATATCCCACAAGCAGCCTCTTCCTATCCCAACTGAAAACTATAATAACTGTGAGTGACAGCTGTATAAATGGCACTAACTCTATTGGGGAAAGAGGCAGAAAACAAAAACAAATTTACTTAGAAAATAAAAGTCAAGTTGAATTATGGGAAGAAAAACAGCTGATATTATTGCATGTCACATCTCTATTCCCAAGGTAGAAAACTAGGCTTTTTTTGTATATAAAAGCACAGGGAAATGCTTCTCTAATGATAAACAATGGTTGAATTGATATCATTGGGTCCGTTCTTTACAAGTTCTTAGCAAGGCTTTCTACCCTCTCTTCTGCATCCAGACAATCTGGCTTGGACTACAGGATAGCCTAGATCCCTTTTAGCCTGGTTTGGGAGACTCTGTTAGACTGCGTTTCCTTATTCTTCCAAGACAAGGCAGTGCTGCTGGTGTGAGAGGGAATTCACAGCTTCCTCTAAGGTCTTTCTTCCACGTGCTCCTCACACTTAATATCCTAATATTAGTCTATTTCCAGAATGCCTGGTTGTGCACCTATATACCACCTTGTACAGTTGTTTTCAAACAAATCAGCACTTGAATGGCCATCACTAACAACAGAAATGCTGAAAACAAGTTGAAGTGAGCATTTGCTCTATACAAGATATTGTGCCACATGATTCATATATTAATCACTTGTGTCTCTCTCTTTCCAGCTTTATTTTTTGATATAGTACATAATGTTTCTTTGTGTGTTTTCTTCCCCTGGAAAATAAACTTCAGGAAATGAGACCGTTATTATTGTTTTAATTGTTATATCACAAGAACCAGGAACACACTAAGCCAATTACTAAACATTTTACATATAAAAGGCAGAATAAAATATGATCAATGTTAAATATATATGTGTCTTCATATTCTAAATGATAAAACTATGTTATAGAATGATAATACCTTTGAAGCAATTCCAAAATTCTTTTCACTATGCAATATGACATCTAAGCACATTTCCTGTCAGTGAATTATTCTATATAAAAATTATTGATTTCATGAAGCTTAACCTGCTATCAATAAAATCAGGTAAACACAATTCTTGGTTTAACTCAGTAAAAACTTTTGCCTCTAGTGTTTTTGCTGGACAACATTCTATCTCGTCATCAGAGGGCAGTCTCTAGTCAGTGATCATAGGAATGGATTACTTGCTCCCTACATATGAGGAAAAAAAACAGAATACTTATGTCACCTGTCTGATATTTTCTATGTGTATGTGTGTATGTGTTTCTGAAGTTTGTATTTATTAGTACATTGATTTAAAAAATATTGTCAAGGTGATGTACAGAGGGGTTACAGTTACATACGTAAGGTAGTGAGCTCATTTCTTGTCAAAGTTGTTACTCTCTCCTTCGTTTATCTTCTTCTTTCCCTCCTATAAACCCCCGCTCCCCCCCACCAAGTCATACAATTCATTTCTAATATATTATCTTGGGAGTATCGCTGTTGCATTGGTTCACACTTTGTTCTTTGTCTCACCATTTTGTTATTCCTCTTCCCTTCCTCAATTCAGAAAATTTATAGACAATACCTAGGGTACTGAAATTAAATACAGGGACAACAGAGGATAAACTATAGGATAAAGAAAGAAAAACACAAAAGAATAAATCACAGTGTGTGTGTTTTTAAATGTATTTTTATTGTAAAGATGATGTACAGAGGGGTTAGTACATAGTTTAGGTAATAAGTACATTTCTTTTTGAACAGTTTCACCTCTTCCCTTACTTTCTCTGAAATTTTCCCTTCTAAATCCCTTCCCCACAAGTTGTACAGTTCATTTTCAACAAAGTGACTACTGAGTAGCACTGCTGTTAGATATTAATTACATGCTCGTTAACAGAGAAACAATGACAATTAGTACAAATTTCAGAAACATAAGATAATAAAACAAGCAGGAAGAAAATGAAATTATACAAAACTGGAAAACTGGCAAATCAAGCTGCCAGGTTTAAGATTATACAGTCTGCAGCTTCTTTTCTCCTTAGTAACAGATATTGGTCCTATCACTGTTTTCTATGGGTCAATTTTGATTTGGCATTCATTTTTCCCTTGGGAAATTTATGGAGGGCAGGTAATCTGACCTTGTCACTACTATCTCCTAGATTGTCAGTTGAGTGTCTATGACATAGCAGGTCCACTATGAAAGCAGTTGGGTGATATTTCCTAATTTACCTGGAATAATGTAAGAAGTAATGTAAATGTAAGGTGAGAACACAGAGCGGAGGGATTCAAGAAGTCAAGAAAGATGAGCAACAAGATATGAATGACACAATAAGTCCAAGCAGGTAAGCATAAACATAAATAAATTTTGGAAATGACATTTTCCAATTGGAAAAAAGAAAACAGAGCAAGGTCGGAGGATCAGATGGAGCAAAGACATACAAACATTTGTAGCATCAGAAGAAGTGGATGAGGAGGCAGCACAGACTAGAATTGCCCTGACAGTCTTCACTATCATGTATAAAATATATGTATATTCAGAAATGTCTTAAACAAGTGTGTGGGTTTGAATAGATGGATTTGGTAATAGGAACTGTTGCTGACATTCAACAGTTAGCAAGCTTAGCCTGGCTCTTAAAACCAACACAAGATTCTATGGCTGTCATTCTATGGCAAGGCCAGTTCAACACCTGACAATCAATCATGTCAATAAAGTTTTTCACATTATCCCCTCAATAAATGCAGCAAAACTATTCAGCCAAACTTATACACCTTGATAATAAAACACTCAAAAGAGTATGAGTAAAACAAACAAATAAGGCTTACTTAACAGTGAAAAACCACATATGTTCGTTCCTAAGATCTTAAACAAAAGAATGTCCATACTCCAATATTGCTTTGAAGGTTCTATCCAGGGCAATTATGAAATTAAAGAAAAGGATATCCAGGTTGGAAAGGACTATCCCTATTTCTAGATACTATGATCTCATATACATATAAAAATTAAGAAACTCACTTAAAAAGTAATTAGAATTAGTAAGTTCACCAACTCTGCAGGATACAAGATGAAAAGGGCAAAATAAATTTTATTTATACATTTTAAATGGAGTCTCTGAAAATGAATTAAGAACAATCTTATCTACATACTATCAAAAGTTAAAAAAAGTAGTAAATTTAAAGAAATAGAAAAATTATAGTTAATCCCATAAAATGCCATTGAAAGAAATTCTATTTTTGTAAACTGGATAATATGATATGCTTATGGATTGGATCACTTAATTCTCCTAAGGTTGCAAGACTGCCAAAGATACCCAGAAACAACACAATCCTCCCCCCAATCTCAGTGGACCCCTTGTAGAAATTCACAAATTGCTTACCTGATTATAAAATTCATGCAGAATAGCAAGAGATACAAAATTGCTAAGTAATCCAGGAAAAGAAAAAAGTAAGTGGACTTTCCTGTTTTCAAAGGTTACTACAATGTTACGGTATTTAAAGGTATGTGGTATGGGTACAAACACCTCTAGGTACATGGCATAGAATCGGGAGTTCAGAAATAAGATTGCATCTTTGATTATACCGACTGACTGGTTTTAGGCTGGGAGGACACAGTACCACAGACTGGATAGTTAATCATTAAAAGTCATTTGTTTATTTTTATTTGAAAATGTTAAAAACAGAAGGGTTACAATTACATAAGTCAGGCAAAGAATACATTTCTTTTTGGACAGTGCCACCCCTTCCTTCACACTCTCCCCACTTTTCCAAATAAATGACAAGTCATTTATTTTCTCATGTTTCAGTGAGGTGAGAAGATGAGAAGTCTAGCACCTAGGAGGAACCTTATCGTTGTATCATCTGATGGTATATGGGCAATTGACAGGGTGGGTTGGGGAGGGGATAGACAGAAAGAGAGGTGTGGAATTCTCCATTTAAAGTAAATACATTCCCACTATGAGAGAATGAAATCAGTCACTCTTCCTTTCTGGACAATTTACCTCGCAGTAGGTTCTATTGTCAATTCATTGGGATTAAGAGTCCAGCAAGTATTTGGGGGGAGGTTCATTAAGATTATAGCCATGGTTAGTTCCAATAAGGTACTGAGAACATCCAATAGGTAATGAACTGTTACTGTTTTTTGCTATGGGGAGGGGGCTGGGATTTTACCTTAGATCTTGCATCTGCTGGACATATATTCTACCACTTGAGCCATGACCCCAGACTTTTTAGCCTCCTTTTTAAAAAAAAAAAAAGTTTTCACACGTTTACCTGTCTAGCCTCTGAACAGGGTTGTTCTACCTAGGCCTCCCATGTAGCTGAAATTGCAGGGATTGTACCTCCACATCTAACAAGTTTGGTGAGATGGGGACTTTTTAACCTGTTTCTCAGGTTGGCATTGGGGAAAAGGCTGTTAGCTCTTACACATAAGAGCTAAAACAATAAACTCTTCAGTAAAAAAGAGAAGTATATCTTTATGATCTTAGATATGGCAAAGGATTACTCTTCTAGGAAACAGTAGAGTAACAAAAGAAAAATAAATTAATAAATAGAGGTTCATAGAAATTGCAGATTTATCACTCAGAGAACTGTGTCAAGACAAATGAAAAGTTAACCCACTGAATAGAAGAAAATATTTGTATACAATATATCTGATAAGAGATTAATATACAGAATATACAAATATTTCAAATCCAAAAGCAACTTTAAAATGAGCCATGGATATGAAAATCAAGCATTTCTGCAAGGAAGATATACAGATTGCTAACAAGCAGAAGAAACAATGTTTCCTATTATGAGTAATCATGCAAATATAAACCAATACCATAATGAAATTCAACTTTATATTTGCTAGAATGCAATCAATTGTTTATAATTACAAGTTCTAATATGGCTGGCTGTGGACAATCGGAAGCTCTCATTTGCTGCAGGTGGGGTATTACATGTTGCAGCTGCTTTGGGAAAGAGCCTGGAAATTCTTCAAACTATTACACTTAGAGTTCCAATGCAATCCAACAATTCCACTCCTAGGCATGTGCCCAAGACCACTGTGAGCTAATTGGATATAAACTTGTAAACAAATAGAACAATTCAAAAGTCAGTTTGCTGAATAGATTAATTAAAATATGATCTCTTCAGACAGTAAAATACTATTCATCCATAAATGGATTGAAACACATAGATACATTCCACAGCTGCATGAACCTTAAAAACACCATACTAAGTCAAAGAAAACTGTCACAGCCAGTCGTATATTATAGAATGCCATTTACTTGAAGTGCTTAGAGGAAGTACGACTGTAGAGAGTGCAGGCAAGCAGCCATGTGATGCTTACAGTTAGAAAAGAGAGAAATGAAAGAGTGAAATATAAATGATAAAGGATGTCTCTCTCAGGTGACAAAGTTCTAAAATAGGCTTGGATGACCAAGGCTGCACATATCTATGTGCAGCACAAAATTACAGGTTAAAATGAATATGTATAGTATGTGATCTGTTAATTTTAAAATATTTTTATTAAAATTGGTTTACTAATTTTTCATTAGAAAATAATTTTCATTAGAAAATATCAGAGGCTACTGTTTTCTATGTGCTTTCTAGAGACTGGGTCTAATGTACTCACAAGGACTGACAGAGGTAATTTCACCACAATGGACACACTTTATAGTTTCTGTGAGAGGGAGCAACTGACTGAATCAAATCAACAAATTCATAGGTTCCAGCTGTGGACCTGGTACACAGATGATACAAGTGAAGGCCATGTTTTATGTCCTTAAAGCAGCTTAAGGGACAAGCACAAGAAAATGAGGCCCAATGAATGGGAGGAAAGCAATCCAAGTATCAGAGGTGTAAGATTCCATAACCTTTCTGAAAGAGGCCATGCCAGAGCAGTTTCTAGAATAGTGTCTAAGTGCTGGTCATTAGAGGAGGTGCAGAGACAGTAACATAATAGGGTGGATAGAACAAAGATAGGGACAAGAAGAGAAACTTAGCACTCCACTCCTTCATTTAAAGAAATGGAAGCTGACATTAGTAGGAAAGCTCATCTGAGTGTTCATTTCTCTTCCATCTTCTCATTTCCTAGAAACCTCAGTGGCAAAGTGGGTCCCATTTGAGATTCATAGTAAGGGGGCTTCTTGCATAATCAGGAGAGGAAGAAATAGCAGAGAAAAGGGAAGAGGCAGACAGAGAATTCCTCAGTGTATAATAGGTACCCAGAGCAAAGAAACCCGGCAGGGCTGAGAATTTAGGAGACTGAGTGGGCTATAAAAAGCTTAGCCATCTGTTTAAGAATAACACCTGGGATTTATAAAGCACATTGACTTCCAAAGCACCTTCCCATCTATTTTCCTTTGCTCTCTGCCTGCCTGTGAGTGAGGGACAAGGGACTTGCTAAAGGAAAAATCTTAAGAGCCTTTCACAGAACCCTCAGTAACCCCCAACCCCACTCTCCATAGTCCATTGCAGCAAGGGAAAACTATCTTCTGAATCTTTCCTGCAAGTGGGAGTCTGTGCTAGTTTTTATTAAGGGGCTTCTTATCCACACAAGAACCTATCAAACATGCATTAAAATCCTTAATCCTCTGATAAAAGCTGAAGGTCATGAATTTTACGTAATGTGCTCAAGGCCACAGAGCCATGTGCTTCAGCACATGAGCATGTGCATGTGTATTCTGCACTGTTGAATGTTTTTCAACAAAACAAGGCTTGGTTCCTGCTGAAAACCACAGACCTTGCAAATAGATTGAAATAATTTGGGAGAAATGGCTATTCTTCCCCAAAATACATTTTTTCCCCAACATTAGGGAATCTTTGGGAACATCATTAAGTAATAAGTAGATATAATATATACACATGCATATATATACATACTACACAATCTATGCTAAATGTAATGTATAATATGAAACAAATCTTGTTTATATACAATGTGAATGTATATAATGTGAATTTTGTATATATGTAATGGAAAATAAATTTTATACACAATACAAATATAACAAGAACAAATACTAAGATAGATACCTATATATATATATATGTGTATGTATGTTTACATGCAGATATACCTAGTCATTATGAATAGAAAGCCAGAAAAAATGGATTCAGTCAGTTTTCTTGGTCAGAACAGCTATAGTTAATAGAAAAGTTTCATATTCATAGGAACTTTGCTCCATGTTCCTTTGTTGAGAGGTAGTTATATTGGAGTATATGGACAGGATGTAGGAATGAGAACAATATACTGAGCTTTCAAAGACCTCCAGTAATGGGGATGATAATCCTTAGGACTGATTATTTGCATATTGCAATACATGAAATTAGAAAGGTGTCAATGGAGATGAAGCTACTGGACTTAGTATTACATGTAGATTGCCATTGAGAGTTGAATCAGCACTTTTTTTCCTGTACCATATATTTGAAAGATCTTATGCCCTTTTGGAGCAACCCAGAAAATTTAAGCAATAAAGCAAAGGTACCCTTCTAGGAGTACATAATATATAAAGACAAAAACATCAACTATAAATCAATGCATATCGATTTAAATAAATAGATTCATTGCCCTCTGGTAAACCTAGCTCAGAGGCTGAGCAGTTTCTAAGTCTTGCTTAGAAACCCATTGGCTTTGCATTTCTCAACAGAAAGCCAAATGGGGAATTCCTTCCAAATCATAAATTTCCTGTGTTAGCTTATAGTATCATACTTATCTAGAACTGATGCACATCCAAAACAGATTGGACAGAGTCACTGAGATATGTGTGCACAGATCTGTGCTGGGAGCCCTCTATCAGTCAAAATGTGGCATCAACAAGATACCTAAGTAAGGATAGCCCAAGTCAGCTGCACTAAGAAGCATAATATTGTCCCGTAGACTGAGAGAGATTTGTTTTTACTAATCTTAATTTAAGCCTTATAATAATAACTAATGAGGTTTGTATTACTTCTCTTCTACACTGCTCTGAAAAGTACAATGGAAACAATGTTATGACACAAGCTGTCTCAGTAGAAGTTACCCAGCTCATCCCAGTGGGTGCAGCATTGTGTAGGCCTCAGTTCTTCAGATGTCAGGGGCAGGCCTCACCAGTATCAGCAATGTGATTGATTAGCTGTTCATCATCCTATCTCTTTGGCAAGTTTATTTTATGGTTGGGCTACCAATCTTTAAACTCAAATGTAAACATGGACTTTTGTGGCTCCTAAGTTCTAGTACGCTGTTACCATTTGATTTTGAAAAAGAAAATACAAAGCACTACATAAGGTGAAATTTTGGGTTTTGGAATCAGATTAATGGCCTCTTCTCTACTTGTGAGAAATGTAGGCCATACTCTGCTTCACAAGTGTGAGAAAAAAATGTGGTTGACAAGCCTAGGTGGATAGTAGTCACCTATGGCATGTGACTGCTAGAAAGGGGGTCACAAAAGGTGGTGAGATGTTTCAGGAGAAAGTTCAAGTGGCAAATCTCAACTTTGCCAAAGAAGCACAAGCAGGAACAAGAAGACACTTCCTGCCATTCATACAAAGACTATTGTTACTCTATGAGCACACAAAAACTCCTCTAGTTAATACACCAAATCCCCACTTGTTCATAGCCAGTTACATTGAACCCTCTGTATCTAACAAGTAACAATTCTTTCTCTTGAAATTCCTCCACTTGCTTTCTGACCTCGTTTCAGGCAACCAAGAAACCAATAGACCCAAAGATCAAGTTTGTGGTTCCAAAATTCCTACCTTGATAGAGCAATACAATGCTAATCAGTGCTTTACTCTATTAGTAATATTTTCCTCTCAAATGCCTTTGAACCCATGCTGAAACAAAAGTGAGGACAATGGGTTTATGGATAATCAAATTTATGAATAAATATTCATGAATTTCTTAATAAGTAGGCAAGTGTACGGATAAGTAGTCTTCGTTCATTTTGGCTCTGACTTGGTTTTGTTTCTGACAGAAAGAAAAGGCAGAAGCAGAGCCAGGAATCCCAGCATGCAAATGTGAATTTTGTTCAGTATTCTAAATAGATACACTAATCTACAGATATGTACTCAATTGGAGCATCATCAATTCCAGTTTTTGGCATAGTACAACTAATTAGTGTGTCATTTCAATATGGTCTCTGTTGTCCATCTTGGCAAAGTTTTCCAAACAGTTGAGACATTGTGATTGAGTACTGAAAGAGTTGTAAAATAATCCAGGAACAGTAGTACCTGTTCCAGGTACTAATTTATGTGCTTCAGCTTCCAACTTCATGATTCCACCAGAATCTTGATTCTATTTCCTTTCACAGAAAAAATGGAGATCCAGAAGCTGAGGCCCTCGCCTATAGTGACATTACTCATAAATAATGAAACCAATATTCCTAAGGTGATTCCATGCATCAGATATTCTAGGGCATCTGTCTTTATCTAGCTTAGGCCTTAGTTGTTCTTTTAGTTACATAAATTAAGTTGTCAGTCTTCAGTGTTCCACATTTTTCTACAGCTTTCACAATGTCTTTGTTTAGCAGAAAACTCACCTTTCATGCAAATACGATTCAATAATGAATTCCACCCAGCCATTCATTTTTATGGATGCTTTTATACAAACACACTGAAAAGGTGTTTCAGATTGCACAATATAAATCACAATGGTGGGTTTATGGTTCTTTTCTTAGATACGTTGCACTTTTCTCATAACTTTTCTATTGTTATTAAATCAAGCAAATGTTTATACATTTTGTTGGAAATAACACCAAAAAGACAAGATTTCATTGTGTATGAAAAGGGACTGCTTGAATGAATTATTATGATTGTGCCTTGTAGACACATTCAAACTGTAGAGAGATACTAGGAAGATAAAGTTCAGAATATACATATGTAGATTATGCAAATAAACTTTCATTGTTGAAATAATATTGTCTAAGTCATAAAAGGTTAAATACTACTTGTTCAATTTGATATTCTAAATGGAGATTTCAAAGGTTTTATGGAAAGTTTCTGCCAGTTACATAATTATACAACTTTTGAGTCTGCATTCATGAACAGCACATCCTGATAGGATAAAACAACATTGGTAAATTGAACTAGCCTTTTTGAAAATGATGGGATCATTGCTCCTAAACTTTCCAACATATATTTTCTTTGGGTTCTTTGTTTTCCCCACACAGAAGGGTGATTAAAATGTTTTATTTTTTATGCAGAGAAAGAGGAACCCTACTGCATTGCTGGTGGAAATGTACACTAATACAACCACTTTGGAAAGACATCTGGAGGGTCCTCAGAAAGCTAAATACAGACTTCCCCTATGACCCAGCCATACCAGTACTAGGTATCTACCCTGAGCAATAGGAACCAGGATACAAGCACACGTGTACCTCCATGTTCATTGCTTCACTATTCACAATAGCCGAGATATGGAAACAACCCAGACGCCCCACTACAGATGAGTGGATCCAAAAATTGTGGTACCTATATGCAATGGAATAGTATGCAGCATTAGAAAGGACAAAACAATGGCATTTACAGGGAAATGGATGGAAATAGAAAAAAATATTTTTGAGCAAGGTAAGCCAAGATCAGAGAGTCAAATGGCACATAGACTCCCTGATACATGGATGTTAAATCCAACATGCAAGGAGATACAACAAAGTAAACAGGACACAAGAAACAAAGGACTTCTATTTAATTTGTCATATAATTTCCAAATGACTCAATGTTCTTGACCTCATATATTGTATACACACACAGATATATGACATCTGAAGGAAGCTAAGAGGAGGGCATAGAATCAGAGGGAAGCAGGGGAAAAATACAACAGAGGGGCCATCCGCTGCATGGACATTACTACATTACTGAAAACGAACTAAGCAACTCAAGGGCAGTGATGGGAAGGAGGGAAAGAGAGGGAAAGACGGAACAGCTGACAAGAAGCAAAAGAAAGGAAATGTACATATCACCCAACGTGGAAGAAATAGTTGTACTGTCAAAGCTTGTAGAATTCACAAATTTTATAGACCAAATAACGACAATCTGCCTAGTGAAGGTTAAAATATGCCTGTAACTTTAACCAAGCATCACTATCCTACAATGCTGTGAAATTTGTGAAATTTATGTAATCATTTAATCTCAATAAAAATATTATTAGAAAGTTCTATTTTTGTTGGATAATGCATGAACTAACATTTTAAAGGACACAATGATTCAGGTATTTGATGTTCTGAAGGAAAAAAATAGCAACACAATTACAATGCAGAAGTAGTGATAAGGCACCATTGCATAGCTAGGAAGGGATATAAATAAGTGGGAAATTCAGATAAAAACCAGAATTGCGGGGTTTGTGGGAGCAAAATCAAAATTTTTACTTTGCTTTAACAGCAGTGGATAGTCAGTATTTTCAGTGGGAAATACAAGCACCCTAAAATTGCTCATGACAAAAGAGAATTTAATGAGTTGTTGAAAGGGCAGGAATTACATTCAGGTTGCAAAGGATGTTGTAGATTCCAGGATTAGTAGTGAGGAAGATTTTACACTACATGGTCTGACAATCCAAATTAAACGATTGGTGTTAGCAGAGTAAATGAGATTTTAGAGATATAGAAGGAACATTACTAATCACAATTATATTCATAATAACACAGATAACAATGGTACAAAGAAACATGAAAGACTGACATTATATACCCTGAAGACATGCTCTTCTCTCTTGCGTTTTGGAAATATGGTGCAGATTGTGCAGAAGTGCTTCTTGTAATTACTACATACTCACCTATTCTACCACAGCAGCAACCTCAGATCAGCTTTATAGGAGGATAGAGAAGGGAGAATAGTTAATGGGAACTGAAGTGGTAGATGGAAACCTCACAGAGATTTTTTTAAGTTTATAAAAATACTTTAGACAATAAAATATTGATAGATAGGATTTAACATTAAAAATAGAACATGAAGCCGGTGGCTCACCCTGTAATCCTAGCTACACAGGAGGCAGAGATCTGAGGATCATGGTTCAAAGCCAGCCTGGGGAGGAAAGTTCATGAGACTTTTATCTCCAATAAATCACTAGAAAACTGAAATTGGCACTGTGGCTCAAGTGGTAGAGCACAAGCTTTGAGCTGAAGAGTGCAAGAACAGCACCCAAGCCCAGAGTTCAAGCCCCACAACCAACAAAAAATAAAATAAATAAATAAATATAGTAAAAAATAAATAAATAAACATAAAACATAAAAAACAAGTGAGATTTATTTAATATTTGAGTATCAATGTAATATAGAGTAAAGGAAATATGTAATCTCAATTGGTGAGGGAATAGCATTTGACAAAATTAAACATATATTTGTGACATTCATGCTCTACAGTATGGAAATAGAAGAAAAGTTCCCAAAGTGATAAAGAAGATCTATTTATAAAGATAAAGAAGATCTATTTATTTATTTCTTGTATTCGTTTATGGGTTGTGGGACTTAAACTTGGGGTCTAGGCCCTGTCCCTGAGGAGTTTTGCTCAAAGCTAGCACTCTACCACTTTGAGTCAAAGTACCACTTCTGATTTTCTAATAGTAAATTGGAGATAAGAATCCCATGGACTTTCCTATGTAGGCTGGCTTCAAACCATGATCCTCAGATCTACACCTTCTGAGTAGTTAGTACTACATGTGTCAGCCACTAGAACCAGGAGATTAAGAAGTTTTTAAATTAGCAATATCCAAGCACTTTACTTAATAGTATATTGGATATAAAAAATTCAATGACAGATTTTATGATTTTTCTAACCTGTGATCAGGTACAATGATTTTTTTGCCATTTCTTTTTGCCATTGTACTGAAAACTCTAGTTACTGTAACAATAATGGAAAAGTAAATGAAATAAGCATGTTGAGAAGAAAAGAACAAAGCTTTGTTCTTAAATGTGATTACTATCTAGGCAAAGACCTTAAAAGCCAGTGACAAAACAGTGTTGTAACTTACAATGAACTAATAGATAAAATTAATATACAAAAATATATTTCAATATTCAAAAAAGACCCTAGGAAAATCAACATATGAATATAATTAACAGCTATGTGGCAAGGTACCAAGGGAACCTCAGTGGATGAAGACTGCCATTTTAGTCTTGCATACTTTTAATTTAAAATTTATTTTAAGAAATTTAGGTACAGACTATAGCATACATTTTATAAAACTATCTCAAATTTATGATAGACCTAAAGGTGTATATAGATAGTAAGATATAGTTATAAATTGATATAGATATATAGAAATACTGTATGCATGTATTTAGATGCAAAACAAAGAAAAATTCAATGAGCTTGAAGTTGGTAAAAAGAAAATATTACAACAATACTGAGATCATTAACTATGAGGGAAAATTGGTTGGTTGGCCATTCCTAAAATTACAAACCTTTGCTCTGTGAAGTCACTGTTACAGATATTTGAAAGAGGACAATAGCATCAGCACAATGGAAGAGTAAGCAACTAAAGTGCTCATCTCCTCACAGAAAAATTGAAAATCAAGAAAAACTGATGGAATAGATATGGTCAGAAGTTTGGAACAAACTCAAAGATTTATAGCAACCAGGAAAATGCTGATCCAAGAGAAGGGAAAATCAATTGCTAGGAATGCCTTCTACTATTTTTTCCATATACAACTCTCAAACTCTACAGCAAAAGAATGGACTTAAAGAGTGGAGGTTTAAAAAGATGCTAGATCCTGGTTCTGGAATGGATCTAATGAGAAATCTTTGTGCTTTGATATTCTAACTTGTTTACTATTCAGTCTAAGAAATGTTGCAACTTAGTTTCTAGAATTTCCACATTACAATAATATAAAATTCTGAAACACTCAACTTGCAACAAAAACAGAAAACAAATCACAAGACATGCAAAGAAACAAGAATCCAGGGATCATTCCAGGAATAGAACCAAATTCACATGAATATGTGTACATATGTATATGCATACATATGCACATGTAATTTGAGAGACCTAAACATATGACATACTAAAATGACTTTAAATACAATATGTTAATATGATCAGAAGTAGATGAAAAACATGGGCAATAATCGAAAGGAAGTAGATATGATGAGTGTAGCCAAATGGAAATTCCTGTGCTAAAACATTATAACTGAAGTGAAGGAAAATCTTGAGAGTTAAACTGTAGGCTTTTGCAGGCTAAAGACAAAGGGACAAATGAGTTAGAATATATGAAAATTGAAATTAAGTCTGTGAAACAAAATGAGAAATAATAAGGTGAATGGAGCCAAGGGCACATCTGGGACACCAACAATTCCAAAAACGTATTTAAAAGTTTCAACATTAGAGATGAAAATAAATAGGCATAAAGAATATCTGAAGACATAATGGCTGATTGCTCTCCAAATTTGAAGAATGAGTCAACTAATCTAAAAGAATCAAGGAAATCAAATTGATCGACACCAGAACCTTTTTATTATCAAAGTAGTAAAAGGGATATACAAAGAGGAAATGTTGAACACGGAGAAAAGTGACTCATACAAAGGGTACATAATATTAATTTCTCATCAGAAACCATGGAAGCTATTCTGATTCATAAGTACTTCCTATAGATAAGTCACAAAAACTAAAAAAAAAACACACATCTACACGTATACTAATGAAAAATAGACTCAAATAGTATAATTCCTAAGAAAGGCGAAGTCAAAGTTCTACAAAATAAACACGAGGAAGCATGTATTTGAAAGGGGTGATATTGGGTCAGGGGAAATAGGTAATTGTAACCCCTTTGTACGGTGTTTTCACAATAAAAAAACATTAATATAAAAAGGGAAAAAAAGAAGAAATTAAAGAGAGCAAGGAATGGGATATGTAGGAGAGGGATGGGTGAGAACGTTGAATGGGGTAACATTAATTAAGATGTATTATATTCATGAACTGCTTTGTTAAATGGCAACTCCTTTGTACAACTACTTAAAGATAATGAAAAAAATAGACCAAAGACACGAACTAATATTTCTCTACAGCATAAAGAAAAATGAGTAGTACGGCATTAAAAGGTGCCCAATCTTGGTTCTCATTTTTTAAACACAAAGCAAAATGAAATAAAATGTATTTGGGGATCTCTTGATGGAATTTTTGAGAAATAAAAGTTAAAGATGAATAACAAACCTAACTACAGTGCTGAAGTGAGTGGAGAAAGGCAACGACACACATAACTTTGGAAATGAGGAATGTCTGCAACACTATTGGTAAAGCAAATTACACATGAATTTATCTCCTATGGGGAAACATTTGTATAATTAAAGTAAATAACTAATCATCACAAAGTCAGGAAGCAATTAAACTGAGTTAAAGCATGCTAATATTCTCTGATTATCTAGAGGTATTAAATGTTTTAAGATACAGTTAGGAATCATAAAACACCTTGATCATTGATGAAATACATACACAAAGGTGATCCCATGAGATCATAACAGAGCTAAACTGTTTGCATGATTTAGTATCCTGGTCATCCCAACATTGTAGTGCACAGTAAGAGTTTGTGGTAATGCTCGTCTTAGTCAAGTGACAGTACAGCAACAAGTATATACAGTCACATGCCTGCAAATCCAGCACTCTAGTGGCTACATCCGAGGAGTCATAGACCACAAGTTTTGGACTGGCTGGCTTGCATAGTGAAAACCTGTAAAGCACAAACAACTTGAGGCTGGACCTTCGGAGGAATTAAAGAGGAGACCGTAGCTATCACAGGAGTGAACGACCTATGAGGTTTTGCTCTGTAGGCCTGCTGGTGAGATGGGATATACAGGCAAAAAGAGTGATAGAACTCCCAAAAGAGAACTAATTGATGTAAAAACTCAGAACAATAAGAAGCAATCTTATAGAGTAATGATGTAAAAGAAGAAAATACTTTTACAGCTTTATCTAATCTAGCATTCCTACAAAAATGCCAGTGCATAAATTATAGAAGTTACAGTAACATGAGGCTAACTTATTATTGAAGAAAGACTTTAAAATTTAATTTAGTGTAGCCTCAGTATTCTGTATTTGTCACATCTAGAGCAGTGCACACTAAGTACACTAATGTCGCTGGTTTTCCATTCACTAACTCTTCTCTAGTTCAACCACAAACATTCCCAATCCTACATGCTCCAGTAGGTTAAATGCACTATGCACATTGTTACTACATCTTTCCCCCTTAATTTCAGTGTATCTTTTCTGTGTTTAGATAGATGTAACTATATAAATACTATTGTACTTCTTTTACCCAGATTACTGGGTGTAACACTGCTCTGTACAGGTCTGTAACTTAGGATCAATTCAGTGTCTAATAAAGTCAGGATGCATATTGGTTCTACTATCTAGGTTTCTGTAAAAATACTATCTGATATTAGCAAAAAGACAAGTCCTTTAATAATGCACTTCTTAGAATGAATTTAAGTGATGCATTTCTGTATATTAAGCTTTTACTAATCAAGCTTCTTATACTATCTAAATTATTCAAAATATATATTAAGTAAAATAATAGAGGATGAGGTGGATCAACAAAACTATTAAGCAAGCAGAATAAAAGAATACAGAAGAATAAACAATAATTAAAAAAATAGCAAGATAGTGGATTAAAGGCGAGGTACATCAGAAATCCTATAAATAGATATATTAAACACATCAATCGATAGAATAAGGAGACTATAGCAAACAAACAAGGAAGCAAGAAAAAGCAGCTACAAAAATATGCTAGTAGAGGCATGTCATAAAAAAATAATGATGTGCACATATTTAAAATAAAGGTATAAAAAAATACCATCTTGACTGTAGGCAGGACTCAAATGGTAGACTGCTTGCTTATCAAACACAACTATAAAGTTCAAACCCCAGTAACCCCAAGAGATAAAATTTTACAAAATGCCAAAGCATGGAAATAATATAAAAACAGATGGTGATAATAACTTTAAAATGTAAAGCTTAAGACAAGACATATCATTAAATATTAGAAAATAAACATTTCAGTTGTGGCATGGTGATCCTCATGAAATATCCCAGTAAGCGGAGTCATGAGAATTTAACTTCAAGGCTTGTCCTGCTATGCAGTTAGATAGTTAAAGCAAATAAACAACAAAAATAACATTCACAACAATAAAATTATTACCTGATAGAAAAATAAAAATTGTACAAATATTTCAATAATAACTCATTTTTGGAACAAAGTAAAAAAGAACCCACAAAAAGGAGACTAATTAATAATCAGAAGAGAATATTTTAACACACATTGCTCAGTAATAGAAATAATAATCATTTAAAAACTAAGCAGAGGGCTGGGAAGGTGGCTCAGTGGTAGAGCACTTGCCTTGCATGCCTGAGGCCCTGGGTTCAATTCCTCAGCACCACATAAGCAAAAAGAAAACAGTCAGAAATGGCGCTGTGGCTCAAGTGGTAGAGTGCTAACCTTGAGCTGAAGAGCTGAGGGACAGCGCCCAGGCCCAGAGTTCAGGCCCCACGACCGGACTTCCCCCCCACCCCCTCAAAAAAGAAAAAAACTAAGCAGAAACAGAAAATTTACTAATATTACTAGTGATGAAGAATTTATTTTCCTTTTAGTATATATATCATGTTTAGCCCAACAAATTGGATAAATTTTAGGTAATTTCTTGTTTCCAGCATTAAATCATTCAGAATACATTTCCACATTAGAGTTAAAATGAATTGAGATAGAATTAAAGAACATAAGTAGAACTTCCCATATTAACAATGCTAGGAATTTATTAAATAGATTTCTAAATATTTGATTGGTAAAAAAGAAAACACATTGAGAACAAGAGTATGATTTGAACTTATGTATTTCATGAAAATATAAAAATGAATCAGAATACACTGAAGGAATTCTTGGAGAATTTGCATCCTTAAATTTCTAAACTAAAAATAATTAGCTTGAAAACCAATTATCAAATCTAAGAAGTTGGTGGAAGAAAAAGAAATTTAACACCAAATAAGAAAGATGGAAAACAAAGAAATCAAAGAAGCTAATGAAGTAGAAAATTACACAATACCAATTATCAACAAATCTAAATTAGATATATATATACATGTGTGTATATGTATGGAAAGCTAGACCTAAAATATTCTAGAATTATAAACACTATAATGAAAATTGCAAATATATTAAAAATGGTGTCATTGGCCTATATGCTTATGTATTCAATTTTCCTTGTCTTAATTATTTGTCAATTGCAGAGAGGTTTTTTGTTTTTTGTTTGTTTGTTTGTTTTTGTCCTGTGGCTTGAACTCTGGGCCTGGGTGCTATCTCTCAGCTCTTCAGTTCAAGGCAAGCACTCTACCGCTTGAGCCAAAGCGCCACTTCCAGTTTTCCAGTGTGTTTTATTGGAGATAAGAGTCTCACGGAGTTTCCTGCTCGGGCTGGCTTTGAACCGTGATCCTCAGATCTCAGCCTCCTGAGTAACTAGGATTACAGGCGTGAGCCACCTGCACTCAGCTAATTTCAGAGTTTTCATGACATCAAAGAGAATAAATCTCTCATGTTAACTGTACTTGAATCAATCTACTGAAATAATTGAGTTACATGAGCATTTTATGTTGTCTTATGTATTTATTCAATCACCATCTTTCTTGAACGCAAAGTAATTTTTGCTTAGTTTCATCACTAGCACTCTATAACAAATATAAGCTTATTTATTTATTTCTGTCATAAACATATTAAATTTAGAATAATTAATGAGACTCTAGTTCATTTTGCTATAAATAATGCATCATCAATAAATATTAATTTACTTTTTAAAACTTAGAGTTAATGTGGTTTGAACTTTATTTGTTTTAAAATTTGTATCTTTTGTTTATGGACTTATGAATTAATTTAAAAATTACATCTCATTAAGAAATGCATTAAACTTAAAAGTTTACTTTTCAGGCTCAATATTTATTTATCCAAATTCATGATGCAGTGTTGTTTTAATCAGTGTGTACTACTAGCAATTATAATGAGAGATTTATTCAAAAAGAAAGAAATTATACTGAAGGCCTTATAAACACAAGAAATACAAATAACCAAGTTTAAAAATACACTTGGATTTTTATTGTAAAAATGTATAAAATGTGGTAAAGAATAATTTAAAATATTAAAGAAGTATTACCAAAGAATCAGATTTTCTTAGGAGTATAAGAAAAGAAATACAGATATCAGGAGAAAATAAAAAGTTTAAAATTGGTGAATATATATGTGCATATACATGCATGTATATACATGTGTATATATATATACATACATGTATATACATGTACGGGGGGGTGCCAGTCCGGAAGGTAAACTTAGGGCCTGAGTTCTGTCCTTGAAATAGTTTATGCTCTAAACTATCCCTATACACTTGGAACCATAGTTCCATTTCTTGTTTTGGGCATTAATAAGAGACAATATTCTCATGAACATTCCTGCCTATGCTGGCTTTGAACCATGATCCTCAAAGCTCAGCTTCCTGTGTAGCTAGGATTCCAATCATGAGCCACCAGTATCCAGCTGCTGCTGTTGCTGCTGCTACTGCTGCTGCTTTTTAAAGAAACTATTAAAACAACTATAAAGCCCTGGAGTAGATCAAATATCTGGTTCTTTGAACGACACTTAATGTAGTTCATTTTTAAGATCAAGTCTAGGAAACCTAAGAGGCAGGAATATAGGAGGTCCAGAAGGTGGACTCCATTCATGAGGAAAGCTCAACAATTTTGAGCTTTTTCCCCAAAAATTTCTGTGCAAATCCTAGAAAAAGCAGACCTCAATTCCTGATCCATAATTACTTATTACAATAAGTTTTTCTTTTTAATTAATTAATTAATATTTTAATTAAATCAAAACTACACATTTATGTTGTACATGATTATTTAAAATATGCATAATTATAGAATGAACAGATTAAGCTAATTCAAGCATACATTATCACACATACTTGTGAATGTGTGTGTGTGTGTGTGTGTGTGTGTGTGTGTGGCAGAAGCACTTATAATAGCATTTTAGACTGGTTTTCAAATGTACTTCGCACTGTTATTTACTGTAGTATGTCATGAAATAGATTTCTTAGAGTATATTCCTCTCTTTAACCAAAAGTTTGTCTCATTTTACTACCATCTCCCTAATACCTGTCCCCCTGCTCCCATAACCCCTGCTTTGAATGTCACTATTTTCAATTTCACATATAAATTTGATCGTGCAGTCTTTGTCTTTCTGTATCTACCTTATTTTATACAACTTAACATTCTTAAATTTTCCCTCTTCTATCACATATACTGGTTTTTTTTTTATTGCCAAACAGTACTTGATTGTCTATTTGTATCACATTTTCTTTATTCATGCATCACCGATGGGTATGTAAGTTGATTTCCTACATTGGCTACAGTGAACAGTGTCTCAATAGAAGCACACAGTGGACTTCCCTTATTACTCTTATCAGAGGATTTCTGGTCACGGAAGGGAATACCTTGGGCACTGAGATAGGACTGAATTTGAAGTGACCTCAGCCTACTGAAATGAGCCCAAGTTTTGTAACTATGAAGTTACTGCTTGGCACTGCTCATCAATCCTTCTACTCTTCTGAACTGGAGATACCTCCCTCCTCTTTCTGTACTTAGCTGCTTTAATATTGTCACTCTCTTGACCCTCAGGTTTCTCCTGCCATAGAAGGAGTCAATGAGTCACTACTGTACTTCTCCTCTGCCGTTCTCCCTATAGCTTGGTTTCAGACTTCAGAAAACTGAAAGAATTAAGGAAACCTTTGTCAGTTAACAGGTCTTCAGTGGTACAGCAATGTACCTATTCATAGATGGTATATCATTTGACTGCTATAGAAACCTCATAAGAACTGCTAGTCATACAAGTATAGTACTTTTTTTTCTTAGATCAAATTAAATGATTCCTGTGGTTTGGATTCTGGAGATGGATTAAACAACGTCCACACAGTATTTTCTTCCAGAAGATGTAAGCAACTAGCAAAAAATGAATGTGTAACATTCTTGTCAAAATAGCCTTTTTCTTTTTTTACGGAAGACTGTGCACCAGAAAATTTATTTAAAAAATGCCCTTCACTCTTTTAACCTGGCTCATACACAGCTTCCATCTAGTTCAGCTAAACTCAATGCTACCCTTACCAGCATCCCAAAGTACCTGGCATATGCAATCATTATTCTAATGGTTGGATCATATATCAATATTTGGTTTTTGTCCATCTGCTTAAATTATGAGAGAGTAGGAAAAGGGCCCATATCCCAAAGTATTCACTAATTTTTCTTTTCACTCAATTTAATTTCATGAGTTATACCTAAATGAAATAACCAAATAATATGACAAAAATGGAACGTGTTCAAGAACTATGCTCAACAAGTTATGTCTGGCTCCACTGGAGGTCTAGCTCAAAGCTTTCAAGGTAGGCAAAGGAGATTTGGGAAATTCTGGTAGAAATTTATGTGAATGGCATGATTACATATAAAACCTGACCAAAAAGTATTTTAAAGCTAGTCAGTGAATTATAAAACTGAAGTTCAAGAGCCAGTTCAATGTGGTAACATTAATATTATATAATATATCCGTGATTCAATAAGTTTTTTCCATGTTGCTATAGAAACCAAGTAGACTTTATTATTTTGGAGGGAGACTAATGCTTATTAAAAGATAAAATTACAGGGTTGGGAATGTGGCTTAGTGGTAGAGTGCTTGCCTAGCATGCATAAAGCCCTGAGTTTGATTCCTCAGTACACATAAACAGAGAAAACAGGACTTGGGGAAAACAAAGATGAAAGCATGTTCAGTTTCCAGACATGGCAAGTGACTTCAATGCAATGGAACTGGTTTGGATATTCAGAAAGTCTTCAATCATTTTAAGCAAAATTACATTACTTATGGTGGGAATGAATGCAAAGTTTAAGTAAAACACTTAAAAATTGGGGCACTTATAGTTTAAATAATTTATTCACTTTTTACTGCCTCAGGATTCATATTTCTATCTATAAAACTCCTACCACAATTTAGCCAATTTACTCTTCTACCCTTCCTAAGCTGTGCGCACCCCAAGGCTTTGCAGTAGTCTCCTTTAGAGCTCCCACAGAAGATAGCTACAGACCACAAACTTTATTTAAATCTTTACAAAATACAATTCAGGATTAATCAAATTTGTTTTGATAAAAATGGGTCCTTATTTTCTATGCAGTGATTGTTCTAACTATAGGTCAAATTTACCAAAAAAGCCCCCAAAACACAAAAAAACATGCACTCTCATATTCAGAGATAAACTCTAAAGATATACTTTACATAGTGAGATGACCTATACTGATTCAATATCATTTTCTTTGCTGTAGCAATCATGTGAGCCTCCATTGATTGCCTGATTCTTTCCATTTAAATTACTTTAGCTTCTGCCACATTTTTTTTTTTTTTTGTCAGTCGTGGGGCTTGAACTCTGGCCTCAGCTCTTCAGCTCAAGGCAAGCGCTCTACCACTTGAGCTACAGCGGCACTTCCGGTTTTCTGGTGGTTTATTGGAGATAAGAGTCTTCCGGTCTCTCCTGCCCGGGCTGGCTTTGAACCGCGATCCTCAGATCTCAGCCTCCTGAGTAGCTAGGATTACAGGCGTGAGCCACCAGCGCCCGGCTTAGCTTCTGCCACATTTTATTTAGACTCTATTACTAAATTTAGACCATCACAATGGAATTCTCCCCTTTGCATGGGTGCCTTCTTGATTAAAAAGAGAAGTCCTCAGGAAACAGACAATATCTGCTTCATTTCAGTGTTCTAGTACATAAGGTGGTGAACAATATATAGACACACCACATTAAATGTTGAGCAAATGGGTAAATAGAGAGTTTAAGATTTCTGTCTCATGGTTCTATGAAGCCCTTCTACTCATTCTTGCTGAAAGTGAGAGTATTTTAACTCAAGAACTTTTGAACTTATCCTATGGGAAGCCATGTTATTGGCAAGGATAAGTTTGTCTCATAGAGCATCTCTATTACTAATACTTCCTCCATGAAGTATGCCAGCTCACACATACATTGAAGAACTCTTAGGACATTCACGGGAAGGCAGAAATATATGGAAAAATTGTGACTATAAAGAACCTGGTCATAATGTGATGGGGGAGAGGTGAGCAACAGGAAGCCTGGGAAAAGGTGTAGGAATAAGGAAGCCAGAGGTAGACTAGAGGATGGGTCAGTTTGAGAATGACTGAAGTTCAACAAAAGGATGATATTACTGAACATTTAACCATTCTTTAATGTGCAATGAACATTCGCTTCATGGGATGTCTTCTTACCTCGTGAACATTGTAGTGAGTAATGGTTTGATCACAGAATGAAAACAATACTAGTTCAAATGAAAATAAAAGAGCATTAAAAGTGTTCCTAGATATCAACCTCATTTGTATGAAGAAGGAAATTCCAGTTTCAGGCATTCAGTAACTAGCCATTCACTATTTATTGGACTGGTACATTATTCTCTAGCAGTTATTTTTTTGTATGCCTCCACTTTAAATAGCCTATGAAGCATGTATGACTACCTAAAATAGTGCTTCAACTCCAATTGTTCCAATAACCTCAAATATCAGCTTTAAATGTTGAAGCATAATGATGTGTAAAACACAGTGCCAGATGGCATTTATTTTCTACCACACATTTAAGTGAGATTGTCTCCTCTTCAGATCCAGATGTAATATATTCCTGTACATGCACCATTCTTGTGAGGCACATATACAGGTTATTTTGTTTCTGACATAGAAAGGCGGAAGTCATGGGGGAAAGGGCATATCATCATTAATATAATTGACATTATCACACTGAGTCTCTGTATCAAAATTTATTGAAGTAACATACAAACTGTATAACAAAACATAGAATTACAATGGTCAAAAAGTATGCTTAAAATCTGAATCAAAATCTACATTCTAATTTAACTTCAAAGAAACAAAATCAGATGTACCTAAAAGAGAAATGTAACAAAATACTACACTTATTCAAAGATTAAACACAGAGAAACGATTGTAGATCCCATTTATTAATCTGAAGATAATCACACAACTCTAGATAGTTGTTGCCAAGATACTATGAAAAGAACTGACTAAGCAGAAAGTATTTTTTGGAAGTTTCTATTTAGAATATGAAATTGATGTCACTTTTCCTTTCTCATTTTATGGTTACAATTTTGTGAAGCCACATTAGCTGGACAGAGTCATGGAATAACACTTCATACCTTGAGCAAGAAGCCAAGAAATAGTACTGCAGCAAGTTTTTCCTCAAGGCAGACACTATCAACTTTACACAGGTGATAAGATTCCCCCTAGAGCTTTCTAAAAACACAAAGGGACTTTTCACTACTAATTCTCAAACTATTTTCCCAGAAAGCACTTCATCCTAATGATCCTAATGGTACTATTTATGGAAATGTACCATAAAGCAGTATGCCTACAGGAACAAATTTATGAGCAGAAAACATGACTTTTAAAAAATTCATTTAGTTAATAAATGTGTATTCCAAGCCAAATGGGTGTCCATGCTCTCTAGGTGATTTGGGGTCATTGTAGAAAACAGTCTTGAGTTATAAAATTTGCATCCTAATGAACTATTGTGATGGCAGATTCCAAAGCATAATATTGTAGTGAAATTAAAATGATACTTTTAAATGTTTGTCATCAGCATTATTTGTTCTATATTAAATTTATTTATCATAATATTTCTAACTAGAGGGAAATATTCTAAGGAACAGTATTTTCTATGTCTTAAAAATAATCTCCATTACTGAATTTGAGTAACAGAAAACCTTAATCAAGTTTGAAGAATCATTTGAAAGATGCTGAGTAAGGAAAACTATGGAGAGGCAGCTAGTGTTTGATAAGTAAGTATATTAGTGATTAGAAATAGGAAAGTGTTTTTGGAAATGAAGGCTGAACTTTGTGTAAGCAAATATTATGGCTGTGTGTTTCCAACTGGGGACAGGAAAATGGGGACACTAATCAGACACTAAGCAGACAGCAGATACATATTGGGCAAGGCAAGAATACGGATGACAGAATGCTACATTTGTTGTGTTTAATCCAAACCAAAGTTTCAGAGATAGATACAGGGTGATAGGAAATTTCAGAGTCAGGATGAAACAATAACAAGAAGGAATGTCAAGACAAAAACAAAGAAAGAAGTTATTTGTAGTGTTGATAATTGACTTAATTAGAAAAAATGTTACTTGCAATCTTTTGAGTAAATTTTTGAATCATAGGCTAGGTCTAGTTTAATATTTTGAACAACCTCCACTGGCTTTCTATAGCAGATGAACAAGTTTACATTCCCACCAATAGTGTATTAGGGTTCCCTTTAGTTATTGATTGAGTTCTTGATAATCACCATTCTAAACAGGATGAAGTGGAATCTCAGTGTTGTGTTGGTTTGCATTTCCTTTATGGACAGAGACTTTGAGCATTTCTGTGTATGTCTATAGGCCATTTTTACTCAGGTAAGATTCTCTTTAGCTATAGTCACCAGCACAACCATGTTTATTGCAGCAGTATTCACTATAGCCAAGGTATGAAATCAGCCTAGATGCTCCTCGAGGGACAAATGGATTAAGATAATGTGATACACACACACACACACACACACACAAACACACACATGAAGTTTACTGCTCTATTCTTTACCATTCATAAAGAAATGGAAAGACTTGGAAAAAATTGTTAAATGAAATAAGTCAATTCCAGAGAGACAAAGGATGCATGTTTTCCCTTATTTGTAGAAGCTTACAAATTTATAAGTAAATATGTTGGTTGGTATGCAAGTGTATAGAAAAATATTAACCAAAATATACTAGATTAAAGGGAGATCTTTTTTTTTAATTGTGAAAATACAGTACAGAGGGATTACAATTACATGAGCAAGGTAATGAGGACATTTCTTATCAAGCATTGTTGCCTCCTCCTTTGTTTCCCCTTCCCATCTGCCCCCAGCCCCCTTATAACTTTACAAAGTTGTAAATTTCCTTTTTCGACATAAGGTCTTGTACATGTCATTGTTGCAATGGGTCCAACTGTGTCCCTATTTAAGCAATTTGTTTTTTCCCTTCCCCTCCCCAAATTATAACAACAGCAAATACAGTGAAAACAAGGGTTATATCGTGGGGAAGGACATACAAAACAACAGTGGTAGAGTGTTTGCCTTACATGCATGAGGCCCTGAATTCGATTCCTCAGCATCACATAAGGAGGAAAAAAAATACGTAAGTGGCGATGTGGCCCAAGTGGTAGAGTGCTAGCCTTGAGCTGAAGAGTTGAGGGATAGCACCCAGGTCCAGAGTTCAAGCCCCATGACCGACCAAAAAAAAAGAAAGGAATCATCTTATAAATATGTTAGAAACAATAACAACAGATGCTGGAGGGGATTTGGACAGAAGGAAACCCTACTGCATTGTTGGTGGGAGTATAAACTTGTTCAACCACTTTGGAAACTAGTATGGAGGTTCCTCAAAAGACTCCACATAGAACTCTCCTATGACCCAGCAATCCCACTTTTGGGCATTTACCAGCATGATTATTTTTATTGCAGCATTATTTACCATAGCTAAGATATGGAACCAACCCAGATCCCCTCAGTAGATGAATGGATCAAGAAAATGTGGTATATACACACAATGGAATTCTATGCCTCCATCAGAAAGAATGACATTGCCCCATTTGTTAGGAAATGTAAAGACTTGGAAAAAATTATATTAAGTGAAATAAGGCAGGCCAAAGAAACATAGATCCCATGGTTTCCCTTATTTGCAATAACTAGTATATGTCTGAGACAAGCAGAAATGATTAGATAAGTTTATTTATGCGAAAGGGAGATCCTAAATAATGTAATTCATTAGAAAGGCAAAGGCAAAGTTCAGCAAAATAAAATACCAGGAAGTAGGTAATCAAAAAGAGTAAGGTGAGGTAAAGGGGAAAGCAGTAGAAGAATGAAGAGGAAAAGGCAGATGAGAATCCAATATATAAATTACAAAATTAAGAAGAGTGAGGGAAGGGGTGGCTAGGGAAGGGATGGGTGAGAATGTTGAAAGGATGACATTGATCAAGATACATTGTATTTATGATCTGCTTTGTTAAATGACAACACCTTTGTACAACATAATAAAACATAATAAAAAAAGAGAATAAAAGAAAAGGAAAAGTTTAGCAGTTTAGTTTTGGCTTTAAATTTTCACCATTAAGTATAATGCTGGCTGTAGGTTTGTCATATACAGCCTTTATTTTATTGAGGAATGTTCCATGGATTCCTAATTTTTCAAGAGCTTTCATCATAAAGGGGTGTTGGATTTTGTCAAATGCTTTTTCTACATCTATTGAGATAACCATGTGGTTCTTATCCTTTTTCTTGTTGATGTGATGAATTATATTAATTGATTTTCAAATATTGACCCAGTTTTGCATCCCTGAAATGAATCCTGTTTGATCGTGGTGTATGATTTTTTTGGTGAATTGTTGAAGTTTCTTGGCTAAAATTTTGTTGAGAACTTTTGCATCGATTTTCATCAAAGAAATGGGTCTATAGTTCTCTTTCTTTGATGAGTCCCTGCCTGGTTTTGGGATGAGGGTTATGATAGCTTCATAGAAAGAGTAGTAAACTTTCTCTTTCAATTTCATTGAAGAGTTGGAGGAGTATTGGTGTGAGTTCTGCCTTCAAGGCTTTGTAGAATTTTACTGTAAATCCATCTGGTCCTGGGCTTTTCTTAGATGGGAGGTCTTTTATTGCTGTTTCAATTTCCATGCTTGATATGGGCCTGTTAAGATGGTTTAACTCATCTTGGTTTGGTTTCTACATGACAATATTTGCTAAGAAATGGTCCATTTCTTCCAGATTTTCAAACTTATTAGCATAAAGGTTTGAGAAGTATTCCCTTATAATGTTCTTTATCTCGGTTGTTTCTGTGGTGATGTTTCCATTCTCATCTCTGAGTTTGTTTATTTAGGTGTGTTCTCTTCTTTTTCTGATAAGATTTGCTAAGGGTCTATCAATTTTGTGAATTTTTTTCGAAGAACCAATTCTTTGTTTTGTAGATTCTTTCTATGCTTTTTTTAAATTCTAATTCTTTTCATTCTGATTTAATTTTAATTATTTCTTTCCATCTACTGGATTGGGGTTTAGCTTGCTGCTCTTTTTCAAGGAGGTTCAGATGTCTCATTAAACTGTTGGTTTCAGATCTCTCCAATTTGTTGATATAGGAACTCAGAGCTCTAAACTTGTCTCTGAGTACTGCTTTTGCTGTGACCCGAAAGAACTGGTAGTTTGTATTCACTTTTGTTGAATAGTATGAACATTTGTATTTCCTTTCTCATCTCTTTAATGACCCACTGGTGGTTCAAGAGTGTGTTGTTCAGCCTTCATATGGTACAGGACTTTCTTTGGTGGCTTTTGGTGTTGAATTCTAATTTTATTCCTTGTGGTCTGAGAGAATGCAGGGCATAACTTCAATGTTTCTGAATTTGGACAAGTTTGCTTTGTGACCTAAAATGTGGTTTATTTTAGAAAATGTTCTATGTGCTCCTGAGAAAAACGTGTATTCTGATGCTGCTAGGTGAAATATTTTGTAAATGTTTGTTAAATCTAGTTAATCTAGGCAGTTGCTTAGATCTGCAGTTTCTCTGTTGAGTGGGGAGAGTGGTGTGTTAAAGTCCCCAACAATTAATGTCTTTGGATCTATGTGAGATTTTAGGGAAAGCAGTGTTTCCTGGATAAATTTGTGTTTTTTTTTTTTTAATTTAATTTAATTTTATTTGTGAACATACTGTACAGAGGAGTTACAGTTACATGGGCAGGATAATGCGTACATTTCTTACCAAGCATTGCAGCCTCCTCCTTTGTTTATCCTTCACATCCCTTCCCAGCCTCCCCTCTCCCCCCCTAATCCCAATCCTTCTCCTCCCCCCCCCCCCCCCCCCCCCCCCCCCGCACCAACGTTGTAAAGCTCGTTTTGGACATGACAACTTGTACTTCTCATTGTTGCAACAGGTCCACCTGTATCCTTAAACAACTGGTTTTTCCCCATCTCCTCCACAAGTTATACTGACATCAAATATAGTGAAAGCAGGGGTTATACTGTGGGGGAGGGACATACAAAGCAACAAAGAGATAATCTTATAAATGGCCATCTAATCTTCGATAAGGGAGCTAAAACAATAGAATGGAAGACAGACAGCCTCTTCAGTAAATGGTGCTGGCAAAACTGGTTAACTACATGTAGAAAACTAAAGCTAGATCCTTATATATCACCCTGCACCAGAATCAACTCCAAATGGATCAAAGACCTTGAACTCAAAGCAGACACTCTGAAAACATTACAGGATGGAATAGGAGAAACCCTGGGTCTCCTTGGCTCAGGCCGAAATTTTCTGAATAGAGACCGGGAAACACAACAAATCAAAGAAAGGTTGGACAAATGGGATTGTAATATCTTCCTGAAGGGGAGATTCCTTAATTAGTATGTAGCGACCTTCTTTATCTCTTCTCACTAGTTTTAATTTGAAGTCTATTTTATCTGATATTAGGATTGCAACTCCTGCCTGTTTATAGGGGCCGTTTGCATGGTAGATTTTGTTCCAGCCTTTAACATTGAAAATGTGTTTGTTTTTATGGGCAAGATGTGACTCCTGAAGGCAGCAGATAGAAGGATTTTGCTTTTTAATCCAACTAGACAGTCTATGTCCTTTTATTGGAGAGTTAAGTCCATTAATGTTGAGAGTTAGGACTGAGAGGTGTTTGGTAGTTCCTGCCATGTTATCCACCTTCTTGGGGGCTGTGACAGCTGGGTTCTTCCTATGGTTCTTAGATTCTCAGTTTGGGTGGTTACTTGGCCTTTTTTGTTGTCTTGTTGGTTTTCTATGCATAGGACATCTTTAATTATCTTTTGCAGGGCTTGTTTGGTGGCGATATATTGTTTCATAACCGAAGGTTATGAAAGATACAGTATTCTTGGTTGATAGTTGTTTGTCTTTAGGGCATGGCATACATCATTCCATGCTCTTCTTGCTTTAATTGTGCTTTAATTTACTTCATAATTTACTTGCTTTAATTTATTTCATCTCTTGCTCGCGGCTGGTGCTCTACTACTTGAATCATATCTTGTTAGTTGAATGAGCTCCCTTCCTGTCGCTTAGTTTACTCTTTCCCCTTTCCACAGCTTAACATGTTTCATTCTTAGGCAAAATTAGGACCATTTAGTAAAGGCTGTAAATAATCAGCCTTCAACCCCCTTTACCTTGGGATGGCACTTTTCTGGGGTAGCTACCACCATATAAGGCAACAAGAGCTCCTTAGAGTGAACTTCAGGTCTGGGCAGCTGCAGGGCTTCCTATCTACTATTTGGGCAGCAGCCATAAATCCTAGTCTACCATGACAGAGCCTTTGGCCCTCACTACCACACCACCAAGCCCCTTCTAGCCACTCCTAAACCTCCTAGGTTATATAGGTTACCTCAGACAATAACGGGTGCTTCTTCTCACTTCTCCCTTGTGAGAAGGGGTCTTGCTGGCCCCTTTCCTGGCAATAAACCGTTCTTTGTTCTCTGTATCTGGATGTCTGCATGGTTTTCTGGTAAAGTCTAAAATATTCTAATATACTGGATATTTAATTGGAGATTGTTTTTTTTTAACTTTTTATCCCAGACTGACATTGAAACATCACAGCCTTCTAAGTATTTAGGATTAAAAGCCAATAAAGCCCAAATTTCTTTCTTTTTCTTTTTACTTTTTTAAAACAGTGAAGCTACCTGGAAATTTAAATTGTGTATGTGGCTTATTTCTCAACCAGATAATACAGGTTTAGGTAGGGGATTTGCAACCTTCTTAAATAGGTACACGTAAGGAAGTATGTAACTTACCACATACTTAAATTGTATTTTCAAAAGATGAATCTGCTAAAGTGAGTTAAAAGATTTTATATTTTGTAAAATGAAAAATTGTTATTTCAAAAGGCACAATATGAGAAAATGTAAATGCTTTTCTCTAGATGATGTGGTACAATTTTCCAGAATCCCAACAAGTACATTTCCTATGTGCTTTATGAGTCATATAGATAGTTGGTATGGATGATCCCACCAAGTGGATCAGCAAGCAAACCCCCTAAAATGATTATATATAGGTCACATTTTAAACCACTGTTAAAATAATACATTGGACTGAAAAACAATGCTGCATTAAGTATATATTGTACTTATGAATAAACCATAAATTAATGTAAAATATTTTCCTTTATTAAACAATCTATTAAAATCAGAATGGTAAGATGAGAAAACCATATATCTGATACTAATGTCAACATTTTGGCTGACTTTTCTAATTCTAAAAGAAGAAAAAATAAAGATGAAAAATGTATAGAAACTATGACAGAAAACCCTAATATGGTAAATAGGAATTAATTCAGTTTCAATATAAGTTATGCCTTCTAAAACTTGTGTTGAAGTGTAATTTTTCTGTGATTCTCAATCTCCACATTGGATCTAATGGGAAATTACCTGGCCATCCAAGGCAAACTCTGAGGACTAAGTCATCATGGTTTTGCTTGGGTGGGATCTCAGCATTGCTTTAGTTAATAACACCACTGGTTGCTACTAAGTGAATCTGGCTTCTCTCCTTCCCTCTGCCACATCTGCATCTCTTCTACCTCTACTCTTGCCCTTCTGTCATGAAGCCCTAACCAGAAGCCAAGCAGATGCTATCTGTAGTCAGACTTCCCAGGCTCCAGAATCAGCCCAAAGCAACCTCTTTTCAGTTAGCAACAGGAAACAATGTAAGAGGAATTATGCAATCATTTCAGTTAGATAGTGATATACCATAAATATATATTAATGAGCATGTAAAACTCAGAGGATCATGGACTCTCAAAGTTGGTATACAAATTAATGATCACCATTTTCACCTTTTCTAACTAAGGGATTCTAATGACAGAGGGTGCATGGTGAAAAGGAATTAGACTTAGCCAGCCTCAATGCCAGTCTTCTGTTCCTTTGCTCTCTCCCAGCCAATGGTTCTTATTGAATTCAGTGATATTATGTGCAGAATTTTCCCCTGTATTTTTACATTAGAGTTAGAACTCAGGGCCTTTCCCTCCCTTGTTTGGTTTTCTGACAGTCTTTCTTGCTTACAGTCAGCATCTACCATTTGAAAATGGAATCTAACCAACTGTCCTACAGGGCTGATATAGAGCCACAATCCACTCATCTCAATCTCCTAAAATTAAGTTTAACGGGATTACAGGCATAAACCACTCCCATTTCTCTTCCTATTTGTTTTTGATTGTTACTTTGAAAATCTCATGTTCTCTTTTCTCATGAGGAAAATAGTTTTATACTTCACAAACCAATTGTCTATTTTCAAATTTTTACAAACCCACAAAAAATGTATCCTATCTGAATTATCTTAATTTCAAAACTTTGTAAGGCTGAAGTTAATATGTTTTTACTGAAAGTCACTGCAAGGAAATGGGTCCCAGTTCACCAAATCCATTCATTACCCTCTTTATGCCTCTACTTTCCATTGTAATTAAATGAAAGATTATGAATTCCCCAAATAAGCTCAATATGTTTTTATGATAAAGTATGGCATTATGTTCAAATATTTATCTTATTCATTGTAACACTAATGATGTGGGTAACACTTAATATTCTCCTGCACTTTCCCAGTAGATAGTCCAAGTAGAGTAGAACAGATGTTCATAAGTTATAAACCATTTTTAAAGTGCACAGGTGTGAGCATCAGCTTTCCTGTGTAATAAAAATTAACACAAGGTTTTGCTATAAGTATTCAGAATTAAAATGAACTAAATCATTTTCTTATGGTGTTTTCAAGGTTTACAGAAAATTATATGAGCCTATGTAGGTCCGAACAAAAGTTGAAAGTTAGGAAATTAGCAACAGTAAAGTACTTTTGGAATATTGGTTTCTAAACGAATATGATCATTTATATGTACTTAATAGAAGCAATAAAGGAAAATAAAAGTATCAGATTGCTGTTATAAATGTTAACAAGGGGGCTGGGAAGGTGGCTCAGTGGTAGAGTGCTTGCCTTGCATGCATGAGGCCCTGGGTTCGGGCCTCAGCACCACATAAGCAAAAAGAAAAAAAGCCGGAAGTGGCACTATGGCTCAAGAGCCTAACGTTGAGCTGAAGAGCTGAGGGATAGCGCCTAGTCCCACAGTCCAGGATCCACAACCGGACCCCCCCCAAAATAAATAAAATAAAATAAATGTTAACAAGTTGGTATAGCATTTTTCTTATCAATTTTTGTAAGAGAAAACATTCTATCCAACCGTCAGTTTACATATTAGGTGATAACCTGAAATAGACTAAATTTGCAATAAGCTCATGGGATTTTCAAGGCTCAAATATTTCATAATTCCATGATAAAGATGTAAATTTAAACATCTATTATATATGAATATATGTATGCATATAATATATACTTAAAAATTAGCACTATTATATACTTCAATATTTCTTATATATTTGCTATTTAACTTTTGACAAGACTTGATTTGCAACTCCACTATGTTTTATAATCTCCACAGCACTTAACAATCAGTGAAATTTAACGAAGTAAATGAATTGATTTGCCGGTGGGAGATTGGTGATGAGACATTGAGAGGGAAAATTTTGTAAGGAACAGTTTTCATCAATAAATATTTTTGATATAAAACTATAATTTTCTTTGGGCAATATGTAGTTTCAGGCTTTTGTTTACTTATTTCTGTATATATTCACTTAGTGTCCATACTGGTGCTTGAACTTTAGCTTTTTTGACCAAATCTGTCACTCTATCAGTGCCCTTTTGGTGACTAATTAGAGATAAGATTTTATTGGATTTGCCTAGACTGGTTTCAAACTATGATTCTAGGATACCAGTTTCCTGAGAGGCCAAGATTACAGGTCAGCACTTGGCGTTTGTTCCTTTTAATAACTCCTCCACCACAGAATTTTAGTCAAGCAATTCTACATGTAGAGTAATCCACATCAGAGCCAGCTCTAGAACGTCTAGAACCATTTGTTGGTGATCAGTTAGGATACAACCAACAACAACTGAAAGTACACATGATGCATGTCATTAGGCACCCTGGTGTTGGACCCTGCCTTGTTGACCAACCTACAACTCAGGACCTCAGTGAAACCATGGAGGTCACGTGTTTTCTTAGATGCAGTAAGCATGTTTTGTAAGCTACAAACAGTACAAACATACGTTAAGAAATTAGCAGCCACTTTACTAACAATTTTTGGGAGTTCTCCTGAGAAAAGCCAGGCTGACCCTGTGTATTCAAAGATATGACCAACCATGATTGAAATATTTAAATAATTTGCCTATGTAGTGAACATGTGCAATTATTTTTGTGATCATACATTTCCTAAACAATTCAGCATAACAAGTATTGATGTAGCAGCCACACTCGATTAAGTATTATAAGTCATGTAGAGATGATTTATTGGTTTACTTATTATCTATTTGTGGTGATGGGAATGAAACTCAGGACCTTGTGCATGTCAAGCAAGACTCTATCACCACTCAGATGAACATCCATCCCAAAGTTGATTTAAAGCTCGTCTCAAGTGGAAACTGGTTTGTGCTATGTGTCTAAGGCTTTCTGAAGTCTTAATTTTAAAAAAATGGAAAAGTAAACTATTTCATTAATAATTTATATCAAATTCATGCTGGAAATATAATTCTTTTGACTTTTCAGATTTAATAATATATTAGCATCAGATTCATCTGTTTTAGTTTGCCTTTTATAATATTAATATTAATTTTAAAAACTATGTTAGTTTACATTTCACTTCATTGGATGCTGTTGTATTTTAAATCTTGAGGAAATACATATAGATGTTATATGCATATATGAATATATATGAAAACATATGTGTGTACATATGTAAATACAAACTATGCTATAAATAGCAAATTAAAAATAATTTTTATTCCACAATATTTGATTTTCTGAGCCTTCTGTCCATTCAAAAGTTAGCAAAATTCAATGAAGTAGTTTATTTGTAAGAAAGAATTTCATTTTGTTTCATGAGTACAGAACATGAGAATGTAAGAGTTTGAGAAGATACTTTTAACCTGGCAAAAGATTTTAACTATAATTTAAAGATAATTTTAGCAACTCATTTATAAAGCATCAAAAAAGTTAATTTAAATAATACAAACTTTCTAGAAACTGACAACATTTAAACATTGAGAATCATATCTTACAAAGTTAGAAATTCAAAGTCTCAAGGTGGAAGTTCAGGAATTTCCCACTTAGCCAGCCCTAGATGTGATTCTGAGAAAAAAATGAAGAAAAATTGAAAGCATGTTGATAAGCATTTATAATTCTAAAATATGACAGTTGTACTGTTTTGATATGTACTTTCCTATTGAAAACTTAGGCTTATCTATTGTGTGGCAAATGTCCAGTATATTTGTGATATGCACATAGAAAGTTTTCTCAGTTCTTGGTCACTGTCACTATTGGGTTTATTCCAAAAGTCCTATAGAATAGAAACCTGGATTATTTTTCTCTGCTTTCAAAGACAGAAAAATTCTGGCCATTTCTTGTGGTTTATCTTGAAGCAGTCCTTGATAATTTGCAACTTTAGGTTCATGGTAGATTCAACTACTTCTCCAACTATATTTGCCTAATTCTAATCCTCAGATCAAAAACAAAGTAAGATATTCTAGATATGTGATTTATTAATATATGCTACTATATTGAAATGCTTTCTGGATAGCATGACATCACTGTGTTTCTTTCATGCTGAACTTAGACACAGAAGCTTAACTTCAGAAGCCCATTTGACTCTTAACTAGGACTATGGGTGTTTTTTTTTTTTAATGTGGGTACTGTGTACATCAGAGGGAGGGTACTATGTCTTACTAGCAAACATCATGAGACACAAAGGCTTCACATTTTTAAGAGCATAAGGAATATTCCATCCAGATATTAAGAACACAGCAATTTCAAATTGTAGGTAAAGTGTATTATTTTACATTGGAATTTGAGAGAATAATTGTTATAATAAGGTAGCATAGGATACACTAATTAAGAGTTTTGTAACCTCAGGCAACCTCACTAACTGCTTCATACTTCTCTTTCTTATTAGTAAAAATAGATTTAATAATGCCTACCTTTCAGGACTGGTGGAATTAAATATTGTGCAATCATGGTTATTGTTATTAAGGTAATAAGTAATTCTTGATATATTTCAGGTTAGAAAGAACATTGAACCCCAGGAGATGGAGTATTACCAAATGGAAGAGCATATCTGTGGTAAGGATAAGACTGCTTTGTTTCCATTGTCTCCTTGTATGTAATTGAAACATCTGTGTTTCCACAACATCTAATATATCCTGGGTTATAATGTCTGATTTCTAAGAGAGGCAATTAAATATCTAAGGTGTTTAATACGCAGAATACAAAGTTCACTATTTAAATATCTGAGCTTGTCATTCATTTACACTCTCAAATAGCTGTCTAAATAACAATAGCTGCTTAAATTTTCAAGCCTGCTCCAGTTATTTGCTATTGCAATTCTGTTTGCATTAGGGAGTTGAATAGATTTTTCTTCTCAAAACAAAAACAAACATAGCCAATATTTTGTGCTGGTTCAAGTCACTGTCACCTAAGACTAAATCAACCTGTGGCCATGGCTAAGCATGTGTCCAATGACAAAAATTCCTAGGATTGTAAGTGATGGGCAGAAAAAAATAATTAACTAAGAAACCTAGAGAGAAGTTTTTCAGCCAAAAGTAAGCCAGCCAAGAAAAAGAGATACGACTCTCAAGGACTTTCTTGTCTAGAGTTGGTTTCAAACCCGGATCCTCAGATCTCAGCCTCCAGAATAGCTAGGATTATAGGCATGAGCCACCTACACCTGGTCCTTGTTATCTTTTTATATTTCTAGCTTAAGTTCACATTTTTTGTCAAGAAAAACACTTGCATATTCCAGTTTCTATTTTTTCTTGTATTATAACCTATTTTACAAAATATATTTATAAATGCATACTTGAAAATCAATGTACTTTCTAATTATTCTGCACAAAATCCTACATTCCCCTGTTAGATAGATCTATTAACCATATTGTTAAAATGTGTCCATTTTGCCAGTTCATTATGGGATTCTATCAGAGTTTATTAAAACTTATGTTCAGTTGATTGTGAATAAGTTGCAAAAATGAAGTGACATGGGGTTTTAATTGTAAATATAAGTAATCTTGAGTTTAAATGGATAACAATAATGATTGAATAAATAAATTGGAGTGGACAAATCTAAGAAAGCAAAGTACCAACTTTGAAGTTCCAATGACAGTTTGTATCTTTGATATGATGTCAGAAGAATGTTTCTTTCTGCTTTCTTCCTATAACTATAACCACTGTCTAGTCATGAGGAAAATATCAGTCAGATCCCACTGGGAAATGTCCTATAAACATCTGGCTAATACTTTCAGCCTTGTCAATCATCCAAACCAGGGAAGCTTGAGAAGTTGTGGCTGATAAGATAAACCTAAGAAGACACTCTGAGGAGCTATAAAGAGATGCCTGAAATGACCCTGAAACATGAATAAGGAATCTGAGAAAAACTGAGAAAATCTGAATGCATGTGAAGTTTACTTAAGAGCAATTATGTTACTTGATAAGTGAATTCTAACATGTCATGCTAACATATACAAGAGGTTAATAAGGGAAGAAATAGCCACAAAGCGTTTAGGAATTATATTCAATTTTTCTGTAAACCAAAATCTCATCTATTTCTTAAAATTATCTTATAGTAGTTATTCAAAGAGTTTCAATTCAACCTAACCATTAAAATCTCGTCTAGAATATAGTTCATTCTAAAATATTTCAGTGTTTCTATTCTCATTTTTAAGATTGACTCATATTCTGGTAACTACTCTGCCAATCTGAAAAGCAGAGGTCATTTGAAGTTTTGATTCTAAATTAGAACATCATCAGCAATCTGTTGATAATAGCTAGTATCAAGAAACCATTTCTAAGGAACTGGGTTAGTGGCACATGTACATAATTCCAGATATTGCCAGGCAGAAACAGGAGAATCACATCTTCAAAGCCAGCAGTGAAATCTTGTCTCTAAAATGAAACCAAGGGGGCAGGCATTTTGACTTGAATCTGTACTAGCTGCCACTTGAGAGGTAGAAACATGATCTCAATTTAAAGCAAAATACATTTGAAAAACAAGCCCTGTGTTTTGGTACATCTTCTCAATCTCAACAATGTGAGAGGTGCAGGTAGCTATGAATTTGCCCTGGCTCAAAACACAAACAAAACAAACAGGGGATCTAATCTGGAAAATAAACTAAAGCTAAAAGGGATCGAGGTGGGACTTGAGCTGTAAAGCTCTAGACTGTCAAGATAGAAAGAAACTTGGTGTAAGAGTGTGACCCACAGCAGGACAGAGTTTTAATATCAGACTACTGTACTCAAAACAATAAAGGACAAATCCTTTCATTATTTGACCCATGGTTCACTAGTTTCCATCTGACAACTAAGTGAGTTCTAATAGATACAGAGACTTAGTAATCTTTTCTTTATGGACTTAATGACTAACACTTTTAGAATTATTGGTCTGAAACACCCGACATTGTGGTTGGACTTAAAAACTGGAATTACCTTGTTTATTTTGCAGTAGATGGTTTTGGTTAATAAAGAATATGGAAGCCTATGTCTGTGAAGAAGATTTATGAGACAGATTTTTAAAAGCATGTGATCTTGATGTTAAAAAATGACTGGAATTGTATTTTGTTCTTCTGTCAGGTAACTGTGTATTTGAATAATACAATGATTCTCTTTATATATTTGTTTCTGTTATGTCAAATAAGAGGATTTACCCTTTCATAAGATGTTTCTAAAATATTTATAATGTATTATGTGATTTTTTTTGTTTCTTTGTATGTTCCTCCCCCACGGTATAACCCCGGTTTTCACTGTATTTGATGTCAGGGACCTTTATCTTGTATATACACTTCTCTAATTTGGGGAGGGGAAGGGAAAAACAAAATGCTTAAACAGGGATACAGGTTGACCCATTGTAACAATGAGATGTACAAGACACTATGTTGTAAACAAACTTTACAACTTTGATGGGGTGGGGGTGAGAGGGGAATAGTTGTGGAGGTGGGAGGGAAGGGATGGTAGGAGAAAAATAAAGGAAGAAGCAACAATGCTGGATAGGAAATGTACTCATTACCTTGCTCATGTAACTGTAACCCCTCTGTACAGTATTTTTACAATAAAAACCATAAAAAAGATGTTTTTGTAAACTGCAAGAATGAAATAATATGTTTAAAATAATTTCTATGAGCAGAGTAATTGAAAGATGCGAAGGACACATTGATTCCCTTCTACTTTGCTATAACTTCTTTAGTAAACTTCTCTTTCTTCATAATACACCAGTAGAATTCACACTAGTGACAGAAAGATGAAGAGTATCTGCCTTCTAAGGACTAGTGACAATTTTTCCCCAGTACTGGAGATTTGAACTCAGAAGTCTAGTAGGTTTTTCTTTTGCCTCCCTATGTAGAATTACAGCCACAAATGCCTGGCTAGTAACTATTTTAGCCAAATTCAGTGTACCTGGTTTCTTGCAGAAATGTCTATGTTATTTATCAATTGTAATTAATCTATAAGATTCTCTAGGTGTTACTATCTTACCATTCATTGAAGAATTAGATCTTAGAAGTGCCTGGGAACTTTACAATGACCTATTACTATTAGCCATCATGAAGTGAAAATAAATATAACATCCTAACTTGTAGTCAATTCTCAATTGCTTTTCTATGCTATCATAAATTACAATAGGTATAATAAATATTAAACATAAGAAAAATTTTAAAATCAGACGTTGACTAGGTGAGATGTTTATGATTTACAATGGCATTTCTTTGACTAGCATGACAGAGTGTACATATGCTTGTTGTGTTGTTGTACTGTTCCTAAGGCTTGAATTCAGGGCCTATGCACTGTTGTTGAGCTTTATTACTCAAGGTTAGAGGTCTATCACTTGAGCCACATCTCCACTTCTGGTCTTTGAGTGGTTAAATGGAAATGAGTTCCACTGGCTTTCCTGCCTGAGCTGGCTTTCAATTTTGACGCTCTGATATCAGCATACTGAGCAGCTAGGATTACAGGGTAAGCCAATGGTGCTCAGCTTACCACATATAAACTCTTGACTTTCATATATGTTCCTGATCTCCTCTACGTCTAAGATGCCTTTCATGTAGAAAACTAAAACTTGGGAAGTGTGACTACCTTTCTCAAGGTTGTACAACCATCAACCTGCAGTGCTCATGTACAAGTGTGTCCTCTCCTGGCAGAAATTTTTCACTCTCCTTACTTGTTTTCTGTTACCTTAGCTATTATGAGTACTTAATTCATGGTTTTGGTCCAAATTCTATCACATTTCCTTTCCCCAAAGGCCTTTATATGTTTTGATATTTTTCTAGTATAAAAGGATTTTAAATTAGTTACTCGTTACTTTAAGAAGCTATTTATGTTAGCATGCACCCAAGGAGCATCTTTCACTGCTCCCTGTTTTGCAGATACTCTTTGATGCTTTTTATTTAGACTGGAAGCTTCAACTTTCACCAAGTGTCTGTCTCAATGCAGAACAATCTGCAGTACAATGCAGTACACCAGTGGAACTGGTGCTACAGCAAAGGCATCAACTGTATTCATTATACCAAATGCAAAGGATCTGATTATTACTTTTTTATCTTTGTTTTCAGCATGATAAACAGGAACACACTCTCCAGCAGCCCTCTATCCTCTTCTCTCAGGTGCCATGCTCACTGTTCTCTTTATTTGTTTGTTCTTTGTAGGCTCTATCTTGCTTTTTACCTGTGTCTAGAGGATGGTTTTCCTCAAGCTGAATGTCAAATCCTCAGATTTCAGTGTCTCAGTGTTTATAGATCTTTTCAGAAGAAGATATAGCCTTCCTGCTGTATGTATCAATAGAAAGACAGGGATGTCAAAATGTCTGACAGCATCCCCACATCCCTTGAGAAAATCGTAATGGAAGTGAAGATGGACATCACTGCAACTCTCCTGTTCTTGGCTTAAGCAACCTGTACCTGAGAGGGTTGTCCTTGAAAATTTAAGGAAATAGTTGATGTAAAGGACTTCTATATAAGAGAGATATAAAAAAAAAGAAATGAAATGTGTAAAGCTACATAACTGAAATCAAGAAATATGACAAATTTTCAAATATTACATAACCATATTCCTAATACAATTCTTTTTTTAATTCTGTGGGGCTGCAGGAATTTTTTAAAAAATAAATGCAACATTCTAAATTGCAATTAATTTTTGTACCCATTTCAGAACATTTCAGTTTGAATTTGTTACATGTATTAAGTTGAATAATTGAAATACTAAATATAACTATGTAACTTTAACTAATTGAAAATTAATATCTTATTAATAATATCTTATTAAAAACGTACAGTTTTCCAAAAGAGGGCTTTACATTTATTTTTACATGTAATTAAAATTACATTCTTCTGAATCTGAAGTAAAAAGTATATATATTCTCATTTTTGGTTTAGAACATTGGCATATACATGTTTTAAATAGTATTTCATTTTCAATAGTATTCATTTCTGACTGATATGCCAATAAAAATGTTGTTCATGTATATTCTATCTTCCTTGATTAAAATTCATATATTCCATCTTGATAACTATCATTGATTAAAATATGATTCTGATAATAAAACAAAATTAGAATAACTTATGAGTTTTACATTTGAGCAATCTATTGAATAAATGAAAATATACACATATAATAAATATATACGTGTATAAAAAGTATATATATAATATATATACATTCTATATGGAAAGTAAATGGCAGGAAAGTATCTGCACTGCCCTGTTTTAAGCTATGCATATGTCTGATTGAAAAACTAGGTAGGCATATTTATGTTTCATGACTGTGACAGTTATTATGAAAAATAATTAAACTGTTTACTGTTTAATAGAAAGCGAAGAAACACATTGCAATATCATCAAAATTTTACATTGTGATTATCATAGTGATTACTTTCAATAATTAAATATTTTTTAGTTTTAAAAAAAGACAGATATAAAAATGAGTATTCTTTTTAAAGTAAGATCTTACTTTTGCAATATTTCTTTCAAATACTTTATTTTTCTAAGATCCGTGTTTAAATTCTCTTAATTGCTGTACCTTTCAGGGACATTCAGCCTCAGAGGACTCCTAGAAGGAACTAGAGTCATGATTGTGTCCAGCTAGGTTGAATAGTGCTAAGTGCTCTTTGTTCTTCCCTGAAAAAACAAATATTCAGTTGCAAGTGAATAATGACATTGTGGTGGAAATAACTCACAGATCTGAAAATAATAGACTTATTCCCAAGCTTGGTGCTTAGGTCATTATTATCTATAAAACTGAAATCCCAGATGAGGTACATTAAATTAAGTCTTTAGTCTATGGGGCAGAAATTTCCAAGGTGTTCAACCAACAAACTTGTGTTCTCACAAGTTTTCTCTTGTATCCAGCAAAATTTGCAAGAGCCAGATATGCTGGCTACAAAATACTACTACTGTTGCATTTGTCTATTTTAATAGGCTCCCCATTACACTGTTGCTTGTGTACTCCAGTTCTGGTATTACAATATTTATAATACATAACTGCCTTTAAATTTGGGATTCCTTCTAAGGAACTACTCAGGAAGAATAAGAAAAAGGAGGGGAAAAATAATAATAGAGGATCAATAATTTTAATGCATTTTGAAAGAAGATTAATATAGTCAAAATACATTGAAATGGTAAAAATTGCACATAGAATATGTTCAAAATAGATTGTAATATAAATTGCACCTAAATGTTGAACTATGCTTTGAGATTGTTTTGGGAAAGACTAAATGTATAGTGATGGAGGGAGTGAGACTAATTTTAATACATTGTAGACATGTAAAAAAAAAGTAACAATGAAATCTCTAATGAAAGTTCCTAAAAATTAGGATTTTTTTCATTTTGTTTGATATTATATTTAATGTCTAATGTAATATGTACAATATAATACATAATATATTATATTTTGCATAAATAATATGATTTATAACATACAATGTATATAAAATGTAAAATATAATCTATATTATATATACAACATACAATAGGTGATACATGCTGTTTATTATATATATTGTATATATACAATGTTATGTATAATATGAAATGTGTATTTATATGATCTATATAAAACACATATATGTGTATATATTAATATACATATATATTTATTTAAAAGAGCCACTTATATTACTCTGAAGTAATATATTCAACTCAAGTATCCACAAATTCTGGATGTAACTCTGACATTGGACCTTGATTAGACCCCACCACTGAATCAGTATGCATTTTGCACAAACCTGGTTCGCTTCTTTCTACATTGTCAAGGGCTTATAACAATGATGCTTCTTGTGTATCCATTGAAATTCCTGTCACCTTGGTACATGTGTTGTCTTCTGTTTGGCTATGAAAGGTAGCTGGATGCCCTCAGTTTGTGCTTATCTCTTTTCAATTCTTTTATTGTTTCTTCCCTCTTTCTTAATAGTGTCTCTAGTTCCTGAGGTTCAGTGAGAGTTCCTCAGAGGTGCATCAGATCCCTGTAAACTTGCATACATTACTAAATTCTAAGCCCTACACACTCCTCCTTGCTCTGCATGCTACAAATGCCTTAGTAATCTCTATGTCTATTCATATTTAGAGCCCTGTCCTCACCTACTATTTGACATATACAGCATACATCATGTCAGCAAATGGCATTTTTTAGTAGCGTTTTCCCTTAAGTTTTATAGCCAATGCATGAAGTATTGTTTTCTAACATGGCTATTTGATAGACGAAGCTAATCATACAAATTTGTTCATAATATTTCCTAAAACCTATTGATCGTTTGAGTTGAATGAAATTAACATTGCTGTAGATGAAAAATTGTAGCATTTTCAAAAGGTTCTGGAATAGTGTCATAATGTAATCTTTTACATATCCAAAGCACATATGCATACACTATACACACACATATACACACAGCACACAATCCTACTCATGCTAACTATTCAAATCAAAGTATGTATGTACATTAGATATGTTGTTACATTACATCTAAATTTTGAAGTATGCTTTATTCCTTCTGCTTGCTAAGTTAAGCCTTGAAGAAGTCTATCAGACACTTAGTAAGTGTGAAATTGAAATAGGATTGTCTGCTGATAGGGCAGTTCTTTAGAGTCCTATTAGTTAAGCAGGATGCTTTCCTTCTTAAATGTAGGAAGCAAAACAAGTGGGTCAGAGTGTCTTTGTGCCTAAGGATATACCTATGGCTTTGGTAGATAGATTGGTTGTAGAAAAACGTTACTCTTTTCATTTTGATTCTTTCAGTTTAATTCACAATAAGAAATTAAAGACTGATTTTATGCCCATGTAGACAATTAAGTGAAGCTTTTGTATTTGAGACATTAAGTATTCTTTGATACTTAATGTAGAAAAATTGCCTTCTAGCAAGATGAAAACTCAATAATTTTAAACAGTCCTTAAGGTTTAGGTTTTTAGAATTTGTCCAATATTCCTTGGCTAATCCCCTAAATTACTTTATCCTTTATGTCTTACTTCATTTAAGTAAATATTTTAATGGTATATGAATATATACATGTCTCTATATATAATCACAGAAAGTTCATATATATGTGTGTGTGTGCATGTGCATGTGTGTGTATGTGTAGACATATACAGAAAAACATAATTGAAAAGATTTTCTCAATGATATCTTGCTCAGGAGGTAGACTATCTGCCTAGCAAGCTCAAACTCCTGAATTCAAGCCCTGTAACACACAGACACACACACACACACACACACACACACACACACACACACACAAATAAACAAATACCTAAACATATATTTTAAATGTGGATTTCAAATTAATTTAACATACTGAATATTTACAATGTGCTAAACACATTCCTTGCCAGTATATTGTCATGTGTGTTTATGGGCACACAGTCATCTGAAAATTCCTTCATTTTTCATATTCTTAATATTAACCATGCAGTTTAAAATAATTAATGATTATAAATATAATTTTCCTCATTTACAAAATAAACCTTCATTTCTAGGATATATATTGGCATGAAAATTATTGATACCAAGATACATATACATAAATTCAACTTTTAATTTGAAACCTGAGTGTTTAAAGTAATGTGATTTTTGGAAATTGAAGGGTAATCTTTATTCATATATTTCAACTAAACTTACGAGTCATTCATTTAAATAAAAATTCCACAAAATTTTTACTAAATGTTTACTGTGGTCTTTACCAACTCATTGTATTAAGATCAAGGTCATGTATAGAGAGAGTTTCAGCACTACATGGTAAACTCGAGTTTCAAGGTATGACCAGAGGGCTGTGGAAGAATAGGTTCTGAAACCTCTGAATACATATAGAATGTTCAGCAAAACTCGGTGTAAATAGAGTAAACTGGTACATTGGGAAATCACATCATGTAATTCAAAGTAATTATATTTATGATACTGTTTTAATTTGAGCTATATGTTCAGACACTGTTTCATGGTAAACTTCATTATCTTTTCTTTTTGGGGGGGGGGTCCGGTTGTGGGGCCTGAACTCTGGGCGTGGGTGCTGGCTCTCAGCTCTTCAGCTCAAGGCTAGCACTCTACCACTTGAGCCACAGTGCCGCTTCCGGCTTTTTTCTTTTTGCTTATGTGGTGCTGAGGAATTGAACCCAGGGCCTCATGCATGCAAGGCAAGCGCTCTACCACTGAGCCACCTTCCCAGCCCCCCCCTTTTTTTGTCGGTCATGGGGCTTGAACTCTGGGCCTAGGCGTTGTCCCTCAGCTCTTCAGCTCAAGGCAAGTGGTCTACCACTTGAAACACAGCACCACTTTTGGTTTTCTGAGTGGTTTATTGGAGATAAGAGTCTTGTGGACTTTCCTGCACCGGATGGCTTTGAACAGCGATCCTCAGAGCTCAGCCTCCTGAGTAGCTAGGATCACAGATGTGAGCCACCAACGCGCAGCCTCAATAATTTTTTGTTATTGAAACACAAACAAATGCTCCAGGGATCAGAATACATCAAATTTTCAGGTAGATCTTTATTTTTATCATTTAATATATAAAATAGTTAACTAAGCATATGTATAAGGTGCAGAGTACACTTAAGGGACTACTTATTTAGTGCAGGAAATCAAAGTAAACCACATGCAACTGGAAACAATTTTCTTATAAATTTATGAAATTAAAGAAAAGTATGTTTAAACACTGAAGCAATATTTGTGACCTTTATTTACTTAATTCTTTTTTATAACACTTGGCAATAGTACTATGCCTAAAAATAATAACATTGATTTATTTGATAATATTTAATGGCTAAAATTAAGACTATCTTTTGTAACTTATTTTATATAATTTGAGATTTATTTAAACTAATACATGCCTTCCTTCAAAACTATATTCCTTTCCATTTTTGTAAGATAAATCATTTTAAAATGACACAATAAAGATGATTGTGCAATGAAAGTGTTTCAAAATGAAAGTGTTTCAACTATTCCTTCAAAGCTATCTATATCCATATTTATATTAATCTATTTATATGTATATACTCATATATTTAATTAGGTTCTTGCATTTTGTTTGTGTGTTTCCAAAATGACAAGTAAGTTTACTAATTCTAAGTTGCTGCAAGTTTACTAATTCTAAACCTGCTAGGTGAGAAGTGGTTTTTACCTGGAGTCAGATTGTCTCAAATAAAAATCTACTTTTTCAGAGAACAAACAGACATATAGACAGATAGCAGGGAAGGAAGAAGAGGTCTAGTAAAATGCTCAAGGCTGTGTAAAATGCTAAAGGCTGTATAAAGAAGAGAATACAAGTTATGCATTAAAAGTAATTGAGGAAAAACCATAGAGATGTCCTATTTTCTTTCCTTCATCCCTTCACCTAGAAGAGAAAGGAGAAACAGAACTTGGGAACTTCAGGTTGTTACAGGGAAAAACTGTGTTTCAAAATGTCTTCCAAGAATCACAGGAAGTTTAAATAGTACCTAACTGGTTACACAAGAAACTCACCATATTCTGAATATGAAGGAAAATGAATATGGAAGTCATTGACTGTCACTGTTTTAAATAGGCAGAGCCAGTGGAAACTGCAAGGTATCAATTTTGGAAACCTGGAAGGATATAGTAATATGAAGTAAATCAAGGAAAAGAGATACACTGGGGACACATTTTCCCAATTTGTTGTAATTTTTGGAAAACTGTAAGTTTCTCAAGGTGTGCCACGGGAAGAGTATACTGATCATATAATGTTCTTTGCTAACTTTTGTAAGTTGCAAAAGACTAATCATCAGATTAAATAACCAAAAGTACAGCAGATAGGAGGCCAATTTAAAATTGTCTTATCACATGCATCTGAAACTAATTTGACATTTCTGTATTTGTAATATAATTAGTAACACTTGCAGACCTGTGTTCTAAGGAAACATAGCGTGGTAACTGTTGAGTTTGCATATATTTCTGGGAATCAGCATGGAAGAGAAACCTGATCTTGGGTCATTAAGCAGCAATGGATAAGCATTGAAGAATAATGAGAATCTGTTAAATCTGCTTAGGGATTTGCATACTTTAAAAGAAGCATATCAAAGATTGTAGACTTTAATCAACTTCAGTTAACATAAACATTAAGTTGATAAATCAAGAAATATATAAATACACACATATATCCAGAAATCAGTTAAAAATTGGAATATGTTTTGAGAATAAATTTTTAGGCAATGTTATTATATACATGGGAGAGGGTATACTTATAAAAATAAATATGGCTGGGGTCATGAGAACACTATGAGACTTTTTGTGGATTACTGAAATACTATTATTTGGTGCACATACATATACAAGGCACAGGCAAACACAAGTATCTGCAGATACACAATACACATATAAATAGAGGAAGAGAGGTGAAAAAAATCTCTTATAAACATATTAGAATAAGATCACCCTGTTGGAATAATTTATCACAAATAGATTTTTGTTATGCAAAGCATTACATTTTGCTAATGCAGGTGGTAGGGATTGGGGTGAATCCAGATTATAAAGGAATTATAAAGGAATAAACACACACACACACACACACACACACACACACACACACACACACACACACACAAACACGCGCGCGCGCGCGCGCGGAAGGAGAAAAACATTCATCATAAAGCAAACATAAATCCCAGAATAAATCATTTAACATAGTTTGTAGGTGAAATGTGTGGTATTATTCAGTGTGGAGAAAAAGTCCCTGAGGACTGCAGCCTACCATCCACTTGTTTCAGTGAAATTCCTTCCCACAAGAGCTCAGGTTACACCAAGTCCTGGCCACACATTACTTTAACTTTTACTTCCACATTTGATTTTACACCAGGAGACTGCATCCACTCTCATTCACTGATTAGCCATCCACATTCATTCATTCATTCATTCAATTCATTCATGCACATTTCTTCTTTCTTTTTTTTTTTTGGGTCCGGTTGTGGGGCCTGAACTCTGGGCCTGGGCACTGTCCCTCAGCTCTTCAGCTCAAGGCTAGCGCTCTACCACTTGAGCCACAGCGCCACTTCCGGCTTTTTTTCTTTTTGCTTATATGGTGCTGAGGAATCGAACCCAGGGCCTCAGGCTTGCAAGGCAAGCGCTCTACCACTGAGCCACCTTCCCAGCCCCATTTTTTTCTTATTTATTACTCTGTTTATTCATTTTCGACTTTTTCAAGTTAGATTCGGGAACAAAGTTAAACAATGAGATCATTCAAGTCTCACCAGTGCAAAAGCTTTGCTCTTGATTGCCTTTGTTATCTCTGCTGGCAGGGAGACTTCGAGGAAATTGCCACGTGGGAAGCAGACTTGGTCAATCAATATACTTTGTTATCATTAATTCCCAGCCACAGTGTTGCCGCTGCCCTGGCTGCCAAGCACTCTCACCTCCTGGGAGACACCTTGAGAGCTTAATTAGTTTGCAGTTGGCCATAATTAGGTGCAAAAGGTGGCCTGAACGAAACTCTTAAACATCCTGACAGGAAGGACATGCAGAGTAGAAGTTAACAGCTAAGTAAACTACAGCATTTCAACTGAAAACCAGGCATTGAGATGTTTTGAAAGCATTAGCTAGAAGCACCAGATGAACTCATGATTACTGAGGATAATGGACAGCCAGCAACAAGAAACCACGGTCAGAAAAACTACTCAACAAAGGAGACTTTTTAGACTCTAATAGGCCATACTATTCCTTAGTACTATTTTTCTCAAAAGTAAAATTAGATGGCCATTCTGGACAATGACCTGCTTTTCACACCTGCTATCAAAAGCTCTCAGGAGGATTTACCTTGTGAAATTAGGGATTTCACTCAGCTCCTTCAGCACAACACTAACAATGGTTACCAATAGTTTGCCATTTCTCCTATGCCCAACATGTTGCCTTTCATTTGATGTTTGCAGTGATGATGAAAGGAAATGTTCAGGACACCATCATATAAGTGAGATTACAGAAAGAGGCCACTGGCTCCAACTCCAATCTTCTTCAGTGAGCAAACTCAAATCCAGAAGTTTAATTTCTTAGTCCTTTCTCCTAAGGCCTATCAATTTGTTTGTGTTCAATACTTCTTCGAATATATGTACTATCTGAAGGAATAGGATATATTCTCTGCCAATACCTCCATGGAAATCATTTAGCTGCTTTAAAAATATGTAAGTAGAGTATAAGCCAAAAAGCAAAATAAATGACTTCTGAGAAGATTCAAGCTGTGTAAGTCCAGTCTCCTATAATGGCACACAATCTGAATGCATTCCATTATGCTCCAAGAGCTTCATCAAATAGATGACACAAATGGAAAACAAAATAGAAATCCTCAGAGGTAGGGAATGAATGTTCCCTGGGTTACACCTATAACCTTATCCCTCACTCTAGTCATAAGGCCTAGCGTTAATAGACCTGTCAGAGCTCTCTCCTTCCTCTTACTGGCCTCTAGAAAAGGCAGTCTCTAGGTAATTTTCACCTCTTCTAATTTTTGTTTCAAAGCACTATGCTTTTCATTTGTTCACTTTTGAACTAGCTGTCCCTCCTACTGCAATTCTTCTCCTTAAATCTAATTGATTTGCTTACTACTCCATCCACCTCAAGCACTCATAGTATAGAGAAACAGCCCAATTCATTTTTTAATAAGCGAGTGAGTGAATGGGATATGAATGAATATTCATTTCATAAATGGAAAATTTTCCCAGAAGTTAGATAATTTGCATGTTATATTGCTTGCAAATATTAGTCTATTAAGGGAAGGGGGGTCTATTTGCATTTTTATATTTGGTTGTATGGAGAATGAAGTGTCTCCCAGAAATGAGGAGACAAACTGCCATCCAACTAAGAGAAACTGTAAACAGTTTCCTGACACCTACAAAATGATTCAAATGCATGTCCTTAAAGAGTGAGTCAAAAGTTTTTCTTATTGAAATTATTGTACTACTCCAAACTATGTCCAGATCATATAAAACTGATTTTCATACTCACCCATAAGTGGTTTACAACATAAACAAATTCTATTAGTTCTTGCAATCCATTTGTCAAGATGTGTGCAAAGCTTTTCATTTGTTCATATTCTTGAAGGTGCTAATGCTACATTTGGAAATATATTCAAAAGTTATTTCAATAGGCATCGACTTGCAAGGCCCCATGTGAGTTCATTTGTGCCATGAGGGTGTGTGCTAGCATGCACTCCTGGGGGAGAGGGGCAAATGTCCTGCGCCCCGTGCCAGACTCAGGTGATGGTTTTGGGGAAATGCCATTCGTGCTCCTCCTAGTTAATTGTGTAGAGCTATTCCTCAAGATTCATTTTCTGTTTTTTAATGGAACCCCACCTGCACTTTGCTTGCTCTTTTATTACCTTGAATGACTCCATCACTGATGAAAGGTTGCTGATTGTTCGCATTCCCCAAGAAGGTCAACTTTCTGTCCCATGATTGTCCTGTGACTGTCCCCTGACTACAGTCTTGCCTTCTATGCCCCTATGCCCTATAGAAGTGTATGATGTTTTAATAAACTTTGTCTATACCCGCATGGTATAGTCCCTTTCTGCCTACCAGACACCAAGTTCCCGGGTCTCGCTGTATGAAAAGCAACAAATAGGAGATTCATTTTTTTTTTTTTTTTGTCAGTTGTGGGGCTTGAACTCTGGGCCTGGGCGCTGTCCCTCAGCTCTTCAGCTCAAGGCGAGTGCTCTACCACTTGAGCTACCGTGCCACTTCTGGTTTTCTGGTGGTTTATTGGAGATAGGAGTCTCACGGTCTTTCCTGCCCGGGCTGGCTTTGAACCGAGATCCTCAGATCTCAGCCTCCTGAGTAGCTAGGATTACAGGCGTGAGCCATCAGCGCCCGGCAAGGAGATTCATTTTTGAAGTTATTTTTAACCATGATTCTTTGTATGACAAATCTGAATACAAAACAAGATTACATCAGTGGAATATTTTAATAGTGTTTAAACACTCTTACGAAGTAAAGTTAGTTGAATAAAAACAAATTCTGTATGTTATGTAATACTATGTATATCACAGAGATATGACCAATAGTATGCAATATATCATGGTGTTTGTTGATGATAGAGTGATATAGGATTTATAGATGGTCACATCTAATTTTCAAAGTTATCACTAGTTGATGATATGAAATTCATAATAAATTATTATAAAGCAAAAGAAAGCAAAACAAGAAAATTAATAAAACTACCTCTTGATTAGTAAATTGATAGTTATTTTCCTACATAATTTAATATTTAGGTTATGGTAATCAGTTCAGAATCATTTGAAAGTGGTCAAATTTTCAAACCTAGTAAATTAGATTTGTTTGTTTTGAGCCAGTATTGGGACTTAAACTCAAGGCCTAGACACTGTCCCTTGTTTTTTCACTCAAAGTTGATATTCTACTCTACAATGCTACTTTTGTTCTTTGATGGTTTTCTGGAGATGAAGCATTTCGGGGACTTCCCTGTCCAGGCTGGCCTCAAATCATGTTCCTCAGATTTTAGCCTCCTGATTAACTAAGATTACATGTGTGAGCCATGGAGGTTTGGCTCACACATTGGGTTTTTGTTTGACACAGTACCATAGGTAGTCCTCATATTTATTCATGCTCATTCACAATCTTCATCTAACTGGATTTTCAAATGCAAAATCTGAAGATATGTTTCAGAGGGAAAGAGAACTACCATAAACAAAAACAAAATCAGGATAATTACAACAGAACATAGAATTTTAAAACATACTACTCTTATCATGTGAAGAGCATTCAACATTTTGGGATTCAGAATTCTTTGTTACAGCAATGTAGCTTGATAGAAGTTGGTCAGTTCATATCATCTGTGATACCTGGAAAAGTAAAAGGCATATGTATAGAAATAGAACTGTAAGAAATTTATAAGCTGGGGTGGGCTGGATTAGGGATAATAAAGCATGGGAGCCAAGGGTCAAGGGCTAAGTACACACACCTTGGTAGTTACAATGACCGTGACACATGCATTTTCTTTAGAAATCCCATTCCCCTACTTGACCATAGCAGCCAGGAATTCTTTTAACCTTGAACTAATGAGAGGTGTGGAATTTGAGAGAAGTACATCCTTGGTAAACATTTCAAGAATATCATCAGGTGGAATTTTGGTTCCTTTGACTAAAAGGAATTCATGTTAAACAAGAATGAATATCTGTGTCAATGAAACTTAATATATCTCTGAACTCAAATGGCATGTCAAGAATAATTTAGATATAGCAGATTCCCAGAACAAGAAGTAATATTAGTTAAAGGAAAGTTTAAACTATCCTTTACCATTTTTTACCTAGGGCAAATACCTCTTAGGTCAGAAAACTTTGAACATCTCTCTTCATCCATGTTCTGGATATATAATACCCTGTGCCTTGCTTGCTATACTTTGTTTTCCTTTATGAATAAACTTTCCTATTCTCTAACTGAACGCTGTCCTTCCTGTCCTTAAATTCTTTTCTTCAACTAAATTACAAGTCTGGTACCTGAGTTGAAGATATCTCCACTCCACCACCTGCAGGGACCTCCTTGACCCCTTTTGGTCCTGGTAAAAATTAGCAAGTACAAATCAAGGATGAGTTTATGGACAACATCAGAGGAACTGGAAAAAATGGAGATGTACCATTGAACAGCATAATTCCTGAAATAGACGGATATTTGAAATAAAGTATTCAGAATTTCATTTCTTTTTAAAATATTTTTAATTGTGAAAATACCATATAGAGGGGTTACAATTACATGGGCAAGGTAATGAATACATTTCTTATCAAGCATTGTTGCCTCCTCCTTTGTTTCCCCATCCCATCCCTTTCTATCAGGGATGGTGTCTAAGACAGAGTTCAAGCCCCATGAGCAACCAAAAAAAATATTTCTGTGGCTCAAGTGGTAGAGCACTCTTTTTAAAATATTTATAGTTGTATATTTGATTATCATAACTGGACTTGATACAATATCGTGCTTTCTAGCATTACATAGGAGGATCATAGTAAAATAATTGATGAGAAAATAACAACAGAAACTTATAAAAGTACCTGTTCTTGATGACTATATCCTAATCACAAATATTTACATCCTAATAACAACTATGTATAAATTAAATTGTAGGACGGTCTTGAATAATTCCATGAATGAAATGATTCTCTTCTTAGATAACTATGCTTGGGGGGATGTGGACATCATTGCACTCTTGTTCAGTCTTTCTATGATCAGAATATTAATTATATCATTCATTTTTTAAGTATATGGTGCATTTGTACAGTGTTAAATGTGTTTTCCAACCAGGAGTTATCTTGAAATTGTATTCAAGTATTCACAGGACTCCATTCATCATTCCTTCAAAGTTAGCTTGGTCTGAGAGTTTAACATGTACAAACTCCACCAGAGCTGTTTCTGTGACGGGTAATATAGCAGCATGGACAGCAAGCTCTCTGTCATGGAGACATTCAGGACAATAATGATAATACCAAATAAGTGAAATAATCTAGCTCTTTTTTCACCATGTGTAGAAGTGTAGAAGGGGTACATGAAACATCAAAAATGTCTCTTTGGGCCCAATTGATAATGTCAAGATAAACTGAGATGCACTATGCACACAAAACAAAGGGGAACAAACAATAAAGGAATGTATTGTAAATATTCTTTTTTAATTAATAATTGTGAAAATATCATACAGAGGGGCAAGGTATGAGTACATTTCTTATCAAGCATTGTTGCCTCCTCCTTTGTTTCCCTTCCCATCCCTAGCCCTCCACCTCCCCCCGTCCCAAAGCCCAGCCAAAGATTTAAAGTTCGTTTTTCGATATAACGTCTTGCACATCTCATTCTTAATGTCAAAAAAACTATGCACATTTTCTGGGTGCCCATGTCTATGACTTTGTACAATGGACATTCCTCCATTTTGCAAGAAAAGAAACTTATTTTAAAGGCCTCATGAAAGTGTAGGTATCTGAGCTGAGATTTTTTTTTTTTTGGTAGGTCATGGGGCTTAAACTCTAGGCTTGGGTTTTCAGCTCAAAGCAAGCGCTTTACTGCTTGAGCCCCAGTGCCATTACTGGTTTTCTGGTGGTTAATTGGAAGTAAGAGTCTCACGGACTTTCCTTGCCAGCACAGGCTTTGAGATTCGATCCTCAGATCTCAGCCTCCTGAGTAGCTAGGATTACAGGCATGAGCCACTGGCACCCGGCTTGGAGCTGAGATTTTACAGACAGCTCAGCATTGGGAGGAAGGTAATATACAGTGACGAAATTTAGTGGCATAACAAACGAAGTCCGCACAAAAATTCAGAAAGAATTCACAGAAAACAGTATCCACAATTATGTGATTTCATATGGCTAGAAAATTAAAGATTTTTTGACTGAAGCAGAAGTTCTGCCTTACAATATTTCTGAGAATTAAGAGTTTAAATTTTATTGTCATTGGACTTCACTCCATAGAATGAGACATTTTATAATTAAAATATGTGTAACCGGGCGCTGGTGGCTCACGCCTATAATCCTAGCTACTTGGGAGGCTGAGATCTGAGAATCAGGGTTGAAAGCCAGCCAAGGCAGGAAAGTCAGTGAGACTCTTATCTCTAATAAACGACTAGAAAACTGAAAGTGGCGCTGTGGCTCAAGCGGTAGAGCGCTCACCTTGAGCTGAAGAGTGCAAGGACAGCTCCCAAGCCCAGAGTTCAATCCCCACGACCAACCAAAAAAAAAACACCAAAAAACAACCATATAGGTGTAGTAGGCTTTCACTATAATCCTACCCTTCCTCATCTATGGTTTTGTTCTGGGAACTAATTTCCAGATGTTTGCAGCATGACCTAGAATTTAGTAGAAAGTGGACCAAGCAGCAATGTTGGCTTTTTGACACAGATTTAGTTTTGTAATCCTAGAATATCTCCGACTGTGAAAAAGAAAAGAGAATCAGTCAGATGTAAAGCTGAATTTGATTACCTAATGCCTGTAGGTGTAAGAATTAGGAACAATATGGGTCTGTACCATAATGGACACAAGATAAATACCAGAGTCTACAAGACTGTGCAAACTTATCTACAGAATAAGAGATTCTGTCTGGCAGATGTTTGTATTCATTGAAGAAGAACTGATTAATCACTGGGCCTTTGGTAAACAAGATGAAATAAGCAATTGAAATAAAAATTGGGAAGAATTGAAAAGAGAGAATGGAGAATGCATCAGAAATGAAGAGTTGAGTTTGGCTGCAAAAGAAATGGGGGAAGCTGGAGTTTTTGGAAAGAGGACAAGACTAACCTAGATTACAGGAAAATCCTTAGTTTCTCTTTTTGGGATACTATTTTGAAGGGAGAAATGAGGGAGGTATTAAATGTTTTGATGCACTTCACTGTGGATGATAAAAATTCAACTAGGATAATCAGTTGTATAAGTGACAAAATGAGAATTAATGATCCTAAACAGCAGCTCATCTATATGTCTTCTTTATTTTCTTATTTACAATTGTTATCTCTTTTGATTTAGTTGAGGTGGTATATTACATACCACAAATTCCTTATACCATAAGTGTTCATCTCTATGAATTTTGACAATTGATCTGGTGAAAATCTATTTCTGGATTTTATAGTTTCTATGTTAGTGTACTTGCATGCTTAAGTAAGTATTAGATTATTATGAACTTTGGATTGAAGTGAAAATAGTCTCACTTTGTTCTTTTCAAATAATTTTTCATCAGGGTACTGGTGGCTCATGTCTGTAATCCTGGCTGCTTGGGAAGCTGAGATTTGGAGGATTTTAGTTCAAGACTGGGTAGAAAAGTTCACAAAACTCTTTCTCAATGGTAAGCTGATATGATGGTGTGCTCTTTATGACACGAAGTTTGGCATAGATGGGTCATGTTCAGGTAAGTTTCTTCTGGAGCAGGAATTGAGACCCTATTTAAAAAATAACTAGGAGAAAACAGGACTGGAAATATGGATCATTATTGGTAAGACTGCCTTCCTAGAAAGTACAAGGCCCCAACTTTACACCCTAGCATCAACACAGACACACAGAGACATACAGAGACACATAGAGACACACACAGACATACATATGCATGCACACATATACACACACACATACAAAAAAATCTTTTAAAAGTTTTATTGCAGTCAAGTATTGGTTGCTCATTCCTGTAACAAGAGCTATTCAGGAGTTTGAGATCTGAAGATCACTACTAAAAGCCAGCAGAGGTAGACAAATTCAAGACATGCTTATCTCCAATTAAGGAGCAAAAAGTTAAAAGTAAGGGTAAGGTTCAAACAATAGAATACCAGCCTTGAACCAAAAAGTTAATCTGGAAGGAGAAACCCTAAGCTCAAACCAAAACACTGACACACAATAAGAAAGGGGAAACAAACATATATATTGTAGGTAAGAATATTAAATATGAGATTTACCTTCTAAACAATTTTTTTATGAGCACACAACTATTAGCAACCATTTTTCCATACTAACTCAATTATTTGAGATAATTTATGTAAGTTTGTCATGTATTTTCTCTGTGACTTCTTTTTAAATTATGAAATTGATCATTTTAAGTGCATTGTTGCCAAAGTACCCACTATAAAGTCTGAAAGGTATTCTATTACATACATATTTTCCACCTACTTAAGTGTTCATGGGCATGTAGATTATTTTCATGATTTTGATATTCTGAATAATACTTTAATAAATATAGTAGAGTGCTTTAGAGATTATGATTTCACACACACACATAGACGTTGCATGGTTGGATCATGTAGTTGACCTACTTTAAATTTTTTGGACTCTCCATTTTTTAATGATGGCACAAATTGTGCATTACCAGCAATGGGATGGAAATATGACTTCTTTGCATTCTTTTGCAAGCATTTATTACTTAAAAAACAATAATAGGTATGCTGGTGTGTGCTAGTATTTTATTGTGATTTAATAGACATTTTTGATGATAAGTGATTTTAAGCATCTTTCATATGCCTCTGGTCGTGCTTTGGAGAAAATTTTTGTTCTTGTAATTTGTCCACTTTGAAGTTATTATTACTATTGTTAGTAATATTATTAGTATCACTATTCTTCTGAGTTTGAGTAGTTTTCTAATTTTAATTTTTTCTGCATATTTTTCTTTAAAAATTTTTTATATTAAAGGTGATATGCAGAAGGAAGTAAGATAATGAGTATATTTCTCTTTTTTTCCCACTCCTAGGGAATAAAATCAGGGCCTGGGCACTGTCCCCAAGCTTCTTTTGCTCAAGGTAGGTACTCTACCACTTGAGCCACAGCACCACTTCTGTTTTTCTGTGGTACTGAGGAATTGAACCCAGGGCATCATGCGTTCTAGGCAAGCACTCTACCACTAAGCCACATTCCCAGCCCAGTACATTTCTTTTTTAACATTCTCCTCCTTCTCTCCCCCCTCACTCTACTCCCCACAAAGTTGTAAAATTCATTTTCAACATAGTGTCTACTGAGTGTCTCACTGTGATTCCCCTTCCCATTCCCAAATCAGATAAACTTATGTAAAAGACAAAGAGTACAGAAATAAAAAAAAAAAAAAACAATGACAACTTGGCATATAGCAAAGGGGGGAAAAGAAAGAAAAAAGAAATAACTGCAAACAGTATAATAAAAAAAAGAACACCTCTTGATCCCATTTCTCGGAGTTCATTTTGATAAAGATCATTTTATATGGTTATATATTCATTGCATTTGAGCCACTGTAATCCTCTCCTAAAAATATTCTAGGCACTTTCTAGTTATTACAAATGAAGGAAACCATGCAGCCTGTGTTCCTTTGGGTCTGGTTTACTTCACTTAATAGAATTTTTTCCAAGCTTTTCTGTTTCCTTACAAATGGGGAAATGTCATTCTTTCTATTGTGTAATTTGATCATTCACCTTTTTCACATACATGGTTTGCAAATATTTTCTGTCATTTTTTAGTTTTATTTGGCCAATTGTTTTTTTTTGGTATGCAGAAGTTTACAAGTTTGATACAAATTCATTTGTCTATTTTTATCTTTGTGGCTTGAGCTCTAGGTAGCAAATCTACAAAAATCCTTATCAAGACTTTCGTAATGAAAAATTTCCCCTATGTGTTCTAGGAGTTTTATCATATAAATTTTTCATTCACATTTTTAATATATTTTGAGTTGTCTCAGACACAAAGCATAAGCTAAAGTTCCAATTTCATTCGTTGACATGTGAATATCCAGCTTTTCATTATAATAGATTTTGAAGAAATAATCCTTTCCATTGTATAGTCTTGACTTTCTTATCAAAGATCAATTGATCTTTGGCTTTATTGGTAGGTTATCTCTTATCTTCCATTGATTTGTAGGTCTGTCTTCATGACTATAACAAAAAGATTTGATTACAAATACATTTTATAGTATTTTTAAAACCAAGGAGTACAAACCTAGAAAGCTTATTTCTTCCCATCTTCTTTAGCTTTTCTGAATATTCATACTTATTGTGATACCCTAAAATGTGTAGAATTGTTTTTTCCTGTGCAAATAAAGTAAAAAGAATTTTCTTGGAAACTATATTCAATATTATTAAGTCTTTAAATCCATGAAGACTAGATTCCTCATTTTTATTTTTTAAAGTTCTAAATCAATATTTTTTAGTTTTCAATAAACAACCTTTTAAATTCCTTCATTACATGTACTTTTAACTTGAAATTTGTTCACTAATTATTTAACTTTGTTAGTTAAATTAATATTCAAATAATTTCTTTTTTCATACTGCAGTAAATGGGATAATCCTGTTTACTTTTTAAATAGTCCATTTCATTGTGTAGAGATGAATGATTTTTACATGGGGTTGTGATATCCTGTTATTTTATCTAAATAATAAAATTGACTAGTTAACTAATTTATTAACCCATAGTTTCGGGCATGACAAGGAAGTTCTCCACAACTGAGGTACATCCCAATCCAGTTGTTTTTCTTTAATGAATTCTTTATAGTCGTTATATCATCTTTAAAGGTTATCATGTGACTTATTTCTCTCTAATTTAGATCCTTTTGATTTCTTTCCCTTATCTCACTGCATTGGCTGGAGTTTTTAGTGTCATATTGAATACAAATGATAATAGTGAGAATCTTTACTTTGTTCTTGATAGGAAAGAAAGAAAATCAGCTTTATTTCATTGAGTATTATGTTTCCTGTGGACTTTTTAGATGTGGCTTTTGTTAAGCTGAAATACTTTGCTTCTAGTGATATTAGAATCATGAAAGGGTGCTGAATTTTGTTAAAAGTATTTTCTGAATATATTGAGATGATAATGGATTTTCATTGTTTATTCTGTTAATGTAGAGCCTCACATTAAGTTACTTTCAGATATTGAATCAGTCTTGCATCCTAGAAATAAAAAACGCTTAGTTGTGGTATGTGATTTTAATGTGCTCATGTATTTGTTTTGCTATTATGTTGTGAGTTTGCATCTGTATTTTCCAGGATATTAGCCTGTAGGGAACGTGTATGTGTTTGTGTGTTCGTGTGTGTGTGTGTGTGTGTGTGTGTGTGTGTGTGTGTGTGTGTGTGTGTGTGTTGTCTTTTCTGGCTTTAATTTCTGGATGTTATTAGCCTCACAAAATACATTTGGAAGTGTTCTCTTCATAGTTTTGGAAGCATTTGAAACGAGTAGAACTTATCCTTTAAATGTTGCCACCACTAGTAAATAAAACCATCTGGTCCTGAAGTTTTCTTTGTAAAGCAGGCATGTTTTGATGGGTGATTCAAACTGCTAGGGAAATGGAGAAAGGGAGGAACAGGCCAGATGCTCCATCTCAACAGGTGAAGACAGTTATCAAGGCAAAATGAGGGGTAACAAACCTTCCAGAGGGTTTGGAGTTTGTACAAGCAGGTGGGACTGGAGCAAGGAGATTTTATGGGGTCTGAGCAAGGAGACAGAGGCTGAAGGAAACGGGGACTTTCAGATAGGGCCATAATGGAATGTTCTCTACTAGACTCAGGACAGATTGTCTTTCCTGTACATCAAGCACATCCATGCATACCTGAGGTTATGCACCTAGGATAACAGGGTAAGGGTCGATCCTTGACTTACAGATTACAGATCTATTTGGAGTTCTATTATTTATGCATTTAATCATTTATTTAAAGTAATAGGTTTTCTTTATACACATATTTTATCTTTAAATAGTTACACGAATAGATTTCAATTCAACATACCATGTTTTGTGTAAGAAGCATATTCAGCAGTGTTACTTTTTCATCTTTCTCCCACCCTCATCTATCCCAACCCCACATATTTCCTAGTTCTCCAACTAGTTCCTCAACTAGTTTATTAGGTCCTCTTTTTACTTTAAGTACATTGAATGTTCTTACTATATGCAAGGCTGGCATTTGCTAGGTGTTATGCCACCAGAGTCATGCCCTAGCACTTTTATACCTGTGTTATCTTTTTGATAGCATCTTTTGCCGAGGCTCTTCTAGCCTACAATCCTCATAATCCTTTCTTATTATTTGGGAGCACTACCAGTGTATCAGTTGAAATTTAGTCTCAAGTTTGCCTGAGAAGTCTGTATTTCTCTTATTCTCTGCTTCCATATTTACTTCTTTATAATGGTCATGGTAGGTTTCATACTTCTAAAAATTTGTCTATTTCTTCTGCATTATCTAAAATATAGGTAGATATTAGGAATCTTCTATATTTTTCTGTAGCATAAATTTTGATCTTTCTCCTTGTAATTTTGATTTTACTTAGTGTCTAATTTTTATTTTTGATCTGATTTTTTGATGCTCTTACCTACTTTTAAAATATATCTATTAATAGTTTATTCATTCTCTGTTCTGCTCTATTTAATTTATTTCATCCTGTAATTCTTTGAGAGAAAATCTATTCATTGTGAAATCAATTTTTCAACAGATTCATGTTGTCCATTCATGTTGTCCATTCCTTATTGAGTGACTTCTGGTAGGTTTGGGATTTTGAACTATGTATCTTTCCTACATTGTTAAATTTAAGGATTTTAGAAAGACTGGTTTTCCAGCATGGTTGGAACTTGTGAGTGGCTTTATTCAACAGTATATGATAAAACAATTGGTTTTATTTCTAGGATTGCATTATGGCATAGGATACTATCTATTACTAGTAGGTTAAGCAGTTTATTCTCTTACTCACATAGATGTATTTTAATTGCGAAGGTTTGGTTAAGCAATTTTATTTCTATGAATATATATATATATATATATTTATATAAAGAGAGAGAAAGAGGAAACTATACCATTTAAATAAGTAATTCTTTATAAATTTTACATCTATGCAATTGACAAAAGTGATCAGAAATGAACATGAGAATACTTTTCAGCAACATCTTTTTAGCAATTTCTAGGTTATTTTTAGAGTCAAAGACCTGTACTTCTTTTATTAAATTTATTTCTAATTATTTCACGCTTCTTCTTAGCTTCCCAATTTTATTTCCAGCTTGTTCATACACACACATATATATATAGATAGATAGATATATCTAAGATAGATAGATATAGATATCTATCTATCTATATAGAAGATACAATAGAGAGGGGTTACAGTTACATGAGTAATGTAATGAGCCCATTTCCTATCCAGCATTGTTATCCCTTCCTTTGTTTTTCCCCTATCATCCTTTTCCTCTCCGCCTCCCCAACTCTTCCCTTCCCACCTCCCAAAGTTATGCAGTTCGTTTTCAACATACTGTCTTGAACATCTTGTTGTTACAATGGGTCATCCTGTATCCTTATTTCATCATTTTGTTATATCCCTTCCCCTTCCCAAATTAGAAAAAAATGTTTATACAAGGTGCAGGGCACTGGAATCAAATACAGTAAAAACACATAGTGTTATTTTTAAGCATATATAATTCCAGGTGGATATTATATCAGTATTATATTTGGCAACTACATTGGACTCATTTATTCTATAATTCTTTGAAAAATATTGTTTTTGAAACCTTCATTTTCATTAGAAGTAGTATTTTAAGTAGCTATAAAAAAGGAGTTACAATTTAACAAAGCAGTTTATGAATATAATATATCTTGATCAATGCCACCCCTTTCATCATAATTACCCACCCATCTACTACCCACCCCTTTCCCCATCCTTCTTAATTTTGTAGAATATCAATTAGATTCTTGTCTGTATTTTCATTCCTACATAAGGAAGAAATTTGTAAGAACTGATCAGTCCACTGAGAAATTCTTTTTTTTAAATTTATCATTAAAGATTTTTCTTTCATTTTTTTAATTTAATTTTATTGTCAAGGTGATGTACAGAGGGGTTACAGTTACATATGTAAGTGAGTACATTGTCAAGTGTATTCTTTAGAATTTCCTCATAAAGATTATATGATGTATGTAGAGACCATTTTAACTATTTCTTTCCAAAATAATGTTTGTTTATTTTTTGCCTAAGCTCGAACTGCTAGAAAACGATCCAGTACAAAATGTAAGAATAAAGACCTTGTCACACACAGGCAGCTCACACCTGTAATTGTAGCTATTCAGGAGGCTGAGTTCTGAGGATCTGGCTTAAAGCCAGACAGAGCAGGAAAGTCCATAGGACTTTTATCTCCAATAAACCACTCAAAAAAGCCAGAAGTGGTGCTGTGGCTCAAGTTCTAGAGTGCTAGCCTTGAACAAATGAAGCTCAGGGACAGCGTCCAGTACCTGAGTTCAAGCCTCAGGACCAGAAAAAAAATAGTTATACTATTTTCCATTTATGGAGAAATCACATAATCTTTCATGATTAAATACAAACGTGATATCACCTTAAAGTATCTTGATATATGGATATAAATTGAAACATGTACAATTTTCGTATAATCACACTTACAAATTCAAGCAGGATAATGACAGTGTCATGGATAATGTTTTATCTTAGAAACTGTTATAGGGCCAAAGTTCAGTGAATTGTCGTGCTGCCTTTAACATCATGACCATTATCTCTGGCAAGTTCAAGTGGAATAAAAACAACTGTTCCTGACCTCGTGGAGTCACTACTCTAATAACTGCATTTTACTCCACTACTGCATCCAATCAAACAGTTCTGACTGTGGTAAAAAGCTTAAAGGGTTGAGTTTGCCCTTGACAAGTTGTCAACTTAGTCATATCTGTGCTGGATTGAAGGGCGTAATGAAGGTCTCAATGTCTTGTGTTTGCTGATTTGATCCATAGGTGAAACTGCTAATGAGTGAATTATTACTCACAGTTGAGAAACTCATCATAACACAAAAATGCAACAACAAAAGCATCTAATCCCTTAGTATATTCTGAGAAGACTTCATCTATTATTCTCCAAATCGTGTTTTGCCACAGAGAGATTTTAATTGCTGACCTGTGAAGCCTCATTAACAGTACTGGTTGCAGTGATGGCAGGCAGCTTCATATCAGATTTTAGGGGAAATGACTCCAATATCAATGATATCTCCACCAGTTTCTTATAATTCTTCCTCTTCAAATTGCTGCAACATAAGGTTTGATTATTTTAATTAGCTGTAAGGCCTATTAAGTCCAACTTTAGAAAGCTTATTGGTTTTGTAGATAGCCTTGGGATCTATTGCTATTTTCACCATGTTGGTCTTTCCAATCCAGGAGCATGGGAGTTTTTGCCACTTTCTAAGTTCTGTTTTGATTTCCTTTTTCAAGTTTTTAAAGTTTTCATCATAGAGATCCTTCACTTCTTTCGTTAATTCCTAGGTATTTTATTTTTTGAGGGGCTATTAAGAATGGAGTTGCTTTCCTAATTTGAACCACTCATTTCTCATTGTTGGCCTACAGAAAAGCCATTGATTTTTGAGGGTTAATTTTATATGTTGCTACTTTGCCAAAGTTTTGAATCAGCTTGAGTAATTTGAGAATGGAGTCTATGGGATTCTATAAATACAAGATCATGTCATCTGCAAAGAGGGAGAGTTTTTCTTCTTCTTTCCCTATTTGGATCTCCTTTTTGTTTGCATCTTGTCTTATTGCTGTAGCGAGGCATTCTAATACTAGATTGAAGAGAAGTGGAGAGAGTGGACATCCTTGTCTCGTTCCTGAGTTAAGAGGAAATGGCTTTTCACTATTAAGTATAATGCTGGCTGTAGGTTTGTCATCTATAGGCTTTATTGTATTGAGGAATGTTCCATGGATTCCTAATTTTTCCAGAACCTTCAGCATAAAGGGGTGTTGGATCTTGTCAAATGCTTTTTCTGCATCTATTAAGATAGCCATGTGGTTCTTATCCTTGCTCCTCTTGATGTGATGAATTATATTAATTGATTTACATATATTGAACCAGCTTTGCATCCCTGAAATGAATCCAGTTTGATCATGATCTATGATTTTTTTGGATGAATTGTTGAAGTCGATTGGCCAAAATTTTGTTCAGAAGGTTTGCATCAATGTTCACCAAAGAAATGGGTCTATAGTTCTCTTTCTTTGATGAGTCCCTGCCTGGTTTTGGGATGAGAGTTATGATGGCTTCATTCTTCAAGGAAATAGAAGAGGCAATTCAAAAATTCATATGAAACAATAAAAGACCCCCAATAGCAAAAACAATCCTCAACAGAAAGAACACTGTTGGAGGAATATTAATACCAAATTTCAAACTCTACTATAAAGCGATAGTAGTCAAAACAGCTTGGTACTGGCACAAGAACAGACCTCAGGAACAATGGAATACATTTGAAAACTCAGAAATGAACCTACAGACCTATAGCCATCAAATCTTTGATAAGGGAGCTAAAAACTAGAATGGAAGAAAGAAAGCCTCTTCAGTAAATGGTGCTGGCAAAATTGGTTAACTACCTGTAGAAAACTAAAGCTAGAACCTTATATATCACCCTGCACCAGAATCAACTCCAACTGAATCAAAGATTTTGGAGTCAAAGCAGACACTCTGAAAACATTACAATATGGAATAGGAGAAACCCTAGGTCTCCTTGGAGCAGGATGAAATTTCCTTAATAGAGACCCAGAAACACAACAAATCAAAGAAATGTTAGACAAATGGCATTGCATGAAATTGCAGCGCTTCTGCATGGCAAAGGACATAGCCCACGGATAGGGAGAAGATCTTCACTAGCCATACAACGGACAAGGGTCTCATATCTAAAATATAACTGAAACTCAAAAAATTAAATCCCCTAACAACAAATCTTCAAAGAAACACCTGCCCAATAAATAAGTGGGCTAAAGAGTTAAAGAAAAACTTCTCTGAAGAGGAAAGAAGGATGGCCAATTGACACATGAAGAAATGCTCAATCTCCCTAGCCATAAAAGAAATGCAAATCCAAACAACATTGACTAACTAAAGATGTAAAAGAACTATTTAATGAAAACTATAAAAAGTTAAAGAAAGAAATTGCAGAAGACTCTAGGAAATGGAAAGACCTCCCATGCCCTTGGATAGGCCGGCTTAATATAGTAAAGATGGTAATATTTCAAAAACTAATATACAAATGCAATGCAATTCCTATTAAAATCCCAATGACATACATTCCTGAAATACAGAAAACAGTCCAAAAATTTATATGGAACAACGAAAGACCTAGAATAACCAAAACAATTCTAGGGGATAAAGACAATATGGGAGGGCTATCCATGCCAAACTTCAAACTCTACTACAGAGCTATAATAACAAAGACAGCATGGTACTGGCACAAAAACAGACCCGAAGACCAATGGAACAGAATAGAAGATCCAGAAATAAATCCACAGGCCCACAGCCAGCTGATATTCGACAAAGGAGCCAAAGACATACAATGGAAGAAACACAGCCTCTTCAACCACTGGTGCTGGGTAAACTGGCCGGCCACATGCAGAAAACTAAAAGTGGACCCCAGCCTATCACCATGCACCAACATCAACTCAAAATGGATTAAAGACCTTAACATTAAACCTGAATCTCTGAAACTACTGCAGGACAGAGTAGGAATGACACTTGAACTAATAGGCACAAGAAGGAACTTCCTGAACAGAGTCCCAGGGTCACAACAAATTGGAGAGAGACTCGACAAATGGGACTACCTTAAAATAAAAAGCTTCTGCACAGCTAAATCTATCGCAACCAAGCTAGAAAGACAACCAACTAATTGGGAAAAAATATTTACCAGCAATATATCAGACAAGGGGTTAAGATCCTGTATATACAGGGAACTCAAGAAACTAATCCCTCCCAAACCTAACAAACCAATTACTAAATGGGCAAGGGAACTAAAGAGGGACTTCTCAAATGAAGAAATAAAAATGGCAAAGAAACACATGAGGAAATATTCATCATCCCTGGTGGTGAAGGAAATGCAAATAAAGACAACCCTGAGATACCACCTTACCCCAGTCAGAATGTTCCGCACCCACAAATCAACCAACCACAAATGCTGGAGGGGATGTGGAGAAAGAGGAACCCTGTTACACTGCTGGTGGGAATGTACACTTATACAACCACTTTGGAAAGCAGTCTGGAGGGTCCTTAGAAAGCTAAAGATTGACCTCCCTTACGACCCAGTCATACCACTTCTAGGCATCTACCCTGAACAACAGGAACCAGTATACAAGGACACGTGCACCTCCATGTTTATTGCAGCACTGTTCACAATAGCTAGGATATGGAAACAATCCAGATGCCCCAGCACAGATGAACGGATCCAAAAATTGTGGTATCTATACACAATGGAATATTATGCAGCCATTAGAAATGACAAAATAATGGCATTTGTAGGGAAATGGATGGAGCTAGAAGGAATCATGTTGAGTGAGGTAAGCCAAGAGCAAAGAGACAAACGATACATGGAGTGGATGCTAAATCCAAAATGCTAGGTGATACAACAAAACTAATAGGACTTAAGAAACAAAGAACTCCCACTCATCTGGTCATACAACTACTAAATATCCCCAGGCTGCTGATCACATGTATGGTGTATAACATGTGTACACCGTTATATGTTATAGACTGTGATAGACAATTTACTCCAGGAAAGTTAGAATGAACTTGTGACTTTAAATGAGCATCATTATTCCACAATACTGTGAAATTCGGGAAATTATGTAATCAAATAATCACAATCAAAAAAAAAAAAAAAGAACCTCGGGTAAGGTAGGGAGGAAAGGGATGGTAGGGGGAAAACAATGAAGGGGGTAATAATGCTCAATAGGAAGTGTACTCATTACCTTACTCATGTAACTGTAACCATCTGTATAGTATCTTTACAATAAAAAAAAAACAACATTGAGATACCTCATCACTCCAGTTAGAATGGCTAAATTCAAGAACTCTAATAACAACAGATGCTGGAGGGGATGTGGACAGAAGGGAATCTTACTGCATTATTGATGGGAGTGTAAACTTGTTTAACCACTTTGGAAACTAGTATGGAGGTTCCTCAAGAGACTCCACATAGAGCTCCCCTATGACTCAGCAATCCCACTTGTGGGCATTTACCCAAATGTTCACAAACAAGACACACTAAAGCTACCAGCATGACTATGTTTATTACAGCCTTATTTACTATAGCTAAGATATGGAACCACCCAGATGCCCCTCAGTAGATGAATGGATCAAGAAAATGTGGTATATATAAACAATGGAATTCTATGCCTCCATCAGGAAGAATGACATTGCCCCATTTGTTAGGAAATGGAAAGACTTGGAAAAATTCTATTAAGTGAAGTAAGCCAGGCCCAAAGAAACATAGGTCCCATGGTTTCCCTTATTTGCAATATCTAATATATGTCTGAGTCAAGCAGAAAAGGTCAGATAAGGTGATGTTAGGGAAATGAACCCTAAGATATGTATTCAAATGTTTTTTCTTACATGCAATTACTTCTAACACATTTATAAGATTATTTCTTTGTTGCTTTGTATGTCCCTCCCCCACAGTATAACCTCTGCTTTCACTGTGTTTGATGTCGGTATAATTTGTGGAGGAGATGGGGGAAAACAAATCGTTTTAATAGAGATACAGTTGGATCTATTGCAACAATGAGATGTAAAAGTCGTCATGTCAAAAATGAACTTTACAACTTTAGTGCGGGGTTGGGGGGAGGTTTGGGTGCGGGGACAGGAGGAGGATGAGAAGGGGAAACAAAGGAGGAGGCTACAACACTTGCTTGCTAAGAAATGTATTCATTATCTTGCCCATGTAATTGTAACCCCTCTGTATATTATTTTCACAATAAAAAAAAAAGGTTTATTGGTTTCTGCAGCTGAATAGCAGGTTGGAATTTGTGCTTGCATTTTAGTGTGAACAATTGTGTTCTATTTCAAGATTCATTTTGTACAACTACCTATGGTATGTATACATTAACTTATTTCTGTGCATCAATATGAAACAATGGCTTTCTCTTTCCATCTCTCTATGTCTTTTCCTTTCTGACTTCTGATTTCTATAAATTTCAAATATAAATAAAACAACTTTATGGATGTAAAACATAAATTTCAATAGAAAACCACTATATATATCTTAACAATGGCAATATTATCAAAGTTTTTCTTTCTTTTCACACTGCTTCATATTTCCTAATTTGCTTTCTTCTTATGGGCTCAAGTAGTGCCAGTAGCCAAAACACAATATTAAAATGAAGCACATTATAAGGAAACTCTGCATGAAGTCAAGCATGATAAATTCACTTCTAAAGTGAAGACTTAGAGAAAGCATACCATTAAAATATGATACAGTCATCACTTATGATATATAAGCTGATACAAGGCAGATTAAAAAAAAACCCTTCAGATTAATTCCCTGTCAAGTGGGGCCATAAACTTATCCTTCTACTGTCTACTCATCACATTGACATTTACTCTGTTACTGAGAGCCTTACTGTTTATCCAGGAGAGGGACATGTGGACTTCTCTCCTTATTTCCATGAAGAACTTAGTATTGAAAAAAAACCCACAACATTCTAGGTGTAATACCATAATGCACCTTCATATGAATATTTGAGTCATTTATAAATGAAAATTATGCACATAATTTTCAACACTCAGAAACATTAACTCTTACTGGTAAGGCAGACACAATTTAGTAGGTATAAAGGAATCTCTTACCATGTATACATATACATATATGTGAATTTATTCATTGAGAATTATGCCCTGTTATTGAAGTACTTTTTAGAGGAAAATAAAGCTAGGGATAAGTTTTTGTTCTTGGTGTTTAATTCTTTTCAGTGTTCTCCAACTTAGGATGAATGAGCTTATTGCCTTTGTCAAGAAAACATAAAGCTGTATACTTCTTTAGTATTCCATCCAGTCTAAATGAAATTTCCTCCAGTTAACAATGAAGGGGAAGTGTTAAACAAGTACACTAGGTTCAGTGAGGGGAGATTCTAGACCCTTTTAGACACTTTAAAAAAAGTAAATAATTAGTATTTCTTATTAACTTATTAAATATAGAAAAAGTTATGGACAGCAATGTTAGGTCCTGCTGCTGCTCCAGCTTTCATCTGAACTCTCCAGTTAAGAGCTTTCTCCTCCTTAACCCCACCTACACTAGGTTGTGGAACTGCCCACTTCTGGGTAGTCACATTTCACACATTTCATATGTATATATCAATGCAATTAATGAGTTTGAGCCTCAGGTGATTACCAGTGTGTTTACATGCATGTTTTTAAAAACTTAACTATTTTTGCTTCTCTCTATATTTATGGGTAAATATGGTTCAGGAGAAAAGTTATTAAATTAGGAAATTATTAAATCATTTTTAATTGTGTTTGGAAAAATTACCTTGAAATCGCTAGTCATGTCTTGCTATGAATTTATGAGCTAATATTACATTACTAAGTAATTATCAACAAGAGTAATAAGTTTACTCCCTGAATTACCTGACTTTGATTTAGAGATGGTTTCATTGTAAAGAGTAACCTACAATTAGCAATCCAAGCAGAAAAAAAAAAAACACTAATATGATATTACCTCATAAGATGATGTTTCAAAGTTTTCCTCTAAACTTTAATGGATGAAGGAAATTATATAAACATGCTAAACATCATTTATAAGCATAGATACTCATGAACATTTTCTTCATTTAATGAAGAATAGCATCATATTTATAGTTTAAATTATTCTGCTAGAACCTAAGGAAGGATGCAATTAGAAATAGTTGGTCAGTTAGAAATCTAATATAAGGATTCGAATTGAAACAGAGTGACAAACAGAATCCTGGAATGGGAGTGAGCAGGAATAGGAGGCTGACTATTTTAACATCATAATGATAATAACAGCATAATTATGATAATAATGAAAATTGTCATCATTACAGCAGCTATCATTACTGACTGCTAACCTTCTAAAACTCTTCGAGTCAGCTCACTAAATTTTATAGCAACTTATATATAAAATTAACACATTCTTACTAATTACAACACACATTTTTGTCTTCCTTTGCAACTCTTCCTCTTCTTTTAGTAGGTGTGCGTGCATGTGTGTGTGTGTGTGTGTGTGTGTGTGTGTGTGAAAGAGAGGGAGGGGAAGAGAGAGAAAGAGAGAAAAATCCCTGTGTAAGGCTATTGAAGGATTTTAAAAAGTTGAGAACAGGTGATTTCAGAGCAGGTGGGTGATTATTTTGACCTTTTATTTTAATCATTCCCTCAAAATGGACCACAGACCTTTCTGTATCACTGCAAATTTGCTGGACATGTAAATCTTTGTGTCTGCCCTACACATCTCAGTCTTTGAGGTTTAGGCAAGTAAAGTTTTAACTTTTAACTTCCTGGTGAGTCATAGGCACGCACATAATTTGCTTTATGCTGTCCATCAGCACAGTCCTTTCTTTCCCAATTATTCAATAGTCTTTCAGTCCAGTATTTTTGCTTAGCATTATACACTTACACATACACACACAGAGTCACACATACTGCTTCACTCTAATTTTACAATTAGTATTCAAAGCTTCACCTCACCTACGTTTATTCCACCGTACCTCATTCTTAGAAGTAGATAAGCTCTGATCAATTTAGGGCATTTGGGTGATTCAATAGCCCTTCTTTGAAGACTTCTTATTATACAAAAGTAGATTTGGAAGACCATAAAAGTTTTCTTTGTTTCCTTAAATTTATCTCTTTCTCTTCTAATTTAGATTTTAGGCTTAAGGTATAGAAATATCTTCTTTGCTAGAGACCCAAAAAGATTGTATAGAAGAGTTGGTGGTTAGAAAATTCATATGAAATCCTACTAATAACAAAATCACATCACTGGTAATGATATGTGTCAGGAGCCAAAAGGGAGTCTCTCAACATGATAGGCTTGACTATCTCACTGGAACATCTTGAGGCTGAGTTTACAGAATCCGACCCTCATCCTGCCCTAAGCAAACATCCTGCAACTGGTAACCACCACCCTTTCCCCCTGCCCAAACAAACATCCTGCAGCTGCTACGGCCAATGAAAAAGCTTCCTTATTCCAAGCATATAAATACCCCTGTGTGAAAAATAAAAATTTGCAGCTTGATCAGAATCCCTGTCTTGCTGTCATTCTTTGTGTCTCTTGTTCCTTCATTCCTTCTCACTTAGGTTCACTGCCCTCGTTGATGTCCTGCAGGTGGGGACAACTGGCGCCCAACGTGGGGCACGAGCCTCTGACTAAGGAAGGAACGCTGTCTTCTGGGAAATCTTGGCCAAATACAGTTCGTGATTGCCTCAACAGACCCCACCAAGAGACAGATCCAGGAGGACGATGCACCATGAGTGACCCACCATGGGACAAGCAATATCATCACATGATCTATTTCTGTCAGACCTCAAGGAGGCCCTCAAGACACGGGGAACATGGGTTAAGAAAAAGGATTTAGAATTTTTCTCATATATAGAGGACTTGTGTCCTTGGTTCCCCCTTGAAGGAACCATAGACGCAAAAAGATGGCAAAGAGTAGGAGATTGTTTAAAAGATTATTATGAAACCTTTGGTCCAGAAAAGGTCCCTGCTACTGTTTTTCCTATTGGAATTTGATTAATGAAATTTTAAAATGTTCTCTATTTGATAATGGAATTTTAAAACTTGTAAAAATGGGAGAGGAGGTTCTCCAACATGCCTCTCGTTCCCCCGCGGCTTGCCCATCAGTTGTATTAGATATGCCTTCTGGTCAATTTACTGAAAATCCTGTTCAAGAATCTAAAACCTCCCTAAAATATCTTGAAACTCCCTCTCAAAAGGTAGATGAACATTTTTATCCTGTACTCCAGGCTGCCCGTTCCCCTCAGGATAATTTAAGTCCCGAGGAGGAGGCCACCCTGGAAGACAAGGCAGCTCAATATCATCAGCTTGATTGGCCCCCACTTACTAAGTCACCCTCTACCTCAGACTAAACTCTCTACCCCAAATATTCCGCATCCCTCCTATGCGCCCCCTTCCTTTTGTCGCCTGGCCCTTCAAGGGCCACTGCCCCTCCAGATGTTTTTTCTCTCCCCCCTTTACCTAACCTGGCCCCTTTACACAAGTCTCTTCAACAAAGGCGAAAACACCTTCAACTTTTAAAAGAACTGCGGTCCCTTGATTATGAACTCTGTACACTGGCCTTGGCCGATACGCCAAAACCGCCTAATAAAATTAAGATTAGATCACACCATCAATCAGTCCTCGCCTTTCCAGTAATTTGGAGCCAGACAGATAGGACCTCAGAGGGTGAGGAGGATGAATCAGAAGAAGAGGAAAAGGAGAATGAGGAACAGGATACTGGGGATGAAGAGGAACAACCCACCCAGGGAAAAGGCCAACAAGAGTGTAAGAGGCTTAGCCTTAGGTTTGTTGAAAAACTTAAAAATGCATGTGCCCAATATGGCCCGACTGCCCTTATACTTTAGCCTTGTTAGAAAACCAAAGTGCACGCTGGCTCACCCCTAATGATTGGAAGTTTCTGGCCCGCGCCACCCTTAGTGGGGGTGATTTTGTTTTATGGAATGCGGACTTTAAGGAACGATGTAGAGAGACCATGCAAAAAATTTTGGCTAAAACATCTTCAAAAACCTGGACCTATACTAAGCTTTTGGGTAATGCGCCCTTTGATACCAATGCTAAACAGGTGCACTTTCCTGCCAGACTTTTGGCACAAATTCAAAACGCTGGCCTTTATGCTTGGAAGCGTCTCCCTCAAAAGGGATCAGCTACTACTTCCCTGGCAAAAGTTAGACAGGGGCCAGATGAACCCTACAGTGACTTTGTCTCGCGGCTTAACTTGGCTGAGGAAAGGCTTCTTGGGCTGAGTGAAAGTGAAAGTGCCTTTGTTAAACATCTTGGCTTTGAAAATGCTAACCCGGCATGTCAAGATGTCCTCCGGCCACATAAAAACAAGGGTTACCTCTCTGCATTCCTTAGGCTTTGTGCTGGAGTAGGGACTGCTCACGCCATGGGGCTTGCCATAGGTGCTGCTTTTACCAAGGCATTTCAAAGTTCAGTCCCCTGCTTGCATACTTGTTTTAATTGTAAACAACCTGGTCACTTTGCGTGTGAATGTCCCATAGGCAAACAAAACCAAGGGGTGATGCCCTTCCAAGCTACAGGTAGACCACTCCCTGCCACTCTTTGCCCCTAATGTGGTAAGGGAAGTCATTGGGCCAATGAATGTAGATCCAAAACAAATGCCCTTAGGCAACCCGTTCTCTCTCATGTTTCCGGAAACTTCCCTCGGGGCCAGCCCCTGACCCCAACTGTCCCCAAGGCAAGCCCATGGGCGATAGGGTTTGTCCCCTCCCAAACTCCTGGTCCAACACAAGCCTCCCACCTCTCTCCACGATTGCCTCCCTCCAGTGGGCAACCCCAGGCAGTGCAGGACTGGACCTCTGTGCCGCCACCCACACAGTACTAGACTCTGTACAAGGACCTCAAATAATATCCACTGGGACCCTGGGACCCCCTCCATCTCATATGTGTGCCCTTATTCTTGGAAGAGCCTCTGCTACCTTACAAGGTGTCCAAGTTTTTCCTGGTATTATTGATAATGATTATACAGGAGAAATAAAAATTTTGGCCACGGCCATTAATGGAATTGCAGTTATTCCAGCTGGAACTAGGCTTGCACAATTGGTACTGTTCCCATTAAATTCGAGGGGTTCTTCCACTGCTCAGACCACACTACGAGGAACTGCTTCTTTGGGGTCTTCTGATGCATATTGGGTTCAGCCTATCACTCAAAAAAGACCCACCCTCACCCTGCGAATTGAAGGAAAGGAATTTCAGGGAATTTTGGATACTGGTGCTGATGTCACAGTTATTTCCCAAAATATTGACCACCAAGTTGGCCCCTTACTTCATCCCTAACTGACTTTAAAGGCATAGGGTAGTCAAAAAACCCTTTGGTCAGCTCCAGGATTCTTAATTGGACTGACAAAGAGGGCAGTAGGGGAACTGTTACACATCAAATATTCCGTATGGATTTTGTCCCTGTTACGGGTCTTGGAAAATCAGGACAAGGAACCTTTAAACCCATCCAAGCTACCCAAAAAACAGATAAACATGGGCTTGGGTATTCGGATTTTTAGTATCAGCCCCAAGGTGGCTGCCAGATGCTTGATAAAACAGGTTAATGGCTTACCACAACCCAGGGGAAACTTTCCCCCTGAGGATGATTCCTTTTCTCTTACAGATGCAGCTAGAACTCCAGACATGGACCCTCCTGTTTGAAGTGTTTCTTTTAAAGGGGTTTTGTATACGGTGGCCTTGGCCCTCCAGCTACAAAAGAAATCTCATGACCACTAATTTGGTGTCCCCTGCGAATGCAAAGGGGGATTTAATTCGGCCCCCGTAGCTGGAGCCAAACGGTTGACTGTGGAAACAAAGTGGCTTACCTCTGCGCAACAGTACAGACCAACATTGGATGATTGCTTTAAATAGGCTTGTAACTTTTATTAAAAAAACAGATTGATCTCTTGGCTTCTAAGCCCATACAGGTTCATTACCATCGTCTTGATATGGCAGATGGCAGACCACAGACCGCAGCATTGAGATCTAGGATTTACCTCAGGCTTATAATTAGTGTTTTGCCATGAGCTTGTTCCAGTGGGAACCCCCCCCCTTTTTTTTCTTATTTAGAAAACCCTTCTCCTATTCATAACTACTGACCATTCAATGGGCAAGACCTATTGCGCCCTTGCCATAAGGGATAGGTTCGCCCCTCCTCCTATAGGCCCCTCCGCTTGGGGGGAGGATGGACCTGTGAGAGGAAGAAAAAATGCTCAAATCAAGGATGCAGGTAAGACTGCAGGGGGATGGATTTGCGAGATCCCAAAACCCAAGACCCCTGAGTGGCAAGCTCTGGCGCATGACAGTTGGCATGCATACCCACAAGCCATCTCCTCAAAAAACATGCCAAGGCCTGTAAACTTCCCCTCCCTGAGTGAGGATGCTCGCTCAGGAGCAGAGAAAACCCTGGGCCCTTAGAGGAACAGAGCCTCTGTCACCCCCTTAAAAAGAGCAGCCAACAATTGATGGTCAATTTTCTAAATAAGAAAGGGGGAGATGTTGGGAGCCAAAGGGGAGTCTCTCCACATGATAGGCTTGACTATCTCACTGGAACATCTTGAGGCTGAGTTTACAGAATCTGACCCTCATCCTGTCCTAAGCAAACATCTTGCAACTGCTAATGACCACCCTTTCCCCCTGCCCTAAGCAAACATCCTGCAGCTGCTACGGCCAATGAAAAAGCTTCCTTATTCCAAGCATATAAATACCCTCATGTGAAAAATAAAAATTTGCAGCTTGATCAGAATCCCTGTCTTGCTGTCATACTTCGTGTCTCTTGTGCCTTCATTCCTTCTCACTTAGGTTCACTGCCCTCGTTGATGTCCTGCGGATCGGGACAGATAAGAACAAAATTATCTTTCTTTTTTATAATTTTTATTTTTTATTGTAAAAATACTGTACAGAGGGGTTACAATTACATGGGCAAGATAATGAGTACATTTCGTATCAAGCATTGAATCCTCCTCCTTTGTTAACCCTTCTCAACCTTTCCCCTCTCCTCCCCCAATCCTACCGGCCCCCCCCACCAAAGTTGTAACCGTAAGATATGTATTCAAATGTTTTTTTTCTTTCATGCAATTGTTTCTAACGCATTTATAAGATTATTTCTTTGTTGCTTTGTATGTCCCTCCCCCACAGTATAATCCGTGCTTTCACTGTATTTGATGTCGGCATAATTTGTGGAGGGGAAGGGGAAAAACAAGTCATTTAGATAGGGATACGGGTGGACCCATTGCAACAATGAGAAGTACAAGTCGTTATGTTGAAAATTTTCTTTCTGAGAGCTGATTTCTTGTATATCCAACAAGGACAGGACCCTGAAATCCTCTAACACATTATCATCTCTGCTCTTTAAATGAGAAAAATGGAGTTTAAATGACTTTCTACTAATTAATCAGTGATTGAGAGCAGTTCTTCCTAAGTTTCCTCACCGAAAAGTTCATGCTTTAAACATGAAAAGTATTCTGAGTACCTCTGACATAGTTGAGAGTGTAACTTTGTGTTTGGCTTCACTTCAGAAGAAAAGAATTGAAGTCTAACCATTCATAATACCTTAATCTTCAAAGAATGAAAATAAAATGAGTTCTATAGCTTCTGATCTTATAAGGCTTAAAGCTTAAATATAAATTTGGATCAAACTCCTAACAAATAATAAAGAACATGCAGCTTCTCAGATTTTCCAGAATTCATACAGCAATTGCAAGGAGGAAGTTTTGGAGAAACACTGATGTCGTAGCACCAAGATTCAACTTTTGGCTTAACTAGAACTGTCTCTGACATCTGGTGTCACCCAGCCAAGTAAGTGAAAACTTTGCTGTTTTCTTAGTTTGACTTTTGTTGCTGGTGTTACATTTTTTTTTGTGGGGGGAGGGGTGGTCCGGTCGTGGGGCCTGAACTCTTGGCCTGGGCACTGTCCCTCAGCTCAAGGCTAGTGCTCTACCTCTTGAGCCACAGGCCACTTCCGGCTTTTTTCTTTTTGCTTATGTGGTGGTGAGGAATCGAACCCAGGGCCTCAGGCATGCAAGGCAAGCGCTCTACCACTGAGCCACCTTCCCAGTCCCCATGATGTTACATTTTAATTCAATCTTCTATGTATATTAAACACCATTTGGCCATTTTATGAATATTACAACCATCAGTCAGACATAGGCTCTTGTGAATTTCCACGTATGTTCAGCTGGCACAAAAACAGAAATTTTCTTTCAGCAAGCTTACTTAGGTTTAATATAAATTTCTAATTCAATGATGAATAAATAACAGCCATCAATTATTTATAAGAAATGCACTTAAATTATAATAACAATGATATCATGTACCCTGCTTTTTCCAACATTTAGTTATATTGCATGATTAAATCACTAGAATATGTTGCATAGTAAGACAATAGCAACAGTTTGCAAATAGCTGGGCACTGGTGGCTCATGCCTGTAATCCTAGCTACTCAGGAGGCTACTGAGGATCATGGTTCAAAGCCCACCCAGGTAGGAAAGTCTATGAAACTCTTATCTCCAATAAACCACTAGAAAACCGGAAGTGGCACTGTGGCTCAAGTGGTAGAGTGCTAGCCTTGAGCTGAAGAGTGCAGGGACAGTGCCCAGGCCCAGAGTTCAAGCCCCACGACTGACCAAAAAAAAAAAAAAGTTTGTAAATATATGTTGAAGGCTGGATTCTCTCACAAAACAATATTGGCTCACTGTTTCTTTGCATGAGGCCATTGGGACATTCTCACTTTTAGGTTTGTGGATTCACTTTCTTTAGAAGACTTGCTTTTGGTTAATAGCTACACTGTGGTTCCAAACCCTGTATCACCTACTTCCAAATGAAGATTTAACTTAACTTCCCCTTATTCCCGGCACTAATTGGTCTCTCATTCTCATTGACTTTCTGTAGCCTTTTTCTTTACTGATGTCCTTTAAGAAGTCTCAGTGTAGTTTCTGATTCAAAAGGCTGAGCTCCCCTATACCTGTTGGTTTCTCCTCCTAGTTCTTAGGTTAATGGTTTCTAGGTACATCAATGCAGGTCAATGTGAGTCTTGTAATCAGAGTTTTTCCTTGTGTGAATATCTAGCTCTGTTGCTAATCTCTAAATTGTAAAGCTTCCATGGATGTGATTAAGCTTTTATTTTCTTCTTACTATAACTCATTGTCTAACCCTATCTTCCTTTTCTCCCCCCATTTTCAGAAACATTGTCATGCCGTATTACCATGTAAGTCATGTTCCTCTTCCCAGTCTGTCTGAATTCTGCTCTTTCGTTGATAGAAAAATGAGTAGGCTGACAGCAAGTATAAACAGGAGACGGAATGAGTTCCCATGATCACATCTGAGACATTCCAACAAAAATCACACTGGGTTTATGTTTAAGCAGCATCCCTTTCATAGTTTCCCACACAATAGGCCAACACACACATCATCTGTATGTTCAGTACTTAAAATTTGCATTAAGAGGGTTCCTCACCCTGTTGTCAACAGTCTCTCCTGAAATGCTGGCCTCATATCTCTTCAGAATTATATTATGTCTTTTAATATCAGATTCTGTCTTCCCAATGGAAGTCTCTTTCGCTAACCTTCTTCTTTTTTCTTTCTTATTCTTCCTTTCCCATTGTTGCAATAATATTCTAAAATTAGACATAGTACCCACAGGACTGAGATTAGATAATGTCATCACACCTGGACCACTGCCAGTCAGGAAGAGCTCTATGATATGTGCATATCAGAGTATCCACCATCATGAGATGTAGGCTCATATAGTATTTGTACAAGTAGTAGCTATATCATTTCACTCAGGCAATGTAACAGTCTGAACCTGGATTCTTCCTTTTATTGACATCTATTAGTTATATAAGGGGTTCTATTTTGCCATGTCCATATATACATACCATGTACTTTGATCAGTCTCATTTCCTCTATTTCCTCCTTATTTCTCAAACAGTTATTAATTAATTTTATTTCTCAATAACCTATAAGTTAGGTATAAAAGGTTTTTTTCATTATATTTTTTAGGGGTGAGGAGTCTTGGGCATGAAATCAGGACCTAGGTGCTGTCTATGAATGTTATTGTTCAAGGCTAGTGGTCTACTACTTGAGCCACAGCTTCACTTCTGGATTTTATTGGTTACTGGAGATCAGTCTCATGGACTTTTCCTGCTCAAGGGCTGGCTTCAAACTATAATCTTTAGATCTTAGCCTCTTGAACAGCTAATATTACAGGCATGAGCCACTGGTAACTAGCTCAATGCATTTTTAACAAATATAAAACAGCATGATGTTCAATCTAGGAAAAGTGGCCAGATATACATTGAGAAAAATTTCTTTTTATGCTGAAGGAAATTTATATATTAAAGAAAATTCTCAGGCTAGTTTGACCCCAAAATTTTTAAAACAAAAAAAATAGCATTCACATAACATTAGTTATATCTTCTGGTAGGCATATATTATTTTTAAAAAGTCAAATGTCTCAGGGAAGATAGAATATATGAGCATGTTCATTTTAGAAGGAATTATTGGTAGGTATTAGCAAAGTTTCTTGGTTTTACTTTTTAAATTTTAGCATAGGGATATAGCTCAATAGTAGAGGATTATCCTAAAGTTCTGTTGGAAGAGAAATATCTCTGATTTTTATCCCTAGTTCTACGAAAAAAGAAAAGAAAAGAAAAAAATAAAGGTGTACCTGAGACTGAGTCAAAGGCCTTGCACATTCTACACATGTGTTTACCACTGAACTGCATTATTAATCAGCAAGAACTGTTCTATACCACAGCTCCTATACTTGAGGAATAGAAAAATTCATAGACATTTAATGTATCTTTTAGTTAAAAAAATATATGTGAATTTTCTTTCCAAGATAAGTCCAAATACTTTCTGAACTAAAAAGTGTTTTCCTTTGATCAGAGAAAGTATATTGATAAATGTTTGTAATGGATACAGATATTTGCTTCAGATTAATATATGGTTTTGATTGAGTTACTGGGATAATTTTTGTGAAAAATATCTTTCTAGGTATCTATAAATTTGGTGAATCATATTCAAAATCAAAATTTGGAAATGTTGTGTTCAGATTTAAAACATGCACCATGTTTTCTTTCCTGAGTTTTTATAATTTGGTCAGTGGTGGTTCCTTCTGATTTCTGTTGTTGCATCTGAAATGCAAAGCAAATAGGTGAGCATCATCCTAGATAACTTCCAATATTGATTTGAAAACATTAATTTGACATTTTAATTTATTTTGTCTATGTTCATCATAGAATGAAAGAAAATATTAGACATATTTCTCAGACTGTTTCCAGAACTGACAAGCCAGCCAGCAAACATTTCTCAAACTCCTCTTTTTATAAATGTAGGTGTTCCATCATAGCAAAAGCATTTTAGAAATTTAGCAAGCTCAACACTCTTAGAGTCCTATCAAAAAGCAGGTCAGATCAACCACTAACCCCCAAGGACATCGATCATTCCATTGTATTATTCTCTCAGCAGTATCTCTCCTCTTTTGCACCCAATGAGCTCCAGATCCCTGATTCAGCCCACTTAAAGTGATCTGATAAGTCCATTACATTCATTCACCATGTCACTGCAGGAAGCGTGGGACACCAGAGCTCAAGGGAGAGTGCCAAATTTTGGCAAAGCCTTCTCATGTTAATGTTAGCAAGGTAGGATTGTGGAAAGAGTCCAGACCACTGGAGTCTGCAGAATAATGAGCAATATAATCATTTCCATAGGGGCCTAGGTTTGACTTATGGATCTCTGTAAAATTGGGGAAGGTAAAACCTTTGCTTTCTCAGGGAATAATATATAATATGTATTATGGTCATCCATCATAAGGATTAAATTATTCAGGTACAAATACTTAGCACAATGTTACATATTAGTACATGCTAATAAAAATAATAGTAAAAACAACAACAATAAATACTAATAAATAATAAAATAAATAACAATAAAATAAATAATAAATTCAAGGTTTCTGGAATTCTATTTCGGTTGTTTAAAAGACTATGTTTGATTGGTAGCTTTTTCAGATGCTGACTGACTACTACTTCAAGTAGTCACTTTTATAAAATCCAAAACAAATGTTATTATATAATCTTTGCTTCCTTCTTTGCCACATAATGACAAAAAATGGTTTTTATTGTACAATCTATATTTGGAAAAAGAATCAAAGTCCAGGAAAATTTTTTTGTTTCAGTTGTTGTTATTGTTAATAATATTTTTAATGATGGTGACTAGGTTGGTTCTTACTTTTACAGGCAGACACACAGTTTGTCATCTCATACATATCAATTTTTTTAATATAAATCAATCAAGCCATATCTTCCTCCTCTAATGATTTCAATGGCATGCTACTCACCATAACACATCACTTCTTTTGTCCAGTTCCCAAATTTTATCAGTAGGATGAAAGTCAACCTGGAAGAGATTTTGCTGAGATAAGGATTGTTTTTTAAATCCAGATTCATTTAATTAAAACTTAAAAGTTGTGCTTTCAAACTCTGAGAACTTATGTTTCATTAACATAAAAATATTATCTTAAAAAATTAAGGGTTGATCTAATCACATATAAAAGAACACGATTACATGAATATGAAACTTACTTGTGATTATAAAATTGCCCGATAGGCTAACATGGTTAGAAAAGTTGGGAGACAGAAACAGGGTAGTTGCTTCTCATTTCTCTTGCCTTAGGAATTTGGTCAACTCAACAATCCTTGCTATAAAGCTGGGCTGTTAAGTAAGGACTCAAGTCCTAATTTGATTCATTTAATGACCATTTTCTGACTATCTGTGGTTTCCTGCAACTATTCCCTCCCTCTAATTACATCAGTAATAGTAGCAATTAATAATAGGAATTAGCCCAAAACTTCCTCCTAGAAAGTACCCTAGGAATTAGGATCTCTGTAAGAAATACAATGAAAGGAGTAAAAATGGCCTCCTTAAGAGGCTTGGCCACAAGACCTCAGAAAAATAAATAGTATCTACTTACATATTACTTAATGTGTAATACCCCATGCCCAGATTTTTCTGCATTAAAGGGTTATTACTTCTAACTAATCAACAGTTTAATCTACATGTATTTATTTATTCATTCATTTATTTATTTATTAGGATTTTGACATTGCTTATAGGCAAGGAGAAGATGATTAAGAATTTTTGCCTTCAAATATTATAGCCAAAACTATAAACAAACAACGTCTTCTTCTTCTTCTTCTCCTTCTTCTTCTTCTTCTTCTTCTTCTTCTTCTTCTTCTTCTTCTTCTTCTTCTTCTTCTTCTTCTTCTTCTTCTTCTTCTTCTTCTTCTTCTTCTTCTTCTTCTTCTTCTTCTTCTTCTTCTTCTTCTTCTTCTTCATCTCCTCCTCCTCCTCCTCCTCCTCCTCCTCCTCCTCCTCCTCCTCCTCCTCCTCCCCCTCCTCCTCTTCTTCCTCCTTCTTCATCTCCTCCTTCTTCTCCTCCTCCTCCTCTTCCCCCCCACTTCCTCCTCCTCCCCCTCTCCTCACCCCCTGCTTTCTGGATTGCTTGCTTCATTTTATTCCTACTCTTCCTCTCCCCTACCTCCTGCCCTCCCCCTCCCCCTTCCCCTTCATCCCTTCCTCCTCCTTTTTGCCAGGAGGGATATAAAGTTTTAACCTTTGCTTCTTCAACTGCTAAGGTCTACTACTTGAGCCACGCCATCAACCGTACATTTGCTGGTTATTTTGGAGAGGAAGTCTCCTTCCTTCTTTCTTTTTTCTTTTTTTAGTTGCAATTATAAACCAGGCCCCTCTGCCTCTGCCTGTAAACCTAGCTACTGAGGAGGCTGAGATCTGAGGATTGTGGTTCAAAGCCAGCCCAGGCAGGAAAGTCCATGAAACTCTTATTTCCAATTAACCACCTGAAAACTGGAAGTGGTGCTGTGGCTCACGTGATAGAATGCTTGCCTTGAGCTGAAGAGCTTAGGGTCAGCTCCCAGGCCCAGAATTCAAGCCCCAGGACCAACAACAACAACAGTAATTGTAAGAGTAATATACAGAGGGGTTACAGTGACATAAGTCGTAAGTGTACATTTCTTTTTGGACAATGTCACCCCTTCCCTTGCTCTCTCCCAGTTTTTCCCTCCCAGTATTAATGCTGCATTTGTTCACCCTTTGTCCCTCCATTTCTGTGTCCCTCTGGAAGCCTTTTTTAAAAATCACTATCTTTTTTTCTTTTTGTTTTGCTTGAACTCTGGGCTTGGGCACTGTCGGTCAGCTACTCAGCTCAAGGCACTTGAGCCACAGCACCACTTTGGTTTTCTGGTGGTTTACTGGATATAAGAGTCTCATGGCTTTGAACCATAATCCTCAGATCTCAGTGTCCTGAGTAGCTAGGATTGCAGGCGTGAGCTCCCAGGACCTGGCTAAAAAATTATTATCTTTAATTAGTTGTCCAAAGAAGTTATCAGTCTGTGAATACAATGCTTCTTGAGCTATGTTTCTCCTTTCATCTTACAGACTTTTCTTCCCATTTGGATTCAAACTGGTAACCTGTGGATTTACACTTCCTGCGAAGCTAGGGTTACTGGCTTTAGTCATGAGAACCCAGCAATGCTTTAGTTATTTCCCACATAGGTGACATGAAGTTGGGGGTGAGTGGGTAATGGTTGGGTAAAAGAATTTATTAATGTAGGCAAAATAAAGAAATCAAAGATTTATTTGGATGCTGTTAAAAACAGAATATGGCAACTAAACAAAGGAATATAGAGCGCTGAGACAGGGCTGAGAGTAGACTCAAACTTGGGTTGCGCTACTTTTGATAGGATTTAGCCCTTTTGTGGACCTCTCTGATGATTGTGTCTTCTTTGGATCCTGGTTTGAATTTTGCACATACAGGAACATTTTGCAATGTTTTACACGTTTCTTGTACTTGACTCATTTCTACATCCCATTAGGGACATTTTGTATGGTTAGCTCACTTCTATACTCCACTTGGCCTTGGGTACATTTTAATATAATTAGGTCACCTCCAGAAGATAGACTTGAATTTTGGTGAGGCTGAACACACACTGTGATCCTACCCTTATCCTCAGCATTGCTGGGATGGCAGGTGTGCAATCCATGATGCCCAGCTTTTCCTCAAGATGGGCTTGTTCTATTTTTCCCAGGCTGCCATTGAACTAAAAAACTCCTACCTCTACCTCCCAAGTAGTTGTTATCCCAGGCATGAGTCATTGAAATTGAATCTTTTTTTTCATATATCACGTTTTGCATAATTTTCTCTTATACAAATAACATATTTTGCCCTTGCTTTTATAATCACATTATTAAACTATCCCTCAGTTCTTTAAGTATAATATTTAATGCTGTGGGGAATGTGACTAATATGAGGGACAGAATAAGCCTTTCTGAAAGATTTATCTAGAAGCTGAGTGCCTCACACTTATAATCCTAGTGACTTAAGCGTCTGAGATCTAAGAATCATGATTCAAAGACAGCCTAGGCAAAAAAGTCTATGATGCTCTTATATCCAGTTAACCCTCAAAAAGCTGGTAGTGGAACTGTGGCTCAAGTGGTAAAAAAAAATCTAGACTTAACTACAAAAGCTTAAGGGTAGTGCCAAGGCCCAGAGTCCAAGTCTCAGGAGTGACATACACACACACACACACACACACACACACACACACACACACACACACACACACACACACAGAGATGTGCTAGAAATAACACCTCATCCAATTAGGTAGACTGCAATAGCAACTAATGACAGGGTCAAGCTGTTCTCCCATAAATGGGAAGATTTTATTTTTTAATTTTTCTTGGTTAATAATCATTTTTTCTGCCCTTGTAGCTTCACTTTGTTCTACTAAAAACTTGTGCAAACAAATTATAATTACTTGAACTGATAGCCTAATTTTTCCCATATATACACAAATCTTTTAAAATAATTGGTCAAGATCTTTCAGGAATGTATATTTGAGCATTGAAATAATATATACTGTTACATACGTACTAATTATCCTTCAAGATACCTTATTAGTAGCAACTATTTGTCTTTCTGTCTGTCTGTCTGTCCATCTGTTTGTTTGTTTGCAGTTCTGGGGTTTAATCTCAAGATCTGGCTTTCTTGCTCATGACTGGCAATTCATCGCTTTAGCAACAGCTGAAGTCCAGGTCTTTGCTGTTTGTTTTGCAGATGAATAGTAGCCATTTTGCCTGGTCCAGGCTTAAACTTCTAGGATTACCTTTCTAGTGAGCTAGAATTATAAGTGAGAGATACTAGTGACCAGCTTAGCAGCTGTTTTTAAGTCACCCACATAAAATAAGGAAGACTGATAAGTGCCAGTGTAGTTATTTGCGCACTGAAATATATATCATTGTCTCTTTTCTAGAAAAAAATAAGGAAATTGGTTCATTTTCATTTTAAAACTGTTATACTTAATGAGTCACTTATGGTTATAGTTTTAAATCAGTTTTTAAAATGGGTTATAAAAGGAGATATAGTCATGGGTGTAGCTGAGATAAATCTTTTAAAAGAATTTGTCATTATGCAAATATGGAAATGTGGATGTCTGAACTAGTGGGACAGCATGAATGAAGTACATAAAAATTATGTTCAGGTGACATTTGGGTGAAAGCCATCACACAGTCTTGCTCCAACAAACTTAGAGAATAGTAAGGTTATTTCCAAAAATCCTCCCTGATGTGAAAAAAATTCCTCCCTTGTGTGAACTGGCCTGATAAATGAGCCTTTGGACTTCCTCATCCCTACAGACAACTCTATCAAAGGAAAGTCTGAATTAGTATTTGTAATGACTGAGGTAAGTCTTAAAGCTAGAAATAAGATCCATGTATATGCTTATCAAACCAACAACTTTAACAATGAGGTGGGATATTATTAATTGTATGGGGATGAAGCATATTTTCTTTCTTTTACCATGTGAATATTTGCTTAGAAATTAAGACACAGAATGTCAGTACTCATCCTTGCCTCTTCATTGAAATAATGGAAAAGAAAGAACTAAAAAAAAAGAGATTAAACACACATACACACACAGACACACAAGTGGTAAAGGATGAAAAGGATAGATGATAGTGCCCACAAATCATTACTAATAACAAATTTACATGCTATTTGGAGCCCATTCAAGCTTATAAAACAGATTCTCATGCATTGCTTTATTTCATCCTTACTACAACTCTGTAGGAAAGGCAGTTTTGTATTTAGTTTTCTATTAAAGAGCAGCATGGAACCTAAAAGAGCTATGATTTATTTAATTAGTTCCACACTATAAGGCTGGTAAATTGTGGAGTTAAGAATCAAGATATAAAATTCCAAAATCTATTTCCATACTAGAAGTCATTCCAATTTGTGCACCAAAACTGTGTCTGAAAATTTCAAGAAGATGAAGGAAAGTGGTGTCCTTGGGTCTAAATGAAAATCTTATTCATCCCTAAACATCTCAGATCAAGTTGTTGACATGATCACATCAATGAGATTGTATGCCCAAATTTTCCTTTCCTGACAATTAGCAGAACATTTTATCTTCATCATTTTAACTTAATTTTTGATAGTTCCCCTACGTATGCAGATACATTACCCTGAGTTCATTCCTAGTATTCTGTTCAATAGAATTCAATTAAATCGTATACCAACTTTGACTGAACCCAACCACTTCAATAGTTTTAAATGCTACCTACACCTGGTGGCTTTCATAATCTCCTGAGCTCATAACCTAAACATTCAATTAGTGATGCATCGTTTCTTCTTAAATTTCTCATGACTCTTCAGCATCATTGTTTCCAAAAGTGATATGTTTACATTTATTTCCAGCTACTCTTCAATGTAAGGTACACTGTACACATATCTAATACATCCATACACAACCTGCAACATTCCCTCATTCTCCTAAACATCATTGCGACTTTGCTCCCTAAATCTAAAACATGCATTCTTTCTTGCTTAAGTCAATCTTGTTTTACATGTATGTAATAACTCTTAATTTGAATGTTTCTTCTCTTTACTCACACTATCACTGTTTAACTTACCATTTGCTCCTTTACTATAAGTACTAAGTTTATGGTTATAACGCATTTTGTTGAATGTCACCTCTTTCATCATTCTCACCCATCCTTCCCCTACCTACTCTTTCCCTCCCTCTTTTAAATTTTGTAGGACATACATTGAATTCTTGACTGTGTTCTCCCCCTCTTCTCTTCATTCATTTGCATGATCAATCCATCCATTTTCCTAGTTGTAACCAGAGTGATCTTTCTCCAATAAAACTCCGATGTCACCTCCAGTTACACTCAAGCATGTTCAAAGGCAAATTGAGACAGTTTCTCTCTTTTCCTTGTTTTCTCTATATCTAAACTCTATTAGTAGCTCACACTTCTTAAGTGATAACGCTATGCTGATTTATTACTTTGAGTTTCATTTGCTCTGGCTGATGTAATTATTATTATCACGACATTTTTCTCACCATCTGAATTTTAGTTCACTGGAGAGAAAGAATGGCATCTCATATACCATTGTAACCCTAGTGCCTCACACACAAAAGTCAGCTGGTCAAATCAAATAATGCAAGTGATCATAAATGGTGGGAGAGTGAACAAGTAGAACATAGATTTCTTCTGTAGTTTCATAAAGCAGGACCACCTCTCTAGCAGTTTGGTTGCACTGATCTATAATCATGGTGTTCATCACATATTCAAGCTTGATTTGGAAAAGTTATTCACTATGACAGAATCATTGCTGTAGGAGAGTCAGTTAATGAAGAACTATTAATGACTCCCACCTAAATAGACAAATGACAGACCAATAGAAACATATGCACACACTCAAACACACACACATACACACACCCTTCACTCTTATTATTATTACAATTTTTTACCTTCATGGAGTTAATTGAAGAGTAAATAAGATTGGTGATAGAATTTAAAGTTTGAATACAAATTAACAGAATACTGTGATTATTTGTGGAACTTTTAATACACAAATCTACTGGTCAAATCATTTCCATGTAAATGAGTTTAAATTCAATTGTCTATGGTTTATGCCCGAAATCCACACTACTTGGAAAGTTGAGATTGGTAAGATCATAGTTTGAGACTAGACTATGCAAAATATCCATGATACTTAGTTATTAATTTGAGCCTCTTTTCCAAACTAATCAATTGGGAAACATAAATAGGAGTATCATGGTATAAGCTAGCAGAGAATAAAAGAGAGAAATACTATCCAGAGCACAAAGGGTTGGAAGTGATATGCAGGCAGTAGAACCTCTTACTTAGTAAGTATGAAGACCTAAATTCAAATCTAGAATCACAGAAAGAGAAACAGAAAAGAGACACAAAGAGAGAGGAAGAGAGAAAAGAGAGGAGAGAGAGAAAAGAGAGGAGAGAGAGAAAAAGAAGTAGAGAGCTGGACATCTGTGGATCATGCCTGTAGTGTTAGCTACTCAGCAGGCTGAGATCTGATGGTTGCGGTTCAAAGCCAACCCAGGCAGGAAAGTCCTTGAGACTCTTATCTCCAATAAACCATCAGAAAATCATAAGTGGCACTGTGGCTCAAGTGGTACAGAGCTAGCCTTGAGCTGAAGAGCTCAAGGACAGCTCCTAGGCCCAGAGTTCAAGCCTCACAACTGACAAAATGTAGAAATTGATTTTGACAGTCTAAGTAGGAAATTTAAATTAAATCATTCAATCTTCAATCATATTAAATGTGTTCCACAAAATTAACTGCAGTGCATTGGCTCAACTGTGTGAGACTATGTTTCTCTCTAATGTAAAATCATAAATTTCCACCCTGTATCACTTCAATAATTTATCATCTTAGTCTAAACTTCAGAAATTTCCTTTACACAGAAAGCCTGGCTTAAATACATTTCTAATAATTGTGATTTTTATTAAAAGAAGAATATTTAGGTAATGTTCTATAAGTACTCAATATATCAGACACATTTTTGCTTTTTATTAAGATATTGTATGACACTGCTAGTTATTTGGAAATTCCTAAGTTTGGGGAAACAAAATATATTATTGCTATAATGTATTCATAATTCTAATTCTCAGTATGTATGTAAATGTTTTAAGGTGTGCGAATGTGAGTGTCTGTGTGCATGTGAGAATGTATGTGTATATGTAAGAGAGAATAGCGGTAAAAAAGAGATATAATAAAAACGTGGGGATTCATAACTAATGGTTACAAATTCAGGGCAGCTACCTGAACATTTGATAGGGTATATTCATGGTTTCAGGCTTACTTGGTGACTTGATTGCTTTGTTTGTTTGTGTTTTTCATGGACTTGGTTGATGGGCTTTTGGGTGAAAACAGCATCTATATCTGGCAGAATGTCCAGTAGAAATTTTCCCAATGATGTACAAAAATGGGTACTTCCAAGGGGCCAGAGGCTCATGCCTGTAATCCTAGCTTATTAGGAAGCTGAGATCTGGAGATCCCAGTTCAAAGCCAGCCTAGGCAGGAAAATTCATGATAGTGTTATTCCCCAATTAAACACAAAAAGCTGGAAATGAAGCTGTGACTCTAATGGTAGAATTCTGGCATTGAGGAGAAAAACAGGACAGAATTCAGAGATATCACCCAGGCCCTGTGTTCAAGACCTAGGATGAGTACACACCCCCCCACCCCCCTCCACATAATCAATATGAGCATGTGTCTAAGTGTGCAGATATAGTCACATTGTTCTACTGAATAGGGAAGGCCAGTAGTACAGTACTATATTTGGATTTCCTTTTCTTCTTTTCTGTTGTCCCATTGAAGACATTTGTACTTAAATAGCATACAGATATAGATTTAGCATAAGAATTTTATGAAAATCATATGGTATACTCTGCAGTTCAGATCAGCTGGGGCTGTGTATGGCTAAACAGACATCCAAGTGAAAAATACCAGTTAACCTGACCATCTTCATGAATGTGGTGGTGGGATGATGTACTTAACCTGAACCTTATCTTCATGGATGTGATGGCCTGTCCAGCTTCACAGGATGTCAACAAGATACCCCTTTCAGCTTATGATGATTATCACTGCAGAATTCGTTCCCAGACCAGCATTTCTTCATCTATCCAAGCCTAACTGGCAGTACTATGGTTAAATGTGAAATGTGAGAAGAATATTAAGTGAGAGGACAATAAGAAGAATGGGCCAGCAGTGTGATGGGTCAAAAGGTTAATTTTCTGTTTTCCCCTAACAAATGTAAATGTGACATAGGTGTTCTTTCCAACACCTAAGTAAATATATTTGGAAATGTAAATGTTTTGAGCAGTATGTATCATTAATAGTGTATTTCTTTTTAAGAATTTGTTTATTTTTCATTATGGCAAAAAGTAAGAATGTAGCACCTACTTAAACAGTGGGGTAATATATAAAAAATAACCATTTATCAATGCAATATAATTAATATAATTTATATTTGGATGGTCTCTACTTTGGTGACTCTAGGTTGTTATTAATGATAGAATTCATTTACAGCCAAGGACCTACGCAAAAATTTCAGTCTTTTCTGGTCTACAACAAGTTTCTTCCATTCAACAAATTAATTTAATTGCTCCCATTTTGACATTTGGCAACTTTATTGTCTTTCCTACCTTATCTTATGGGATTCAGAAAGTATAAAGATATTGTATGGTGTTTATTTTGAATGCTGCTGTAAAAATACTATGTACATAGTACAGTACTATTTATCTCAGACTAAATATTTTGATAGATTCTAAAACATGGCAGGCTCCGCCACTCAACTGAGATAATGGATTTCTACCAAACTGATCATATGGCCTTAGCTTAATTGAGTAGGAATATCAGCCCAAACAGAGATAATTTAGCTCCCTGTTAGGAAGCAAAGAAAAAGTCTTATCTGATTCAACCTTACTTGGCAAACCTGGCTTGCAATTACAGGGACTGCTGACAAACACAGCTTTCAGGCATCAGAGAAGAGTGCAATGTATTAGAAAAGTATTATTGGATACATCTTAACTCAAATCCCTGCTCAGTATCTTCCCAACTGTGTGACTAAAATACTTGTATCATTTTCTCACCTGTGAAATGGCATTTAAAATTACCATTTGCTGAGCATTTTTATAATCATTGAATTTTACCCATGTATAAGTGGTTTCCTTGGAACACACCAACAGTATACATATTTTCTCATTTCTCTTTTTTTTTTTTAAGAATTTTTTTCAGTTCTGAGTCTTGAACTCAGGTCCTGGGCACTGTCCTCAAGCTCTTTTGCTCAAGGCTAGTGCTCTAACATTAGGAGCTCAAGTACTACTTCCTGTTTTCTGGTGGTTAATTGAAGATAAGGTCTCACAGGGACTTTCCTGTCTGTGCTGGATTTGAACTGCAATCCTTAGCTCTCAACATCCTGATTAGCTATGATTATAGACCTGAGACACTAGCGTGAGCCACTAGTATCCAGCTTCATTTCTCCTTTTTATTTCTTAATTTCCTTTGCCTGTGCTTTTAAAATCATAAAATATCACTTATTACACAGGATTTGCCATGGCTTTTGTAGTCTTATAGAATATATGATCCACCTGTAGCAGTTTGACTTGGCTGTAACTCAGATGAAACTGAACTTTTGAGCTCAGCTCATAGAGTATTCCTGGATAGAGATTAAAAAAAACTTGCAACTTGCTATTGCTTTGCAAATCTTTCTAAAATGTAGCTTAATTTTGTGACTATTTTGCTTAAAAATAAAAAAATAAAATTATTTCCTCTTCTGTTGTTATTGAGCAATAGATTAATGGGTACAAATCCTTATTCATCTCCACCAAATATTTCCACGTATCCGCTATTTATGTCTGGTAACTGCACAAATAAAAGCTTTTCTTTACAATGACTTTTGACAGTTTATTATCTCCATAATTATATACTCTATTTTCTGGACCAGATCAGAGAGGAAGCATCAAATCTAAATCTGAAGTTTATTTTCCTTGGTTTTACAGATATCTATATTATCTGTATATCTATATCTCTATCTGTGGCAGCAAGATGAATACCTCCAAAGCTCATCCTAAACAATTAGTATCTGTTATCTGACACATTTTGTGAGGATGAGAGATCCAGGTGTGACTTAACCCAATGAGTGTGTGTCTCAGGATTTCTCATTGCTTCTGTGAAGGCGGAACTTACCTAAAGAGTGGGAGCCTCTCTTGTCAGCTTCCTTATGAGGCTTTTGGGAGGATTCACTATAAAGGAGGCTCTATAAAAGATGACATGACAGCTTCCTTCCCTTAGTGAATGTGTCATCCAGGAGCAAAGACAGAATGTGAAAGAGAGTGAAATGAAATCCAAAGACTTTTATAACTTAATTTTGTGATAGTATCGTATCCCTTTTTTGCCATTTTCAATTGACAACAGAGACCAATCTGGGTAAAATGGAGAGGAGAGTAAACAATGCTGTGAAGAAGGGGTGAGGAGCTCTGGGAGACATTTTCCTTTACCACTGGGATTCCAAGGGAAAAGTTTCTTGCAGGTGAGATTTTTTTCCCATTTAAGATTCTTGATATTTTATCATCTTTATAGTTGGATCTACACTTAGTATTTGCAATTCTGCTCAACAGCTACTTCTTATATGTATGATTCATACAAATAAGGAAACCATTCTAATTACTTAGATTGAGTTTTAGAAGGCAGTTTCAAATAAAAGTGTGAAATGCAAAGCTTTTCGAGAAAAACTACAGAAATTCAGATATTTAGATATGTTGATGGGGAAAGGCTTGTATTTATTTTTCTGACTTCTAAAATGAAGCTGCTAATTGAAGTTAAGGATTCATTCTTAGCTTTAAACGTCCAAGGTGAGAATGCAACTCTCTGTTCCTTACCAAAATGCACACCAAATGCTCACATTTGTAGTAGATACAGTTTCAATAAGGGATGACAGCAGGAGGACTATTTTATTCATATTGTGATTGTTCTACAGACTGCCCTTACATAATTACACAGTCAGAGGCCCAGGAGAGGCATGCCTACATCTTTCTGTCTCTATTTCTCTTGCATTCTCCTCAAGATTCTTTTTCTTTTCTTTTTCTAATGAGTTCCTCAAGAGAATCCCCATTTTTTTTAATTGAAATAATGATTTTATTGCTGGAGTACAGACAAATTTATGCTTCTGGGCAGAAGCTGTCAACGATTCATATTTCCAATTAGGAGGGGAGGACCCTCTTGGTCTTGTAATATTGAGCGAATCAGTGAATTTAGCTTTCTATCAGAATCAGACAGAATTTAACATCTTTATCCTTTCTATTCCTCTCAAAATGCTTTCTGACAGCAATTGCTTTCTTAATTACATGGTAGAGAGCCTCGGGAAGATCAAGAAAAAGTCCTTTGGTCTAGAGAATTCTCAAGATTTTTTTGCCTATCACAAAATGTACATGTGCAACGCCGTGTGAGTCCCTCAGGATCCCACCGATTTGTGAGGGAGTCAGGCCCTTCTTGGGGAGTTTGTAAATCTGCTCCTTCATGTCTTCAGACATCAGCTTCAGCCAGGTGGTGACACAGCTGCGGCACTAGGGCAGAGCCAACTGGGACAGGCCCTTCCCGGAGCATGCCTGCAACCCATGATGGCCATCTGGCATCCAGAATCCCCATATTTTTTTTATTTAATTTAATTTTTTATTGTGAAAATAATGTACAGAGGGGTTACAATTATATGGGCAAGATAATGAGAACATTTCTTATCAAGCATTGTAGCCTCCTCTTTGTTTCCCCTTCCCATCTCTTCCCATCCTCCATCTGCCCCTTCACCCAATCCTCCCCCCCCACCCCCCACCCAACAAAGTTGTAAAGTTCGTTTTCCACATAACGACTTGTACATCTCATTGTTGCAATGGGTCCACATGTATCCCTATTTAAACAATATGTTTTCCCTTCTCCATCACAAATTATTCCAACATCAAATACAGTGGAAGCAGGGGTTATACCGTGAGAGAGGGACATATAAAGCAACAAAGAAATAATCTTATAAATTTGTTAGAAACAATCACACAAAAGAAAAAAAAAACACTTGAATACATATCTTAGGGTTCATGTGCCTAACATCAACTTATCTGACCTTTTCTGCTTGAATCAACATATATACTAGATGTTGCAAATAAGGGAAACCATGTTATCTATGTTTCTTTGGGCCTGTCTTACTTCACATAATATAATTTTTTTCCAAGTCTTTCCATTTCCTAACAAATGAGGCAATGTCATTCTTTCTGATGGAGGCATAGAATTCCATTGTGTATATATACCACATTTTCTTGATCCATTCATCTACTGAGGGGCATCTGGGTTGGTTTCATATCTTAGCTATAGTAAATAGTGCTGCAATAAACATAGTCATGCTGGTAGATTTAGTGTGGTCTTCTTTGTAAACATTTGATAAATGCCCCAAAGTGGGATTGCTGGGTCATAGGGGAGCTTTATGTGCAGTCTTTTGAGGAACCTCCATTATTACTTTCCAAAGTGGTTGAAAAAGTTTACACTCCCACCAACAATGAAGTAAGGTTCCCTTCTGTCCACATCCCCTCCAGCATCTGTTGTTATTAGAGTGCTTGATTATAGCAATTCTAACTAGGGTGAGGTAAAATCTCAATGTTGTTTAGATTTGCATTTCTTTTATGGCTAGGGAGGTTGAGCATTTTTCATGTGTCTATTGGCCATCCTTCTTTCCGCTTCAGGGAAGTTTCTCTTTAAGTCTTTAGCCCACTTATTTATTAGGCAGTTGTTTCTTTGAAGATTTGTAGTTGGAGGATTTAATTTTTTGAGTTCCAGGTATATTTTAGATATGAGACCCTTGTCCATTGTATGGCTAGTGAAGATCTTCTCCCAATCCGTGGGCTTTCTATTGATCTTGCTAGCTATGTCCTTTGCCATGCAGAAGTTCTGCAATTTCATGCAATCCCATTTGTCCAATCCTTTCTTTGATTTGTTGTGTTTCCGGGTCTCTATTTAGAAAATTTCTGCCTGTGCCAAGGAGACCTAGGGTTTCTCCTATTCTATCCTGTAATGTTTTCATAGTGTCTGTGTTGACTTCAAGGTCTTTGATCCATTTGGAGTTGATTCTGGTGCAGGGTGATATATAAGGATCTAGCTTTAGTTTTCTACAAGTAGTTAACCAATTTTGCCAGTACCATTTACTGAAGAGGCTATCTTTTTTTCATTCTATTTTTTTAGCTCCCTTATCAAAGATTAGATGGCTATAGGTCTGTAGGTTCATTTCTGGGTTTTCAATTCTATTCCATTGGTCCTGAAGTCTGTTCTTGTGCCAGTACTAAGCTGTTTTGATTACTATGGCTTTGTAGTAGAGTTTGAAATTTGTTATTGATATTTCTCCAGCACTGTTCTTTCTCTAAAGGATCGTTTTTGCTATTCGGGGTCTTTTATTGCTGCATATGAATTTTTGGATTGCCTCTTCTATTTCCTTGAAGAATGAGGTTGGAATATTGATAGGTTTTGCATTGAATTTGTAGATACCCTCAGGAAGTATTGCCATTTTCACCATGTTGATCTTTCCAATCCAGGAGCATGGGAGTTTTTGTCACTTTCTAAGTTCTGTTTTGATTTCCTTTTTCAAGTTTTTAAAGTTTTCATCATAGAGGTCCTTCACTTCTTTGGTTAAGTTAATTCCTAGGTATTTTATTTTTTGTGGGGCTATTACGAATAGAGTTGCTTTCCTAATTTCAGCCACACTTTTCTCATTGTTGGCCTACAGAAAAGCCATTGATTTTTGAGGGTTAATTTTATATGTTGCTACTTTGTCAAAGTTTTGAATCAGCTTGTGTAATTTGGGAGTGGAGTCCATGGGATTCTTTAAATACAAGATCATATCATCTGCAAAGAGGGAGAGGTTTACTTCTTTCCCTATTTGGATCCCCTTTATGTTTCATCTTGTCTTATTGCTGTAGCTAGGCATTCTAATACTAGGTTGAAGAGAAGTGGAGAGAGTGGACATCCTTGTCTTGTTCCTGAGTTAAGAGGAAATGGCTTTAGTTTTTCACCATTAAGTATAATGCTAGCTGTAGGTTTGTTATATACAGCCTTTATTGTATTGAGGAATGTTCCATGGATTTCTAATTTTTCCAGAACCTTCATCATAAAAGGATGTTAGATCTTGTCAAATGCTTTTTCTGCATCTACTGGATAACCATGTGGTTCTTATCCTTGCTCTTGTTGATGTGATGAATTATATTAATTGATTTGCTAATATTGAACCAGCTTTGCATCCCTGAAATGAGTCCTGTTTGATCATGGTGTATGATTTTTTGGATGAATTGTTGAAGTCGATTGGCCAAAATTTTGTTGAGAAGTTTTGCATCAATGTTCATCAAAGAAATGGGTCTATAGTTTTCTTTCTTTGATGAGTTCCTGCCTCGTTTGGGGTGAGGGTTATGATGGCTTCATAGAATGAGTTTGGTAGTGAACTTTCTCTTTCACTTTCATTGAAGACTTGGAGGAATATTGGTTTGAGCTCTGCTTTGAAGGCCTTGTAGAATTCTGCTGTAAAACCATATGGTCCTGGGCTTTTCTTAGGTGAGAGGTCTCTTATTGCTGTTTCTATTTCAATGCTTGATATGGGCCTGTTAAGATGATTTAACTTATCTTGGTTTAGTTTTAGCATGTCAATATTTGCTAGGAAAAGGTCCGTTTCTGCCAAGTTCTCAAATTTATTAGCATAAAGGTTTGAGAAGTATTCCCTTATAATGTTCTGAATCTTGGTTGTTTCTGTGGTGATATTTCCATTCTCATCTCTGAGTTTATTTATTTGGGTATGTTCACTTCTTTTTCTGATTAGAATTGCTAAGGTTTTGTCAATTTTATTTTTTCAAAGAACCAGCTCTTTGTTTTGTTGATTATTTCTATGTTCTTTTTAGAATCCCCATTTTTAATACCTATTTTCATCATAGAACCAAATTAATACCAGAAAACTGGAAGTGATGCTGTGGCTCAAGTGATAGAGCACTACCCTTGTGCTGAAGAGCTGAGGGACAGTGCCTAGTCCCAGAGTCAAGCCCCAAGACCGACCCTCCCCCCCCAAAAAAAAACCAATTTCCAGAATAAAGACAAAATAAGTCAAATAATTTGTAGTTTTATGTTGGGCAGATTATGAGACCTGCCTGCGGTCATTTTATTGATTCGTTAAATAATCATACAGGTTGTCTTTATGTGAAGTTATCATATTACTAATTGAAATGGATACATATTAATGCTGTGCTATAGATTTCTACACAGTTTGCATTTAGTGTATTGAATGTACTTGTCTATTTAACAAGCATTCTTATATAAAAATTATGGTAGGTGTTTCTAAGGACTCTAACAGATATTTCTAAGGACTTACTAATGTAAATATTTCCTTACTTTCAATAAACTTTACTGTATCTGAAGGTATCCAGCAGATAACTTTCAAGTTTTGTAGTATGTGTTTGGTGATTTCTGTTGGTAGTTTTATTATTATTATTTCATTTATTGTACATACACTTTGGCAATTTTGTTCTTTTAATAATTTTTATTTTTTCCTTTTTGAATTTTATTTTAAAGGTGTTATGCAGAGGGGTTACAGTTACTTAAATGAGGTAATTAGTATATTGCTTGTTAATCATTGTTAATTCCCTCTCATTTTTCTCCCACTTTTTCTCTCCTCCAACTCCTCCCTCCAGATTGTAAAGTTCATTTCCAACATAGTGTCTTGTGAGTATCATTGTTGTATTCACCCTTTGTCGTTTTTCTCACCACTTTGTTATTCCCCTCTCCTTCCTCAAATCAGATACACATATATACAAGAAAATCAAAACCAATGAAAACAAGGGATAAACCAAATGAAAAATTAAGTGAAGTAAAAAAGAAATAATTTCACACAATACATAAAAAACAAATAACCTCCCCTCTTATTTCCATATGCTGGAGTTCATTATAATTAGCATCATTTTATGTGGTCATGTGTATATAGCTATTGAAATATTGTGATCCTCTAATAGTACTATCCTAAAAATATACTACTTATCACAAATGAGAGAAACATGGAGCCTATGTTTCCTTAGGCCTGGCTTACTTCACTTAACATAATTTTTTCCAAGTCTTTCCTTTTCCTAACAAATGGGGCAATGTCATTCTTTCTGATGGAGGTATAGAATTCCATTGTGTATATATACCACATTTTCTTGATCCATTCATCTACTGAGGGACATTTGTGTTGGTTCCATATCTTAGCTATGGTAAATAGTGCTGCAATAAACATAGTTGTGCTGGTAGCTTTAGTATGGTCTTTTTAGTGATCATTGGGGTAAATACCCAAAAGTGGGATTGCTGGGTCATATGGGAGCTCTCTTATTAGTCTTTTGAGAAATCTCCATACTGCTTTCCAGAGTGGCTGAACTAATTTACATTCCCACTGTCCATAGTTTTGACTTGGTTTTGATTAGCTCCCTATTTCCCTTCTCTGTGTAATCTAATTGATGTAAGAAATAGTTAAGATAATATTTGCTAAGAAATTATGATGAAGATTTTTCACCTGCAGAAAAATCCTTTCAGCACAATGCCTTTTGAGACCCAGTGACTGATGTGCTATTAGTAAGAATCTCATTAGAATACTTTCCCTTTTGTTTATATATACCATTGTTCTGTTCTGGTTCCTTTACATGAATTTTCTGTTTACTGACCTCCTCACTCTGTTCACTGACTAAATTTCCATCTGCCTTCACTGTATTTTGAACTGAGCCCCGTTTAACACTGAAGTGTTTCCTACTCTAATATCTTGAATAAAATCTGCCTTGCCTCTTTCAACAGGTATATGGTGAAAAAAATTCTTCTAGATTATGGACAAAAGATAAGAAGGCTTATTTCTCTTGAAGAGCTTTAGCAAAAACGTCCAGTGGCACAGATGATATTACCGAACAGGATTCTTTCTATCCCTCTTCATAATTTTTGATTCATATTGTTGGCAATGTGTCCTGAGGTGGTAATAGCAATCTCAGCTTTAGTCCCACCTTAAGAAGTTAGGACGTTCTGAAATTTGAGGAGTGTCATGCTTACCTCTCTGAAAAGGCAGAGGCAAAAGACAGAAATAATTTTTTTATGGAATTACCACTAAACCAGAAGGGGATGAGCTATCACTGCAAACCACTAAAGACATTGCAAACAAATCTCACATTTAGGTGTGTAAATGCATAAAACCTGTTTAATAAATTATGAAGGTTCTGTCTGTACTTGTGAGTCTGCTGATAGCAATGTCTCCTGGTTCCTCATAGCTGAAGCACTGACCTCACTCAGTGATGACATTTCAGTGATACTCTCTGCTCCTCTCTCCTGTGCTGACTTTTAAAACTGATAGGAGTTTTCTTTATCAAAAAGATTTCTAGCCAATGAAAAGTGACAAAGAAATTTTGAAGGAAAGGAGAAATAACCCTCTTAGTATAATTTCTGTTTGCCTTTTTAACACACCTATATGGTATTCTAATGTACTGTGGAGAATCTAACATAGGAAATTCCTATTATTTCAATTGTTCTTACCTCCAGCAATCAAAAAAAACTAAATCCATTTATGAATAATACAACTAATAAGAGCATTTGTTCAAATGTGCTCTGTGTCTAGTAATTGTTTCACAAATATTCTGTCATTACCAATGCTCACAATAGCAGCAGGATTTTTAACAAAGACTCCTATCACATTGCTCGTTTCTGTCCTTATAGGCTACCTTCAATTGTCCAAATTTTAGGAAGGTCATCTGAGCTGGTGCAAAGGTTGTGAGTTCCTGTGCGATTTTTAGCCCACCTCTGTGGGGGTAAGGGGCTGTTGAGAGGGCTATGTCCTAAGAAAGGAGGCTGATATAATGTGTTTATTAATGGAAGATATAAAATTGGATTACTCCTTAGATCATTTGTGAAGGCTTCTGGAAAAATGAGTCCATCCTATATGTGTTATTAAAATAGATAATATCTTGTTCTTTTATAAGATATGAAAATTCTTGTACTAAAATATTTCTATATATTTCTCATTTAAAATAATTTTAGTTTTCAGTCAAATGAAGCTAAATCAATTTTCTTCTAAATTAAAAAAAATCTCCTTTAAAACACTGGCAATAAACATAGTTGTGCTGGTAGCTTTAGTATGGCCTTCTTTGTGATCATTTGGGTAAATGCCTAGATGTGGGATTTCTGGGTCACAGGGGAGCTCCATGTATAGTTTTTTGAGGAACTTCCATACTACTTTCCAGAGTGGTTAAATAAGTTTACACTCTCACCAGCAGTGCAGTAGCATTCCCTATTAGCCACATCCCCTCCCGCATCTGATGTTATTAGAGTTCTTGATTATAGCCATTCTCACTAGTGTGAGGTGAAATCTCAATGTTGTTTTGATTTGCATTTCTTTTGTGGCTAGAGTAATTGAGCATTTCTTCATGTGTCTATTGGCCATTCTTATTTCCTCTTCAGAGAAGTCTTTCTTTAAGTCTTTAGCCCATTTATTGATGGGGCAGTTGTTTCTTTGAGGATTTGTTTATGGGGAATTTAATTTTTTGAGTTGTAAGTACATTTTAGATATGAGGCCTTTGTCTGCTGTATAGCTATTGAAGATCTCCCAATCTGTTGGTCTTCTATTGATCTTGCTAGTTATGTCCTTTACCATACAGAAGATGTGCGGTTTAATGCAATCTCATATTTCCAACTTTTCTTTGATTTGTTGTGCTTCTGGGTCATTATTCAGAAAATTTTGGCCCATGCCAAGGAGTCCTAGAATTTCTCTTATTCCTTCCTGTAATGCTTATAGGGTGTCTGCTTTTACTTTGAGGTCTTTGATCCATTTGGAGTTGATTCTGGTGCAGGGTGATATATAAGGCTATAACCTTAGTTTTATAGATGTGTTTAACCAAATTTGCCAGCATCGTTTACTGAAGAGGCTGTCTTTCTTCCATCATAGCTAAGATGACCCAGAAGACCCTCAGTAGATCAATGGATTAAGGAAATGTGATCTATCTATCTATCTATCTACCTATCTACCTATCAATCTATATCTATATATAATGAAATTCTGTGCTTCCTTCAGACAGGATGCCACTGCCCCATTTGTATGGAAATGGAAAGACTTGGAAAAAATCATATTAAGTGACATAAGCCAGACCCAAAGAAACATAGGTCCCATGCTTTTCCTTATGTCCAATAATTAGTATATGTCTAGGATAATCTTGTCAGATGAGCAGAATAGCTCAATAGCTATGTACATATGACCATACAAGATTAGGCTAAAGGAAACGAACTATAAGACATGGACATAAGAGGTTTCCTTTGTTGTTTTTAATGTACAATGTGATTTTTTTCTTTTGTATGTTCTTCCCCCTATGGTATATCCCCCATACCCTGGTATTATATATATATATATTCATTTGAATTAGGGAAGGGAAGTGGAACAACAGAATGGTGACACAAGATATACACAAGAGAATATGTTAGAAATGATCTGTACAACTTGGGGTTGGGGAGGGTCAGGTGAAGGAAAGCAGGAGAAAATTGAGAGAAGGTGTAGCAAGTTTGACAAGAAATGTACTTATTACCTTACTTATGTAACTGTAACCCCTCTGTATATCATCTTGACAATTACAAATTAACTTAACTAATTAAAATTAATAAATCTAATAAAAATAAAATAAATTATATAAATAAAAACAAAATAGTGGCAAATATATGCATCCAATTGAATAAACTAAAGATTCATATGATTGATAAGGAAACTGAGGATTCATTGGATTTTTTATGCTCACTCATGCTCCTAGAGATCTGTAGACAGTGACCAAAGATATATTTTCTTTTATCTTTCAAGATAATAAGATTACTAGTTAGAATGAGTCTCTAATCTTTGTTGATAAAGTACAATGAATACTCAGGTAATATACTAGGTGGGCTTAAGTTTAAGGGAGAGAGAGGGGGAGAGAGAATAAGAAAGACAAGGGGAGCCAGAAATATTAGATTACTTAATGAGAAAATGAAATCAACTATATGCACATTTGCATAGTTGAGGAGAATTTCTAGCTGTTGTTGCCAGGTGCAGTTTCTAATTTGGTTGTCTAATGTAAATAATTGACAGGTATAATAAGTGACTTAATTTGTGTTCTTTCATTTTATCCCGTTTGATTGGAATTTGATACATTGCAGTTTTATGTTCTTCCACATATATTAATTTAGTTATGAAAAGAAATGACATTAATCATCTCTCTTATTTTTAATGAGAAAAATGAATCTATTCCTTCTATTTTGGTTGTCATTATTTTTCTTTAGTATTCTTTTTATTTCCTTCCTAACCCATTTAGGTTCAAATAGCAAATAATCTAGGGGACAGCTTTGAGCAAGTGAATTTGGGTTAACTGAAACACTGTGTTTTTAAAAAATGCATCTTATCATTGCTTTTCATATAATTAATAGTTTCTATAAAATATATTTTCAATTTCACAACAAGATTAACTCTTTAAGAGGTCAGTACAAGCACATTTAAATTTCTCTTTCAAAATTGACATGAGTCATTTGTCATGGGCAAATCTTAAAAATTCATAATATTTCTTCAATACAGTTATTATTTGTTATTGTTTAGTTAATGGCATGTAAGTCCAGAAAGCTGCTTTACCCAAGGTGTTCCTGGAATTTAACAAGACACAATGCTCTTAAGTCACACTTTGCTCCTGTGATTACTGATTTTAATAACTTCTCCAATTACTGCCTCACATGCCTTTTTCAGATTAAATAGCTTCAATTTTGCCATTTTACATTTTCATTATTACTAAGGTCCATTTTCTGCATATGATAGATCGCAACACCTGTTTGTTGATGAATTTGGGTGCCACCAGGGTACATGACCATCTACAGAAAATTACATAGGTAAATATCATTTATGTATTATTATTTTTTTAACCCTGACATTTCTCAGCAATAATATAGGGCTCTAAGAGAGCAACATTGCTAAAACTTCTAAGACAAAATATTTTGAATGTTGGATGCTATGATTGATCAAATTATTGATCTTGAAGAAAGGATAAATGGGTTTTCATATCCACATAGATTTAAAAGCTTATGATTAAAGATGGGCATTAGAGCCAGGCACTGGTGGCTCATACCTGTAATCCTAGCTACTCAGGAGGATGAGATATGAGGATTGCGATTCAAAGCCAACCTGGGCAGGAAAGTCCATGAAACTCTTATCTCCAATAAATCACTAGAAAAATGGAAGTGGCGCTATAGCTCAAGTGGTAGAGCACTAGCCTTGAGCTGAAGAGCTGAGGGACAGAGCTCAGGCCTAGAGTTCAGGCCTCATGATTGACAAAAGAGAAAAAAGAAAAAAAGAAAAGATGGGATTTATACATATTGCTACAAAATGTGTATTCTTGAGATTCATGAATACCACAAAGCAGGTAGCTCTCTCTCTCTCTCTCTCTCTCTCTCTCTCTCTCTCTCTCTCTCTCTCTCTCTCTCTCTCTCCCTCCCTCCCTTCCTCCCTCCCTTCATCCCCCCTCTCTCTTCCCTCAGTCTTCTTCCCCTGGTGCAGGCCATATGAATATTGTTCCAGAGGTGCCTTCTTAGGTTCATGGAAGAGCTGTCCAAGGATATGAAGAAACCAAGAAGAATTAGAATAAACAGGCTTTGCTTATCTCCCATATGTTGTTACTATGATGATATCTGACATCCAATCATTTTATTACTTAGCTGTCCATTGTCCATCTGACATAAGCATAAAAATATTTTCCATTTCTTTATACCTTGGTTTTCTTACAAATATTTCTGTATCATGTAAAACTTAGAACTCTATGGTATTCTCTTATTAATCTGACATTAGTTACAAGAATTTCAGCCATATTTCCAGGAAGATTGGAAAGGTATTTCTTTTACCCTACAATACGAATCACTGTTTGAAAGGCTACCAAAAGTTACACTTTAGTACAACAAAGTAATACAAGTTTGAAAGTACTATTTAGGGGCTACAGAAAATAAAGAATGCCATATAGGGAAAGAACAAATGGAATCCAGTAAGGAGAGCTTTGTAGGAGCTCTAGGGAGTATTGGTCCATGAAGGAGGGCCAAAAAAGCTTAGTTTACTTTAGAATTTCTGTTTCCTATATATTTCAGAAAAACATGGCAAGTGCTTATACAATTTATCAAATGGAAATTTAAATATTATCATTTTGATACCAATAAAACACATTTAGGTAAGTGTGTAAGGAATTTAAGTTGATAATGCAGAATTCTTAAATAATCCATATAAATCATGAAAGGCAAAGTGTGACTATTTAAGTGATGTCTAATCTTAGTAAGCTATGTAATACTTTTGTTCATAAAACATTCAACTAAACTATTTAAGAGTATTTGCCTAAAATTAAGATTTTACTTTGGATTTGATTACCTTTTGTATGAGGCACCATGGAACAGATGGAGGTGAGCAAAGATATTTTCGCTTTTATTATGAATTGTTAGTTTTTTTCTAGTTTTAAATTTAAATATGTAACTTTCACGCATGTTTAATGAGTACTTACCCACCATGAGAGACACTTACCAGATATTAATTTTTAGTGCTATTGGTATTTGAATGTAGAGCCTCACACTTGCTAGGCAGGTATTATATTAAGTACCACTTGAGTCATCCCTCCCTCCACCAGCCCTCAAGTATCTCTTATTTACTCCTTAGCGGAAGAGTTACCTTTAAGTACAAAGGAGCAAGTGGGCCTCCTTAGGTTCTTTGGAACACTCTGAGCTTTCTGGTGTGTTGCAATTTATAGAAATTTGGGGCTGATATTTGTGCTTTTTTATATACCAAGCAAAGTCCTTGATTTTGTTTTGTACCTATCCAACAAAATTTGTCTCTGAATTTCCAATAAAATTAGAGCAAAGGCAAGATTTCCATTTTATATTCAAAATCTCTCTAATATTAATAATCTGCCAACTTTGACCAAAATACAGTTTGAAGAAATAAATGTAAAAGGGAAAAAAGAAATTAGGACATAGAACATACACTGTGTACTAGGCCTCATATAGATCTTTTATACATATTTTGTCTCCAGTGCTCATGTGAACTGTCTCTGAGTTGTTTTTATCTGAAAAGCCTGCTGTCTCCAAACCCAGATGCATTTAACCAGGAGTGTCTGCCACCACCGTCCTGAGGAAGTAGGCAGCACCAATACTAAGGCCATTTCTCATGGTTTGAAGAAAACATATCCAACAAAACAGTGGTTGTTGAATTCTTCCATGGATTTGTGTGTGTGTGTGTGTTTGTCGGTCATGGGACTTGAACTCTGGGCCTGAGAACTATCCCTCAGCTCTTCAGCTCAAGGACAGTGCCACTTCCAGTTTTCTGGTGGTTTATTGGAGAGAAAACTTTCACAGACTTTCCTGCCCGGACTGACTTTGAACCCAGATCCTTAGATCTCAGCCTCCTGAATAGCTAGGATTAGGCATGATTCACCAGCGCCCCGCTCCATGGATTATTTTTCAGGCAATGTTACTCAGCTTTCTATTTCCATACTAATATCACTACATTGTTTGATTTAGGATTTTAATCAAATTCCAAAGCTCATTTAAACAGCACTTGGATCTGTGTTGCAATTAGGCCTTGTAGCCTTACTAATTGAACAACATTGTCTGTGTTTGATGCTTACTCACATTTTCTTTCTAGAGAGATTTTCCTTTCAAAAATTTCTTGACCCATTTTGCTTTGACCTTGGAAACTGCATTTTCTCCTGTTTAGACAAAAAAAAATTAAAGCATCTTATTTTGCTTCTCATTTAAAAAATAAATCCAAAACAGACCTTCATTAGGGTCTGGTATTCTTGCGCTCACTTTAATTAGACTTAATTAGTCACTCTACATAGACAAATATTAAAGAAAGGAAAATGGATATAATTTTCTTATTATCTGAGGGAAGATATTTTCTAAAGACTCAGCAGTCTCTGTCCTTACATGGAAGATTTTTTAATTATAACCATCCTGAGTGTTTGTTTAAAATAGGCTGTGGGGTTTGAAACAAGCGTTCACAGAAAAAATTAATTGTGATTTTTTTCTTTAAAATATACACTCTCACAACTCTAACTCACACACACGCCGCCTTATCAAACTATCTAAAATTTTCCATTTTTTGTTGACTATTCCAAATTCTGTAGTCAGCAAGTCACTTTAACTTAAACTGCTGAAGAAAATAGAGACTGACACATCTGTCAGAACACCTGCACATGTAGATAAGATCTGTCCATTATTTCAGATCCTTAAAGATTTTGCATGTCTAGCAAGAGATGTATGCAGGCCTTTCCTCCACCTCTGATGTTAGGACTCAGAACAACTTTCTTCCTGTGGTTAATAGTTGGCAAACAAATGGGAAGTTTATACAGTTTTAATAACAATTGCAAAAAAAGCACCTATTTCTTATTTTAACTGATTTTTCAAGTGTGGAAGAACCTCAAATTCGTTCACAGGTCAGCAAGAAAGATCTTTGAGATCTCTGGAAAACCTCAGCTCTGACTCCATAAGGGAAAATATGTCAGTTCCGTTTTGAAGCATAAATTTTCTCCTTCAATAATATGGAAGAAAGAAAACCCACAACATTTATTTTCCTAGAATGGTTCAATGCCTGAAATTCTGTGCTCAGAGTATTCTACAACATTTTCACTTTGGTTTGTATTTTTAACTCTTTCCATTATACTCATTGGCAAATGCTGCAATAGATATACTGATATACCAATTGATACACCAATAGATATACTGATATACCAATAGATATACCAGTTGCCTGCCAAACTCTTGTCCACTTGTTTTTCTTCATCACTCAAAGACACCCTACATTCTAGAATGGCTTAAATAATTACACTACCAAATCCCTGCAATAAAGCTTTAAAAAATTTATGGCCGGTGCCTGTGTCTCACACTTGCAATCCTAACTATTCAGGAGGCCAAGATCTGAGGATCATGGTTCAAAGCAAGCCCAGGCAGAAAACTCTCCATGAGACTCTTATCTCCAATTAACCATTTGAAAACCAGAAGTGGAGCTTTGGCTCCAAGTAGTAGAGTGCTAGCCTTGAGGAAAAGAGCATAGGCACAGCACTCAGGCCCTGAGTGAAAGCTCCATGAACGAAAAAATATTATGACTTTGTGTTTAGATACCATGTGTATTATATTATTTTATATGTAATACTGGAACATAGATTTTGTGAGGATTATAAAGTCTGTAAGGACACTGGAATGATTCAACATGCCCACAGATGTAAATGACCATGAATATAGTTGTGGCCAAATTACAGCAGATGCTAGCCATGTTCTACACTCTTATATTCACCCAACTCTGAGTCCAGGAATGTTAGTTTGTTTTTGGGTAACTAGCATCCCAGTTCCTTTTTGACATTATTAATTCTTTCATCTGAGCAGAATCATCTTTTCCTAATACTTCTGCACCTCTGCTTAAACTATATACCCTTGATTTTCATTTGTGAATGGAGTTAAGACTGTCTTGACTTGAAGTGGGGAGGTAAAAAAATTTAGAGAATCTAGAATCCGTAGACAAGAATCCTTGCCTAGAAATAAAACTAGAAAATAGCTTCCCAGCAGTCTAGAATATGGAAAATCTAACACCAACATGATGGAGGAAACTACAGAAAATGTGGAAATTGATACTATTCAGTAATGCATGATAACTTGGAAGATAACATGATAATTTGTATGGGGTTGGAAAAGAAAAAGGCACATGAAGAGGACCCTGCAGTTGATGAGAGAGGTAAAAGACAAGCCTTGTCCTGTGATCAGTGGCCTGGATCTACTGCAGGTTTAAGAGAAACAGATTCACGTGATTCATGTGACTCACAGGAGACATGAGAGATAGATTGGGAATATATGACTATGAGACCCAGGAAGGGATAAATAACAACCCTGGAAGAGCTGAGATGTGAATTTTAGCACATGTCTGGGAGGAGAGAATAAAGTCAAGTCTTTGTACCCATCTAGAGAACTGGAATGAAGCAAAGAAAGAGAGTGGAGGTTTACCTGTTATGAAATAAAAAGTAGAATCTCAAAGATTTCTTAAGGAGGTTAGTATGCACTGATGGTGTGCAGATGGAGGAATCACCAAGAAAAGGCAGCGTAAATCTCAAAAGCTGAAATCACAGAGGTCATTGTCATCATTGCTATATGTAAGAGGGAAGAGGAGACTTGGAAAAATAGGTGAAAGGGGGAAATAGTCTCCAAGGAGAGTAAGCATGGGCAGGAAAGAAAAGTCTGTGGAAGATGAGTGTTAAATACCTAAAGTAAGATTGTACCTCGTTTCTACTACAGTCTAGCAATGAATTCGCATTGGTAAAATGTTGGTATATATTTCTTTGTGTGTTTTTTTGCATTTAGTAGACTGAATTTTGATTTGCATGACTGGTCTATTTCTTATGCCCTAGATGACAGTAAAATGGTTGAATAAATCAGCTTTGTTAGCATCATCACAATTTCAAATCTATATTACCTGATTTTCATCCTTCATCTCTACTTCATAGAAGAACTTTGTTTTCATTTCTTAAACACTTACAGTCCATTGCTAGCTAGTAGTTAAATGGTTCACTCTTCTGATATTTTGTATACATTTATTCAATAACATGCATTTCATTCACTGCAAAGTGCCACAGGCATTCATGTAGCTATAAAAGTAATAACACTTAAAATAATAATAATTTTATATTGAATCTCCTGAGTTATGCTGTGCTTCTGGCACAGAAGTATTTTGGTAATGCTTGGTGACTGCTGTACCCACGAGATCATCATGAGAATGTGATGCAAAGAAGTATGTATTTATGGAGCCATACCACTGTACATATTTTCAAGTAAAGTAAATAAACCACTGCTCTTGCTTCTGAGGATAGCTGAATTTCAAAAATGACTACAGATTGTGAGATATTCCCAGACCTATGGAAAACCATAGGGTACATTAAAGACAGCTAAAAAAAAAACAAGGATAAAATTCAAGAGACTGAAATAAAGAAAAGTGGCTTCAACTCTACTTACATCAGTTTATCTATGTACGTCCTGAGCATAGACTTCTTTCTCTATTGCACTACAATTCCAGGAAGATTGGCACTGAGTTGATAAAACCCTAAGCAGGAAAACTGTTTGCACGTGTAGGAAAAATGTGAGTTCACATGTTGATAGCATTAAGTCATTTAATTAATAAATTTTAAATATTTACAAAGTCAATAAAATGAGAGTAGAATAATCAGGCCTGTAACAAGTTATGCAATCTTGACTATTTTTTTAATTCCTTTGTCTCTAAAAGAAACAAACAAAAAGTCTTACCTATTTTGCTGGACTTTGCTACTAGTAAACAAAACAAAAGCATAAAGTACTGTTCTTGAGTAAGCATTTAATACAATATATATTTCCAGTTAATACTAGACTAGTGCTACTCAAAAATTCAGAACAGAAAATTAGAAAAACAAAGATTAAATCCATTATCTTTCTACACACCAATCCTTTGGGAATCTTAGTGTTTAGATCTTATCTAGGGAATATACTGACAATGCCAGTGCGTCACTTGTAAAATGCATGGCCCAAGAAGCCACTGGTTGTACATGATTTTGTTAATGATACAGTGCCAATAGGACTCACAGTTTCATAAAGCATCTGCAGATTACCAGGAAAGTGTAGATATGCAAAGAACTGGGGTAGACAAAACTTTTTGTTTGTTTCTTTGAGTAGATCTTTATAATGGGCAAACTGTCAGGGCAATGGTGTCTCATGCCAATAATCCTACCTACTCTGAAGCTCGTAGCTGAGGACTGAAGTTTGAAAGAAAAAAAGACCATGATATGCTCATCTTCAATTTACCAGAAAAAAAAGCTAGAAGTAGAGGTGTGGCTCAAGAGATAGAGCTCTAGCCTTAATCAAGAAATCAATTGAGATCATGAAGCCCTGAGTTCAAGCCCTGGTATTGGTATGTACATACACAGATATGCATGCTGCATGCACATGCACATGCATACACACACACACACACAATTAACGGCCATCCTAATGGTGTAAGCAGAAGTACAAAAATTAATAAGCAACCTAAATGTACAGAAATCTGAAATTATCCAGGTAGAGACACATATCTCACCTCTCAGCTCTTGAACTTATCCTGCATTAAAATATTCCCCGATAGTAATATTCATATTGATGATCAGCAGATATCAATGATTGAATAAATTTTGGTTAAAACTCTTTTTCCTAGATATTATGATATTGTGGGCTAGCTATGAGGCTATGTCCATCAAATATTTTATGAGGAAATATACTTGTATAAAATAAATCAGCTTTTAAGGGATATACAATGCTGATGCCCACCAGTGGCTCATTCCCCTAATCCTATATACTAAGAAGCATGAGATCTGAGGATCATGATTTAAGCCTGACTTGACAGGAAAGTCTATTGACTCATAGCTCCAGTTAAGCATCTCTCCTCCCCCAAAAAATCAGAAGTGGAGCTGTGGCTTAACTAGTAGAGCACTAACGTTGAGTAAAAGAATCTCAAAGACAGTGTCAAAGCCCTGAGTTCAAGACCTAGGACTGGCGCGCACACACACACACACACACACACACACACACACACACAGACACACACACACACAGACACACACACACACACAAAGTTAGACAATGCTCTATTCTTGGTAAGTGATTTGTGTGGTATTGAGAAAACATTAAATGATAGAAATTTTCTTTGAGTAAATGCAATGCAAAGAAAATTAAAAATGGAAAACCCATAAAATTGAGATTGAAACATTGCAACTAAATTCTCCACTTCACAGATAATCAGCCTATTTAGCTAATCAAGGCCCTGTAATGTCACCAGATAGTATTGTTTTTAAGCATTTCACTCACCTAAGAAATAATGAAGGCTTCATTCCAGCCTAAGATGGGTCAATTAATAATTCTTTTTTTCATTTTTTAATAGAATGGCTTGTTGACTTTTTCTCTTTTTTAATGTTTTTATTGTAAAAATACTGTACAGAGGGGTTACAGTTACACGAGTAAGGTAATGAGTACATTTCCTATCAAGCATTGTTATCTCTTCTTTTGTTTTTTCCCTGCCATCCCTTCCCATCCCACCTCCCCAAGTCTACCCCTCCATCCCCCGAAGTTGTAAAGTTTGTTTTCAACATGGTGTCTTGTAATAATTCTTAGAAAAAGAGGTCTTTATCTTTCTCAATAACTCATTCCTGCAAATCAAATATATTTCAGTAAATCTTCCCCAAGCTCTGTACAAAGACTCTACACCGGGGCTGATTATAAAGAGGGATGTAACACTCAAGGCTCCTTTACCCTTCAATAAAATCCTGTACCCACGTGAAAACAATTTTCATTCTTGCCTTAAAAATGATTTGCTGCCAGGAGCCAATGGCTCATGACTCTAATCCTAGCTACTTGGGAGACTGAGATTTGAGGGTCACAGTTCCAAGCTGGCCCAGTCAGGAAAGTCCATGAGTATCTTATCTCCAGTTAACTACAAAGTAAGTGCATTCTGTGGCTCAAATTGGTAGAGTGTTAGCCTTGGACACAAAAGCTCAGGACAGGGCCCAGGTCCTGAGTTCAAAGCTAGACTGGCAGACATATAAATGAATGAAAGAATGAAAGAAAGAAAAAGTGAAAGAAGGAAGGAAGGAAGGGGAAAGAAGGAAAGAAGGAAGGGAAAGAAAGAAGAGAGGGAAAGAAGTAATTATCTAGTCTATTGAGAGTTATTCCTTTTTTGATAAGTGTTGCCATGGCTTCCACTACACTTGGTATCCTGCCTAAATTCTTTTCATACAGAACACCAGTACTAAGGTAGATAGCGTCACTGACTTTCCACAAGATTAAGCATTTATCCATTGTTTTAAATCTCACATTAGTTAGGAAGCTTTAATATCCAAAGTAAAATATATACAAAGAAAAAAATATACCCAAACTCCAGGAGGGGAAACTATCATCTATAATGAAGAATGTAGCTATGAAATATCAAATTGTTCAATGTTGTAAAAAAAACAAGGTGAATGTTGGCTTGACCCTTTCCCCCATTTGCTTAAATTTCCAGAAGGATGCTACAGAAGTAAGATGTCATCTGCTTTATTTTTTTAACTGACAAATGTACAAGGAAGAGAAGATGTGAGTTCTATTGAAGGAACTTCTTTAACATGAATGCCTCTCTTTCTTATCTAGTTGGAATGTGATTCTCAGAACCTATAAGTCTCATTGGCTACCACTGTGTCAAGTGAAGAAAGCCTGAAGTTAAAGAAAACTTGGAAAGTACAGGTTTTTTTCCCCGCTTTTATTATGTGAAGGAATTCTGTTTATGCTGATAAGTGAGGTGAAGCTATGATGTTGTCCCAAGTTCCCTTCCAAGACTGGAACACATCTGCAGCTATGCTGAGTAGTTGCCAAGAGCTGTCCCATCCATAGGCAACTGGGCCTCAACTGGGCCAAGTCAATGCAGGGTCTATGTACTTATGAGCTCTGATATTCAACAAGGAGAGCTCTGAATAATACCCAAACTTCAGGCATCTGAAAAAGAAATAGAAAAAAAAAAGAAAAAGAAAAATGGGAAGTGCTTGAAGATAAATACTTAATAATCTGGTGAATCTAGTTGAAGTTATAATCCTATGATTGTATCATAGGCTTATGATAGAGAAGCATATGCAACATGCTTTTCCTCCACCATCATGTCCATCTATAATCACATTAATCATGGATATTTTAATTTAAACAATTTAAAAGTTGCACTTTCTTGTGGTTTAGATATTTAAATGTTTTTAAATGTTCTATGTTTTGGACTCAAATGGCTAATAAATTTCTAGGAAACTATGCCTTTTGTTGTTTTAGTTACTGCATGTAAATGTCTACTACCACAAAACAACAACAATGACATCAAAAACAGAAACTGGGTTGAGGTTCTAGCCTTTAATTAATTACTTAATAATTTTTTGACTGTGCAGTCTTGTCTCAACACTTACCTGCTATTTCTCACTGTAATTTTGGGAGGCATGATGACAGATTCTGGCACTAAATCAATATATTGTCTAGTTTAGATTTTTTTTATTTCTTCTGAACCATCAGCTTGCATATCTAGGAAACAAACTTATTTATTGAGATCTTCTTTGACTTCTTGCTGAAATTAATAGTGTGACTCTGGAAAGAAAAATGAAATGTTTAATCCGGAGAATCCACATTAATGTTTTCCTATTAGAGATATTTTTATTTCTAGGGTTGTTTTTTGCAGTTAGTATTAATTGTTGCTTTTCTGCACTATGAACCTGGCACTTCAATATTGAGCCAGACAAATTATTCCACTGAAGGATCTCACAATGAAATATATTAAAATACAGATCACCTATCATCTGGACAGGTGGTAAGTTCCTCCAGAAATTACAAAGCTGAATCTTTTCTGTACAGTATTAGATATATTAAAAATAGTTCTGGGCTTTAAATTATCTAAATAAAGAAACTTGCCCAAAGTATTTAAAGAGGAAATATTTAAACAGTCTGTAAGTATTTGTTCAGCCTTTATTATGTTTCATTGGGGATTTTAGGATGATTTAGCAAACTTTTTATTCATAAGGATTTAGAAGAAAATCATAGAAATAGTAAAAAATTGCCCGAAAGCCAACAAAAAATATCTTTAGGAATCAATGAGTCAATAGAAGAATGTGTTCTAAAATCTTGACATGAATAGTTTACATAGTAAGCTAGAAAATTCAATTAACCACGGAATGAAATTGACAGAATGTTCATTGAGTGAAAACCATTTTCTTTGGTTGTTGTAGATAGGGCCTCTGCTCAGATGCTCCTCATTTCACTACTCAGCAACTGGTTGGAGTTCCATGCTATCTGTGTTCAATTTGTTTTCAGTAGAAAGGGCAGATTAAAAAAAAAGAAGGGAAGAATGTTCCTTTCAACAAATGGCCTCAAGACAATTAGATTGGCAGACACCAACTGTACATTTCTAAAATTTTAACTATAAACGTAATTCTTTTTTTAAAACATTCACCACCCTGTTGTCTCCTTGATATTCTTATTAATTTATTTATACTCAAAATAAAGCCATTTGTAATTTCATAACTTAATAAATACATGATACTTCTCATTTGCCTCAGGCAAATGTTCTTCTTACAGAATTTTTAAGGTAAAACTTGGGCAGGAATGTGTGTTCTTAGTAGGTTTAAAGTAAGCAATATACACTTGTCAAATGTTTTCAACCTGGGAACTGTTTGCTTGCTTTCTGTTGGGTTTTGATTGCTGCTATTTTTTGCCTAGATTCTAACTGACAGAGATAGGGATTATTCTCTATTATTACTTCATTTGAGAGAAAATAGACCATTGACATAAAACCATAGAGAAAATATTTGCCAAATAAGGTAACTTGTCTGTAATTTCTTTTTCATATAAAAACACACCAGTCAACTATTTAGCCTAAATACGAGTGGCAATCTTTGCAACCTTTTGATTCAGCTCATCAGATTCCTCCTGGCAGTGCTGGGAGGAAAAGCAGATTCTCGTCTTTTTCTTTAATCTTTTTTTTCTCTTTTTTTCCATTGAGTCATTTTGAGTGATTGCATACCAGGTACCCCTTGCCCTTTTTCTGGATTTCATTGGCCCAGAAGCCATATATGCATATATACATATAAACATGTCAGAAACCTCTTGGTCCAAAGCATACCAATTTCAGCCCTCCTTCAAAATTCTCCATTAAATGAAACATTGATAATAAGCAGGAAAGTTTGAGGAATGCATGAACTGAGGCTTATCATGTACCTTTAGATCCATAAATGCTAAGAAGCTTGCATCCCTTAGCAAAACATTCCCCTCCTGGGTGATAGAAACACCTATCTTTATTATTTTTAATATCCTGTTACTCCTGCACTAAAAATCTTCTAATGAAATCACTCATCCTCACAGTACTTAATGAAAAATGGAACTTTATAGCTAATGAATACAACTAGCCCATTTTTATTCCATGCTAATTTTCTCTGGACATTGACAGCACACACCTCTGTTTGGAGGAAGGACAGGGGTCATAATAACTTCTCATTCTTAAATCATGTCCAAATTACATATCAGGAGACAAGTTTTCCCTCTACAGAACTAAGGGAGCACAGCCGTGCTCTTTGATGGGAGAAGATCAGAGTCCAAATCACACTATTCACTATTCCAATGTACACTTGTGGGATTTTACAAACTAGGAACTGGGTTTTTGTTGTCTTGCTTTTTGCTTCTTTTTTTTTCTTTGCTACTTTATGCTTAGATTTCAACTGAAGGAAAATGAGAATGAGAAATTGCCGTCTGACATTACTTCATTTGAGACAAAATGGCATCAGTAACACCCCATTTATTCTGTATCATGCAATATTCAGATTCTGCACAGCAAGATGGAAGACTAGGCCCCTAACTTTCTCTCCTAGAATCCGTTAATATTAATAGTCTGAATAACAGGGATGAAAAGCTACCCTGAGTGGAGTTTGTAACCTACTTTCTCAGGCTCTTGTTTGGTTGCCCTGTGCTCCCAAATGCCTTTTTCTGCCACACTGTTTTCCCTTCTATCATCCCCTGCCTTCAGTAGAAATATGTATGTGGGGATTTTATTCACTAATGACTATTTTCCATCATGAAATTAATTGAAGTGAGACCTGTGGTGGTGGGAATTTTGTAGAAATAAAGAATGTTAAACTACTGCCTAGGTTAGAGTAAGCAAGCACAGAAACCCACATCCTTAAGTTGGCATGTTACCAATTCTGCTTGTATTTCTTTTGTATAGATAAGTTATAGATCAATGCCATGCAACATAAAGAGTTTCTTACAATTGAAAATGTCATGTTTTCCAGGACAAACTTTCCCAGGATCAGCCCTGGGTGACTTCTTCTCTACTCTTCTCCATAAGCATATTTATTAATGTGCTACAAAGGGTTTCATATATAAAATAAAACCGCCACAGATTAAGTTTAAATTACATTTTTTATTGTTTTGTTTTATGCTGGTACTGGGGTTTGAACTCAGGGCCTTTCTTGTAGCTGTTTTGCTCATGTTTGGTGTTGTAGCACTTGAGTCACACACCTTACTTTTAGCATTTCATTGGAGATAAAAGCCTCTCAGATTTATCTGCTTTTACTAGCTTTGATCCATGATTCTCAGAACTTTGCCTCTGGTAGTATTATATGTTCTGGTTTCTATTTTATACATGGGTTTATAAAATGTTGGTGATCACTGCTCATCCTATTCTTTTTGTTGTTGTTGTTGGTCGTGGGTTAAACTCTGTGATTGGGCGCTGTCCCTGTGCTCTTCAGCTCAAGGCAAGCGCTCTACCACTTGAGCCTCAGCACCACTTCTGGTTTTCTCTTGGTTTATGGGAGATAGGAGTCTCATGTGGACTTTCTTGTCCGGGCTGGCTTTGAACCGTGATCCTCAGATCTTAGCCTCCTGAGTAGCTAGGATTGCAGGTGTGAACCACCAGCGCCCAGCAGATCATCCTATTCTTAATCTTGGGAAAATTGTTTATTAGAGAAGTCTGAAAAGGGAACCTACCCTGATATGTGTGTTTGTGTTGTCCTCACTGACTTCTCCTCATAAACTGCTGTTGTATTTATGATCTGTCTGTAATTATAATGTTCTGAATTTTACCAAGTGATATGTGTTGTTCTGTTTTAGCCAGAATTAATCTTTATAAAGGTAGTCATTGCAGTATACCTGTATTACTTGACAGATAATATATTGGTTTGCCAAAATAAAAAAAAATTACCAAAAAAATCACAATATCTTGTGATGAACTGTTTCTAAATTCCTAAAGAGCTCTATTGTATGAGCTAAGAGCTTCCCAGTTTAGGCTGTTATTGAGGCTTGAACTCAGGGACAGGGTGCTGCCCCTTAGCTAGCTCTGCACCATTTGAGCCACACTTCTTTCAGATTTTTGCTGGTTAATTGTACGAGTCTCCTTGGCTTAATATTTGAAAATCCTTTGAACCTCTATTCTCAGATCTCAGCCTCTTAAGTAGCTGGGATTATAGGTTTGAGTCACTGGCATTTGGTTGCTGTAAGATTTTTGTATATTTTTTATTGTAAAAATATTGTACAGTAGGGTTACAGTTACATGAGTAACGTAATGAGTACATTTACTATTGAGCATTGTTACCTCCTCCTTTGTTTTCCCCTACCATACCATCCCTCCCCTCCCCTCTCCAGCTCTTCCCCACCCCTAAGGTTGTAAAGTTCATTTTCAACCTAGTGTCTTGTAAATCTCATTGTTACAATGGGTCAACCTGTATCTTTATTTCATCATTTTTCCATTTCCCTTTCCCTCCCCAAATTAGAAAAATGTATATACAAGATGCAGGACATTGGAATCAAATACAGCTAAAACATGGGTTATAACATGGGGGAAGAGCATACAGAAGAAACAAAAAAATCATATGGTACATTATGAATACATTAAAAACAACAGCAAGGAAGATAATAGCATTTGTGTCCCTATCTTGGGGTTCATTTCACATAACATCATCTTATATGGTCATATGTACATAGCTTTTGATCTTTTCTGCATTTTAAACTGATCTTTACTTAAATATCCTGTTTAGATTTCAGTTCTATCCAATTCTGTACAACTTCACTGACCTCAGGGCTCATATAGATGAGTTATGATGATTGATGTAACATAAGCATCTCACACTTCGCGTGTAAATCAAAAATTAAGAAGCCAGAGTAGAAAGAGAGTTTCACTAAAGGCACTCTTTCTGAATAATAAAACTTCAGAATAGGTGCTGGCAAGGGAAGCTTGAAATGGCATTATACTGGTGAATGTTTTTAAACACGAAAACTCAGAGAACAATTGTATAATGCAGATAATAAATTTTGTTATTGGTATTGATATCTGTCAATGAAACCAAGTCAGAAAAAAAGACATACTTAATCCTTACCTTTCCAGCCAATGCGCCAAATTTGTCACCTGAAATTTAGTGATGTTAAGTGGACCTTGATTCTTCAATCTAGTAAAAGGAGAATTCAGACCAGACACTAAAACAGGTAAGGTTATAAGAAAGTTTATAAGAAAAGAAATATGGATGTGACTTAGACTTTATAGAGAATTATATTATTTGAGCTCTCCAGGTCTATTATACTTCATTTAATTTATTTATAACTACTAGCATACCTCCCAGTGTATTTAGATATAGATTTATAGGCATATTCTAGCTCTCACAAATGAAGGAATCCATGCAACCTGTATTTATCTGGGTCTGGCTTAATTCATTTAACATGATTTTTTCTAAGTCTTTCCATTTCCTTACAAATGGTACAATATCATCTTTTCTGATGGATGAGTAGAATTCCATTGTGTATATATACCACATCTTTTTAATCCTTTCATCCATTGAGGGGCATATGGGCTGACTCCATCTTGGCTATGGCAAATAAAGCTGCAATAAACATGGTTGTACTGGTGACTTTAGTGTATCCTTGTTAGTGCTCTATTAGGCAAAATAAGTACCAGGAAATGGGTACTTGTAAGAGTAGGGAGGGACAAGGGGAGCAAGGTAGAAGAATGAACAGATTAAGGGAGTAGAATTCAGGCAAGACTGCAATGTATACAATAGAATTGAGAAAAATGAGGAAAGAGTTGGGTCTAAGGGGAGTGAAGATGTTGAAAGGTTAACACAAATCGAGATTCATCATAATTTACATTGCACAACTCATTAAATAAAATAAACATTTCCAGAATGAGAGAGAGAGAGAGAGTCAGACAGAGAGAGAGAGTCAGACAGAGAGAGAGAGAGAGAGAGAGAGAGAGAGAGAGAGAGAGAGAGAGAGAGAGAGAAAGGCATAGAATTTCAATAAGAAGATAACACTTTAACCTTTCTCAGCCAATTTCTAGTTAAGAGCAATTGGCCCTGGGTTAAATAGGAAGACTTGAGTCCTTTAGGATGGTCTTCTGATTGATTTGTTTCCTTTCTATTTCCAGTAAATACATGACTCCAAAGATTTCTGTTCCTTTATTTGTTCATCGTTATCATCCTTACTTTTACATTCATTCATAGCTCCCTGCTCTCATTTCATTGTCAAGCAGATTTTTGTTTATCAGCTTATCCTGCCATTTGCAAGGCTCATAGGCTGCACAATTCTTTGACTACATGCTTTTCAAAGACTTGTATCAATAAGGGTATCTTCAATGAGAATATAATAACTTTTTAAATAGAAGAATATAACTAGTTAAAAGTTAAATATGAAAACAAATTACATATATACTGAAAGGCACATTATTATTAGGTTTCTATGATCCAAATCACTGCCATAAAAGTCCCCATAAGATAAACTTCAAACCACTTGGAATAAAATATCATATAAAATATCGTGTTTTTTGGATTAATAATTTCCTTCTCTCATGAATAACTGAAATGTAACCACACATGCCCTTATAACTTGGCTGCCAGAAAACACAGTTAACCAAATATGGTGTTGGAGTCATCAGTGTCTGATTTTTAAAAAATCAATTCTGGTTTTATTAGTTTTATTATTTATGACTTTTTTCATCCTGCTTCACTTCAATCCCTTCTAGCAAAAACGTTCGCACAGAAATAAATAACTTAATATATGTTCTTCAAATATATATGTGACAAGAAAAAGTTCACTGATCCTAAAAGAATCTCATTGTTTAGAATGTAAGATGCCCCAAAATTGAAATATGGCAGTGAGAATAACTTTTATTATATTCAACCAAAGTTAAAATCAGTACAGCTATAGATGAAACTGATCAGGTCACAGTTAAAACTTGTAAAACTAGAAGAGGTAATTAATATTTCATATCAATAGGATAATATTAAGTAAATTATATGTGTGTACATGTACATATACATGCATGTACATGTATGTATACATATACATTTGTGTACATGCATATACATAAGATGTTTTATCTTTGTTGCTGTTGTTTTTAATCTACTTATACTGCACTATGTTATTTTTTTTTATTTCCTTTGTATCTTCTTCCCCCATGGAATAACCCTTGTTGTCACTGAATTTGATTCCAGTGCTCTGCATTTTATATACATTTTTCTAATTTGGGAAGAGGAAGGGAATAACAAAATGCTGAAACAAGAATACAGGTTGACCCATTGTAACAATTAGATTTACAAGACAATATGTTGAAAACGAACTTTATAACTTCGGGGGTGGAGAAAGGGAAGAGTTGGGGAGGTGGGGAGGGAAGGGATGGTAGGGGAAAAACAAAGGAGGAGGTAACAATGCTTGATAGGGAATGTACTCATTACCTTACTCATAACTGTAATCACTCTGTATAGTATCTTTACAATAAAACTATATATTGAAAAAAGGCTATATATACATATATATGTATATACACATATATGTGTATACACACACATATGTATATATGTCCTTTTTCAATTAAAAAAGGATATATATATGTATATGTATATCTGTATATATACATATATATGTATATATATATATCCTTTTTCAATATATATTTTTAATATATGTATATATACATATATACACACATATATATTATCATTAATTTCATGTAATCCAGAATAACATTAGACATTGCATTGAAAAATAAGCACCCACATGCCAAAATATTCCAGTTCCAGTAAGGAAAGTTTCCCTTACACACACACATATACATACATGCATATATGTGTAGATATATGTAGATATGTATACATATGTGTGTATGTATATAAGATATATTACCATCTAGTGTGTTTATTTGTGTTTAGAAGCACGTTCTAGTTATCACAAATAAGGGAAACCATGAAACCTGTGTTTCTTGTGCCTGGCTTACTTCACTGAATATAATTTTTCCCAGTGTTTTCAATTCCTTATGAATGATACAATATCATTCTTTCTGATGGATGTTTAGAATTCTATTATGTGAATATACCACATTTCCTTGGCAATAAAAAATGAAATCAAAACAACATTAAGAATCCACCTCACCCCAGTCAGAATAGCCATTATCAAGAGAAACAAAAATAAAACAAATACTGGAGTGGATGTGGCTCAAAGAGAACAATACTACACTGTTGGTGGGAATGTAAACTTGTTCAACTACTCTGAAAAATAGTATGGAGGTTCCCAAGAGACTAAATACAGAGCTTCCTTATGAACCAGCAATACTACTGCTGGACAACCCTAAAGCTACCAGCACAACCGTCTTCATGATTTATCATAACCAAAATATGGAATCAACCCATATGCCCCTCAGTCAATGAATGGATCAAAATAGTGTCCACTTTTGAGATAGGACACAGGTTCTGAAGAGGAAAGAGCACAAAGCTTTTTATATTATTTGGCAATTCTGTAATTTATATATTTATAGGAAACATTGCAGTGTATTCCATAAACATGTACAATTACTATGTGCCAACAAATGTGAAATTAAAATTTTATAAAAAGGTATAAATCATGGATTTATGTACATGTCACTTCAACAGGAAACCAAATTATTTCACTATCATTAGTGTTGACTGAAGCACAAATAATAGACCATTGGCAATATAAACTCTTATTCATCAAGACATGCTTGTGACAGCATTGCTGATTCTCATTCCTCAAATGATATTTTAGCTTCCTATATAAATGTGTAAATCCCTTATATGCCAGTCATGTTGTTCTATATTGTGGGTACACATTGCTAGGAGAACTTTAATTTTTTATATTTGTGACATTTTATTTTCAACTTGTCAATTTAATTGCACCATTGACATTATACTCCTTTTTATTTTAACATTTATTTCAAAAAGAACTCTTCAGTTTCAGGTGGTCCAGAATAATATGTCCATCAGGCGTTGCTTTGGAAAATAGAAACCCAGATACACATATTTCAATCTGGTAAGTAATGATTTCCCAATAAATCAGATGTCGTGGCATTCTCTTTATTAATGGAAACTAACAAGATGGAAGTTGGATCTTTGCCTGATCATAACCTATGTGTAAATATATTTTCACTAGTGAAATAAGTCTGAGTTGGATGCTGTATTGATTCTCACCTATGATCATTTGTTCCTACAGCCTTTGTGTGAATGTGAAGGTGAGGGAAACCTGGATATAGTGGGTTTAATAACTAAGATCATAGTATGAGCCAATGATATCACTGAACCACTCAACAAACTTAACTGAAATTATAAATTACAAGGAGAAGAGCAAATATTTTCTATCAATGCATTGGAAAGGATGTTACATGAACATTAATTCTTACATTCAAATTCTGTTAAGAAACTGTAACATACAGTTTTTACTCCTAAAATACTCTAGGAAAAAAACTGTTGATAGGCAAAGTTATTATGTTAAAAGATTATAAAAAGTAACATGAGTTACTTAATAAACCCAAGTACTAAAATGCGTCTATTTTGTAAGTGGCTTTCTACTAAGTACATCCATGCTGTGTCTGTGGATGATAGAATTCTTTTTCATATCTCTGTTTGGGAGCTCCTTGTCAAGACAACACAGATTTTTGCATGGTTTTTAAAAAAGAAAAATACATTTATGAAAATAGAAAAGTTTTATAAGTTCAATTTTGATCCTAGTTGTGTGTTCTAGCTATGTGAAAATAAATTAGGTTAAGTTTGTATCTGATTTTCTAGGAACACATACCTGAGCAGAGACATAATGATTCTTTCTCAGAAATGCTAGACCATGTTCTAGCATCACTGAGAAATTTCCACTCTATCTCTAACTGCTAGCTCCATGTGGATAGATAAAATCAACTTTTAAATGAGATCCCAAATAATTGCATAAGCAGAAATATTCCTACCACATCTATTTCCCTTTAAGTGTCACTATTTATTATTGTTAAATGTTGCCTCACAACCACTCTGTGAGATAGATTTTATCTAAACTCAGATGAGGAAACAGGAAAAGAGATTTGTTCAGAGAGTACATTATTTTAAATACCAAACTGATAACTAGGACCAAAAGACACAAAGCCAAAACATACACACAACCCACGGCACAGTCCAGACAAACTTAAAAATATTTAAAAACTCTGACTTACATCCTCAAATGTAAACTCATTTTCTCTCAAATTAATCAATTTTAATGGAACCCATTATTATTTATTTCCAAGGGAATGACCTTAACTAACACTTACATAGATTCAGATGGTATATTTTAAGGTTAAATGACTTGTTTCATTTGTTCATTACACTCTAAATAAAAGGTCCTAAAAATGGATTTTTTTTTTGTCAGTTGTGGCCTGGGCGTTGTCCCTCAGCTCTTCAGCTCAAGCTAGTGCTCTACCTCTTGAGCCACAGCATCACTTCTGGTTTTCCGGTGTGTTATTGGAGATAAGAGTCTCATGGACTTTCCTGAACCACGATACTCAGATCTCAACCTCCTGAGTAGCTAGGATTACAGGCATGAGCCACCGGCATCCAACTAGGATTTGATATTTGAATACCTTTTATTTGCTTGGAAAATGCAAGTGTTGGTGGCTGATATTCTCACATCCTAAAATGAGAGGTGCTGCTGTCCAGATTTGAGTTCTGCTTTAGTATTATCTGATAGAAATAGTAAGAAAATTCCTTAGACAAGCTTTTGGCTCTGGGGAAAAAAAACAAATGGGTGCTCTAAAGAATATGAGAACATACTAAGATTTCTCTAATAAGAGAATATTAGAACTAGGCACCAGTGACTCAAGCCTATAATTGTAACTCCACAGGAGGCTAAGATCTGCTTATAAGTTGCTGTAAGTTTAAAATACACAAGTTTAGTTTTCCTACACTCAGAGAACACAAGTGTAAAGTCACTTTCACTGGGACAATAGAGTGTCAGTAGAACCAGGCTCCCTCCTAAGAATCCCTTGCATTGCTCCTTTTGTCTTCCAGAGGTGTAGTCTTGTCTTCCCTGGTTTGGGCTTCTTGACTCAACTTCAAACCAGTACCACAGCAACTTCCGATCTGAACAGCTGAAAAGCTGGCTGTGCTATTGTTCATTCTCACTAGCAAGGAATGATTGTTCCCTAAACAAAAGATTTTAAATATGGTTTAGTTCATTATATTTTCTTTTTTTTTGAATGAGTTATTATTGTGAAAACACTGTACAGAGAGGTTACCATCACATGAGCAAGGTAATGAGTACATTTCTTATCAAGCATTATTGCCTCCTCCTTTGTTTTTCCCCTACCATCCCTTCTTTCCCACATCCACAACTACATCCCCACCCCCCTTCACCCCCCATCTAAATTGTAAAGTTGATTTTTTTGACATAGTCTTGTACATCTCATTGTTGCAATGGGTCAACCTGTATCCCTATTTAAACAATTTGTTTTTTCAATTTCACTCCCCAAATTATACCAACATCAAATACAGTGAAAACAGGGGTTATACCATGGGAGAGGGACATACAAAGCAACCAACATTAGAACCAATAGCAAGAAAGAAAAAACCACCTGTGTCCTTATCTTGGGGTTCATTTTGCTTAACATCATCTTATCTGACCTTTTCTGCTTATCTCAGATATATACTAGTTATTGCAAATAAGGGAAACCATGGGACCTGTGTTTCTTTTTCAAAGATCATTCTTTCGGCATTGTGGCTAATAAATAGTTAATCTGAAGGTATTACTTTTTAAAGAATGTTTTTGTCTGAAATGAGTACAGTGTATGTTTAAACATGATTCATACATCACATTGAATTAATACTTAGATTAGTTTTAAGATAAAACTTGAAGATTGCTCTTAATTTGTGTTTTTCTGTGCCAGCACTGAGGCTTGAACTCAAAATTCAGGTGCTGTCCCTTAGTATTTTTGCTCAAGTAGTTCAGCACTACCAAAAGAATCTCAGGGACAGTGACCAGGCTTTGAATTCAAGCCCCAGGACAGGCAAGTGTGTGTGTGTGTGTGTGTGTGCTTGTGTATATATACACACACACAAAAGCTGGCACTTAAGTCACAGCTCTACTTCTGGCTTTTTTGGGGGTGGTTAATTGGACATAGGTGTCTCGCTTACATTAATTCCCTAGCTTTCATTTGAACCACAATTCTCAGATCTCAGCTTCATGTGTAGCTAGAATTTCCAGAAATAGCCACTAGCTCCTGGCTGTTCTTCCTTTCAATAAACACCTTTATTGAGATTTAAGGAACATACTCTTGAATTTATTTACTTAAATTGTGAAGTTAAAAGGCTTTATACAGTTTTATAACTACCACCTCAAGCAAGATGGAAATACCTCTACCACTTCAAATGAAACCTGATCTTGTAACACTATGACCTAACCACCTACTCCCATCTCGGAAGAAACAGTGGGTCAAATATTTCCCTAAAAATTTGACATTGTACAAATGAATCACATAAAATGTGGCCTAATGTGATGTACTTGTTTTCAAGGTTCAACCATGTTGGAGGATGGATCAATACTTTGCTATTGGTTGCCTAGAAATATTATATTGACAAGATGTACTCTATTTACTTATTTATAAGTTAGTGGTTATTTGAATTGTGTTTCCTTTTAAATTACAAATGCTGCTACTGATATCTTTTAAGTATAGGTTTTTACATGAACCTATGTGGCCATTTCTTTGGATGTACACTTAAGAGTGTAATCGTTTGGTCATAATGCTCTAATTTTATTTCTAACTGTTTGAGGAACTTGAAAACTCTCCCACAATGGCAAAGCCATTATTCATTCCCACACTGTTATCAACTTTTGATGAAAGCTATCTTAATGTGTATAAAGTAATATTCACTGTCGTTTTGATTTGCCCAGGCCATCTAATGCAGTCTAAATTCATTTTATATGTTTGAGTACTGACAGCTAGTAAGTACATTCTTTTTTATTCTTTGTCCTTTGTTTTGAGGAAACTGACAACATAAAAAAGCATGGAGTCTCTCTTTTGAACATACAGGAGTTTCATATTTACATATTCTTTTTTAATGTGAATCTCAAGTACAAAATTTCAGCAAATACTTTAAAACCTCCAAAATAATCTTATTTTTCCCTGCTTGCTATTAATTTATTGTCACCTGGAGAGAACTGTCAAGCCTTTCTACTTAGTTTCAAATGTAAATGTTAGCTTTTCCTACCTGCTTGGTCAATGTAGTATCATCATCTTGTCAGCTGATCCACATTTTCTGAGACAGTCTATTTGGCACCTGGGAGAGGTCCACAAGGGACACAAGAGGACTTACGCTCCTGTACATTGACTGTGTGTGATTGTCCTCTGATAAAATATCTGTTATAATATTTTCTCTATTTTCATTACATTCATTTACTCATTTTTAAGACACAGTCTGGCTAAGTCATCTAGATTAGTCTCAAATGTTTGTTCTTTGTCCATCAGCCTTCCCAAGAGCCATAATTAACCACTACTGTGAATGATTCTCATTAGTCACATTAAAATAGTATGTATTTCTCTTTATTACAGAGTTATCATGATTGTACACATTACCAGTTGCTTATCAGATGTGTATTTGAAGCTATTTCAATTCTTTGGGGGTTTACAAGTTCCCTTTATTGATAGTTGTATGACTCACAGTAATAACCATAATAATATATTTCATATTCAAATTATCTATTCTTTTGTTGTCTACCTCATATGTTACATTCAATAAATACTCATATAATGTATAGTCAGGAAGATTATAGCTAGATTTTTACATTAACAATTTCATAGGACTTCTTTTGTTTATCCAATTCATTTTTAAGAAGTTTACATAATAGTAAACTACATATAAGTTTTGCTGTCTTAACCACATAGTAGTGCTAGCTTCACATGGTAAATTCAAGGTACTTTTTTAAGAAAAAGAGTAAGACAGGGACCTCAGCTCTCCATGAAGGAAGAATTTAACATAAAGAGAAATAAAGGGTATTTGTAGACTCAGAAATTCCATCACCTGTGGAAGAAGAGCCTACAGAAAAATGTTTGTCTACTTCAAAGAAAAATATAGCAGGTTTTCCCCATTTGTAGTAATTAGAATGTGACTATAAATCTACAAGTAAACACAATGGATGGTATGAGACAAAAAGTTTCACTTGAACACGATGAATTAAACAGGACTCATTCATTCACAGAGTGAGACCAAAGGAGGGTATTCTTAGGAAAGGATCACAAAAGCTCAATAGCTATGAGTATATGATCAATAAAATGATGCTTATTGAAATGAACCCAAGAAATGGAAATAAGATGTTTTTGTTTTCTTACTATTTGTGTTTCCTCCCTTTGTTGATTGTTTTTATTTCTATACTTTTATTCTTGCTTGTAAGTTTATCTGTTTTGGGGAGGTTCAGGGAGCCCATAAATGGTCAGACAAAGGGTGAACAAATGCAGCTGTGATACTCACTTTTTTTTTTTTTTTTTTTGTCGGTCGTGGGGCTTGAACTCTGGGCCTGGGCGCTGTCCCTCAGCTCTTCAGCTCAAGGCGAGCGCTTTACCACTTGAGCCACAGCGTCACTTCCATGTGATACTCACTAGACACTACATTGAAAATGAACTATATAACTTGTAGGGCATAAGATTCTGAAGGAAAAAATGGGGGAAAATGAGGGAAGGGATGACATTATTCAAAAAGAAAAGTACTCATCTGACTTATGTAACTGTAACCCCTTTGTACATCACCTTCACAATAAAAAAATTCTTAAAGAAAAATATAGAGACAGTAAAAACAATATAATTTTGTTGATTGCAATGAACTCCAAGAAATGGAAACAATGTTATTTTGTTATTTTGCTTTCTGTTTTTTTCCCCTTTGTACTGTTTTTGAGTTCTCTCCCTTTTGTTTGTACGTGTTTCTGCTTTAAGGAGGGTAAGGAGGATCACAGAAATTGTGGTGAACAAATGCAGCAGTGTTATTCCCTAGACATTATATTGAAAATGAACTATACAAATTATGGGGGAGGGGTGTTGGGAGGGAAAAACTGGGAGGAAAGGGAGGAAGAGGAGAAACTGTTCAAACAGTAATGTACTCATTACCTCACTTATGTAAATGTATCCCCTCTATACATCACCTTTACAATAAAAATACAAATAAAATTATTTCATAGTTTTGCTTGTACATTTAGTTCTTTGCTTTATTTTAAGCTGCTATTAAAATATCATGTCAAGTAGATCTATAGCTCACATGGATAATATGTTCTTTTAGTCACATTTGCTGAAGCTATTTTTCAACCAAAAAATGTGAAGCAGAAACAGTCAGATAAGTAGATGTTAGGCAAAATGAACCTCAAGATAAGGGCTCAATTTTTTTTTCTTTCTTGGTATTGTTTCTAACGTATTTATAAGATGATTTCTTTGTTGCTTTATATATCCCTCCCCCACTGTATAATCCCTGTTCTCACTGTATTTGATGTTGGTATAATTTGTGGAGGGGAAGGGGAAAAAATGCTTAATTTCCTAACAAATGAGGCAATGTCATTCTTTCTGATGGAGGCACAGAATTCCATTGTGTATATATACCACATTTTCTTGATCCATTCATCTACTGAAGGGCATCTGGGTTGGCTCCATATCTTAGCTATGGTAAATAATGCTGCAATAAACATAGTTGTAAGGATTCAAATGTGTTTTCTTTCTTGTGATTGTTCCTAACATATTCATAAGATTATTTCTTTGTTGCTTTGTATGTACCTCCCCCACGGTATAACCTCTACTTACACTGTATTTGATGTTGGTATATTTTGTGGAGGGGAAAGGCAAAAAAAATCATTACACAGGGATACAGGTGGACCCATTGCAACAATGAGAAGTACAAGTCGGGACGAGGGGGGGGGGGGCGACAGGAGGGTGGAGGGAGGAGGGTGGGAGATAGGATGGGATGGAAAGGGGAAACAAAAGAGGAAGCAACAATGCTTGATTAGAAATGTACTCATTACCTTGTTCATGCAATTGTAACCCCTCTGTACGCTATTTCCACAATAAAAAAAATTTTTAAATAGAGATACAGGTGGATCCATTGCAATAATAAGAAAATGTACAACATTATGTCAAAAAACGAACTTTACAACTTTGGCGCGGGTGGGGGCGTGGGATATGAAAAGGAATGGTAAGGGGAAACAAAGGAGGAGGCAACAATGCTTGATTAGAAATGTACTCATTATCTTGCTCATGCAATTGTAACCCCTCTGTTCGATATTTTCACAATCTATTTCAATAAAACTATATTTATAAATATAAAAAAAACAAAATGTGATATCTTGGTGCTGAAAACCCATGATTTATAAACAGAATTTTATTTCAGAACCTTTATTCTATTGATTTACATATATATATGCCACAAATCCAGGCTTTCTATTAATTTTTGAAATAGAAGTGCGAGTTTCATAACATTATTTTTTTCAAGATTCCTATGATCCTTTGCTTTTCCATATGAATTTTAAAATCAACTTATTGCTTATAGAAAAGTCATATGTTTTAATAGTGACTGGATTAAATCTGTACATCAAAATGGAGTATATTAATACTTTACCACTATTAATGTATTTTGGTGCATAAACATGAGATATCGTCAATGTGTTCAGTTTTCCTTGTTTCTTTTAAGAATGTTTTGTGGTTTTCAAAATCTGAGTATTAGTTGGCTTTTGGTAGTGCTCATTCCAAAGCATTAATTTTGTTAATGTAATTGTAAACATAATCATTTTGTTTATTTCAGTTGAAGTTCACTCTTTGTTATACAAGAATACTATTAATTTTTTAATATTTACCTTGTTCCTTGAAAACTTGCTAGATTATTGGTTCTGTAGGTTTTTCGTTTTTCCTAAGTAGGTCTCTTAAGAATGTATGTTAGCAAAAGAATGCGGTGTGCATAGGGAGTTAGTAGTATTGTATATCAGTGTATTTTTTATTTCATCTTGCCTAGTTGCTTTTCCTTGTTTGTGATCTTCACATGAAATATTGAACATCTGCAATCACACTGTTAGCTCTATCTTTCTTAGTCACTCATTAGGGAGAGTGTGCTTCCTAGTTTGTTGATGATTTTTGTCTTAGGAAAGTATTTTCTTAAATATACATAATTGTTTTATGTGGCTTTCAGCAGATACAGAATTTTTTAGTTTTAAGCTGTTTTCTGTTGAAATAACTTTGACTTTGTTAAAAATTTGTGTATTTACTTATGCATTCATTATTATGTTCCAATAACCTATTTGTTTATCATTTGGACAGTATTGTTTTGATTATTCAACATTGTGATAGGTATTGACATTAGGTGACTGCATCAACTTTGATTTTTTTCTCAATTGATTTATATATTCTAACTCCTCTTTCCATATGTGGGATTATAATCAATCTGTGTACTAAATATGTATAACATGACATTTTAACAATATTGAATGTTTAAACTCATAAACATTGATATTTCCAAAGAAAATTTTCTATTATTTCACAAATTCTTCATGGCTGAAATGTGACTTTACATATATTTTATTATATTTTAGATTAATTTTTCATTTTCATACTATAAATTATAATTTCTTATTTTAAACTTATTTTAAGCTGTCATTACTGGTATATGATGGTACATTTTTCTATTATGACAGAGTTCTAAAAATTTACTAAACATTTTTAGTTAGGTATTTTAGAAGTTAGCTATATATGTTTCTATGCAGACAATATCATCTACAAATACAGTTCTAGGAGTTTTTTAAGAAATGGAAAGACTTGGAAAAAACTATATTAAGTGAAGTAAGCCAGGCCCAAAGAAACATAGGTCTCATGGTTTCCCTTCTTTAATAACTAGTATATGTCTGAGTCAAGCAGAAAAGGTCAGATAAGATGATGTTAGGTGAAATGAATCCCAAGATAAGGACACAAGTGGTTTCTCCTTTCTTGCTATTGTTTCTAACATATTTATAAGGTGATTGTTTTGTTGCTTTGTATGTCCCTCCCCATGTTATAACCCCTGTTTTCACTGTATTTGATGTTGGCATAATTTGGGGTGGGGAAGGGAAAAAACAACTTGTTTAAATAGGGATACAGGTGGACTCATTGCAACAATGAGATGTACAAAATGCTATATTGAAAACCAAACTTCACAACTTTAGCGGAGGGGGTGGGGAGTATAGTCCTGGAGATGGGAGGGCAGGGATGGTAGGGGAAAAACAAAGGAGGAGGCAACAATGCTTGATAAGAAATGTACTTATTACCTTGCTCATGTAATTGTAACCCCCTTCATGGTTTTTTCACAATAAAAAACTTATTAAAAATAAATCTTACCTCAGTCAATTGATTAAACATATGTATTTATGTTGAATAGGTATGGAGAGAGTAAAGATTTTAATTTTCATTCTAAATGTCAATTAAAAGGTCAGTCTTTCACTACAAAATACTTAAATATGCTCATATATGTATCTTTTGGTAAAAACTCATTGTGAGATTTATGAAGTGCTGTCTATTCCTAGTGTGATGTGAATGTTATCAGAAGTTGATATGGTATTTTTTCTCTGTTGCTTTTTTGCTCTGTGTGTGTGTGTGTGTGTGTGTGTGTGTGTGTGTGTTCTGGAGCTTGAATTTGCACTTGCTGTTCTCAGCCTTCCTTCCTTCCCAAGGCTACCACCATCAGTCTGGCATTTTTCGTATTGATTGGGGTTTCACAGACTCGTGTACTAAGGCTGGATTGCAACTGTGATCCATCCTTTAGATCTCAGACTCCTGAGCTACTGGTCTCCAGCTCCATGTGTACTTTCTATTTATATTGAGACAACCAAATTATTTTTCTTCTTCAATAGATTATTATATGAATACAGCCATTGATTGTGTGTGTTTGAGTGTGCCTGTAGTGTGCATATGTGCTGGTACTTGGGCTCAACTCAGAACCTTGTACTATTACTTGGCTTATTTGTTCATTGCTGGTGCTCTACATTGACCTACATCTTCAGCTGAAATTCTTTTTCTCAGGTAAGGGTTAGGTTTATTCAGTAGACCTGCTGGGACCAGGCAAGGTTGGCACTCCACGTGGCTGGGAAAGGCCTGGGAATGAGAGAGAGCTGGGAAAGAGAGGAAAGAGCTAGAAAAGAGCAGAGAGAGAGCTAGAAAAGAGAAGGGAGCTGGGAAAGGGAAGAGAAGTAAAAAGCTGAGAGCTAGAAAAAAGCAGAGAGAGTTCAGCTGAAAGTTTTGCTGATTGATTGGATATGAAGCCTCACAGACTATTCTGCCCAGGCTGCCTTCTAATCACAATCGTCTTTATTTCAATTCTCTCAATTTAGTAGGATTACAAATATTACCCACTGTTGCACAGCTATTGCTCTTTGAAAACTAAATGAGACCTATTCTAGCCTAAACACATTTTATGATGGTGTAGTAATCTTGGTTTTGTATAGATAAATTTTGTTTACAAACATTTTTTTAAAGATTTTGCTGTTGCTTTGTTTTGTTCTAGAGTTCTTTTCTTCTAATTTCTTTTGTTAGTTTTCTTATTAATTGAATCCTCCTTTTTATCAAATTTAGAGATTTATACATTTTCATAATTCTCCAAAGGCACTTTTAAATTATGTTTTTCTTATTATTTACTTGCAAATTAATAGTTTCCTATTACCACTGTTATTTCTATCTTATACTTGATTTGTGATTTGTGTTTACCTTTTATTATTTTTCTAGTTTCCTTAAAATGGAAGATTTGGTTATTTAATGCCTTTATTTCATTATAATATAATTAGTTAGCACTAAAAATTCTCTTTCATTCACTGTTTTAAGGGCAGTTTGGGATTTTTACTTTAATTCTATTTTGTCCCAAGAACATATTTTTTTAATGTTTTTAATGCTTTTCAATGTTTAAGATTTATTTTGTACAAAAGTTTTATCTGGGCTGGGAAGTTGGCTCAGTGGTAGAGCGCCTGCCTTGCATGCCTGAGGCCCTGGGTTCGATTCCTCAGCACCACATAAGCAAACAGAAAAAAGCCGGAAGTGGCGCTGTGGCTCAAGTGGTAGAGCGTTAGCCTTGAGCTGAAGAGCTGAGGGACAGCGCTCAGGCCCAGAGTTCAGGCCCCATGACCGGACCCAAAAAAAAAAAAAAGTTTTATCTATCCTGACATTAGGGCTGGCTCCCTTAATATGTATTCTGCTATTTAAGGGTAAGGTGTTATATAGATTCCCAATATATATAATTGTTAATGTTATGTAGCCTTGTATATTACTCATAATTCTCACAATATGCCATTAATTACTGAGAATGTCCTGCTGAAAGCTGGAAATAGCACTACAAAAATAATTATAATTGTATTAATTTGTTCTTGTACGTGTACTTATGACTTCCTTTCTTTCTCCTTCCTTCCTCCCTCACTCCTTTCCCTCCCTCCCTTCCCTCCTTCCTTCCCTCCCTCCCTTCTTTCTTCCTTTCTCTCTCTTTCTTTCTTTCTTTTCCTTCCTTCCTTCCTTCCTTCCTTCCTTCCTTCCTTCCTTCCTTCCTTCCTTCCTTTCTTTCTTTCTTTCTTTCTTTCTTTCTTTCTTTCTTTCTTTCTTTCTTTCTTTCTTTCTTTCTTTCTTTCTTTCTCTCTTTCTTTCTTTCTCCCTTTCATCATGGGGCTTGAATTCTGGGCCTGGAATATGTCCCTGAGTGCTTCAGCTCTAGGCTAGCACTCTACCATTTGAGCCACAGTGCCACTTGTGCTTTTTCTTTTTTTTTTTTTGGTGTTTTTTTTTTTTTAGTGGTTAATTAGAGATAATAGTCTCACGGACTTTTCTGCCCAGGCTGGCTTTGAATTGTTATCCTCAGATCTCATCTTCCTGAGTAGCTAGGATTGCAGTCATGAGCCAGCAGTGCCCAGCTTTCTTTTAGTTTTTTTATTATCACTATTGTAAGTAAAATTATTGTACAGAGGGCTTGTATTTACAAAAGTGAGGAAATGAGTACATTTCTTTTGTAACAAAGTCTCTTTTTCCCTCACTTTCTCCCAATTTTCCCTTCCTTCCCCCAATTTGTATAGTTCGTTTTTAACAAAGTGTATAGTAAGTATTATTGCTGCTTATATTCAACCTTAGTCCCACTATTTCTGTGGTCCCCCTTACCATTGCCAAAAGAGATAGACTTACATACATGACAAAAGGTACATAAAACAGTGACAAAGGAGGAAAAAAATCACCCCTTGTTTCCATTTCTTGGAGTTTGTTTCAATAAATATCATTTTATATGATAATATGCACATAGATATTTAGGCTCTCTAATCCTCTTCTATGAGTATTCTCCTTTGGTCTCATTGTGTGAATGCTTAGAGTCCTGTATAAATTAACATACCTATGCCTTCTTTTTGTCTTTTACTACCTAGTGTGCTTACTTTCAGATTTCTAGGCATATTCTAGTTACAACAAATGAGAGAAACAATGCGACTTATGTTTCTTTGGGTCTAGTGACACTGAACATAATTTTTTCCAAGCCTTTCCATTTCCTTATGAATCAAACAATATCATTATTTCTGATAGAAGTATAAAATTCCACTGTGTATAAATACCACATTTTCTTGAAGTATTCTTCTACTGTGGTGAATCCATATCTTGACATGTCTAAAACAAAAAAAGTTTCAGTGAACATAGTTGTGCTTGTACCTTTATTCTCCCTTCTTTGTATTCTATAGATAAAGACCCAGGAGTGGAATTCGAGGGTCATAGGGACGCTCTATGATTAATCTTTTATGTTACCAACATTCTGCTGTCCAGAGTAGCTGGACAAATTTACATTCCTACCAAAAGGGTAGTAGGCTTGTTTTTGGCACCATCCCTGCCAGCATCTGTTGCTGCTAGTTTTCTTGATAATGCTCATTCTAACTTGTCTGAGGTGCAGTCTCAATGTTGTTTTGATTTGTGTTTCTTTTATGGCCAGAGATGTTGAACATTTTTTCATCTGTCTATGACCATGCTTACTTTATTCTTCTGAGAATTCTCTCTTTAAATCTTTACCCCATTTATTAATTGGGTTGATGTTTCTTTGATGTTTTTTTTTTAGAGAATAATTTTTTGAGCTCTAAGTATATTTTAGACATGAGGTTCTTATTTGATGCAGTTTGTTAAAAAAATTTCTCCCAATTGATGGGCTTTGTATTTATCTTGCTATCCATGTCTTTTTCAGGCAGAAATTGTTAGTTGGATGCAATCCATTTGTCCAATCTGTCTTTGATGTTTTGGTTCTGGATCTTAGGAAGTTTAAACCTGTGCCTAGGAGCCCTAATATTTCCCCTATTCCTTTTTGTAATATTCTTAAATTATGTGGCCTTATGACCATTTGGAATTGTTTTGGTGCACGGTGATATATAAGGATCTAGCTATAGTTTTCTTCATGTGTATAGCCAATTTTGCCAGCACCATTTGTTGAAGAGGCTGTCTTTCTTCCATCCTGTGTTTTTTGCTCCCTAATCAAATATTAGGTGGCTATAGGTCTGCGGGTTCATTTATGAGTCTTCTGTTCTATTCCATTGGTACTTGAGCCTAAACTAGTGCCAGTGTCAAGCTTTTGTATTATTATGGCTTTGTAATTGAGTTTGATGTTTGGTATTGATATTCCTCCCACATTATTCTTCCTGCTAAGGATTATTTTTGCTATTCAGTGTCTTTTATTTCATATGAATTTTTGGATTGTTTTCTCTATATCATGAAGAATGTTGTTTGGATTTTGATGCATATTACACTGAATTTGTAGATAGCTTTGGTCAGTATTTACATTTTTACAATGTTAATCCAATCCAGAAGTTTTTCCATTTCCTTAAATCTGCTTTAATTTTTCTTTTCAAATTTCTAAATTTTTCAAAATAGAAGTCCTTCACATCTTTAGTTATGTTAATTCCTAGTTATTTTTTGAGGCTGTTACAAAGAGTTGCTTTCCTGATATCAGGCTTGTTCTTTCCATTGTTGGCATAAATAAAAACTATTGATTTTTGTGTATTGATTTTATACCCTGTTACTTTTCCCAAGTTTTGGATCAGCTCAAATAACTTGGGGGAAGAATCTATAGGGTTCTTTAAATACTAAAATCATGTCATCTGCAAAGAGGGATAGTTTTATGTCTTTCCCTATTTGGATGCTCTTTGTGTTTTTCTCTTGTCTTATTGCTCTTGCTAGCAATTCCAGTACTATATTAAAGAGGAATGGAGAAAGTAGACATCCTTTTCTCATTTTAGAGGAAATTATTTTAACTTTTTTCCATTCAGTATAATGCTGGCTGTGAGTTTGTCATAAACTTGGTATGAATACAATGCATCTTTCACAATGTAACCCCTTTCTTCCAAATTTTTCACCAACCCATGTCTACCCTCAAATTACATAGTTTAAATTTTTATAATGTACATTGAATTTAATGACAATTTATTAACACTTTCTCTTTCCATTCTTGTGGAACCCATCCTTTTTGCCCTCCCCCAAACATAGTGCTTTCTCTTGGTATTAATTTTGTTAAAGAGTCATTAGTCATTCAGAGGAGATAGGCAATTGACCACCTCCCCTATGTATACCATAGTTAAGTCAGTTTGTTTGTGTATGTATGCATAGAGTTCTATATATGTTGTCATGCATGTTTGCATTTTAGACCTAACTTCCACATATGATAGAGCCTATGCAGCATTTTGTCTCTTTGAAAGTGACTTTTTTTCTAGTTCCATCTATTTCCCTGCAAATGACATACTATTACTACTGATAGATAAATAAAATTCCATTGCTTACATTTACCATATTATCTTGATCCATTTATCTGATGTACTTATGATTTTTATTTTGTAAAGCCTTTTTATTCTCCATTTGACATGTATACATTAAACATTTAAAGAATACTTTGTTTTCCTTCCTGTTGAGTTACTAGGTTAGTTACTAGGTCTCTGTTTAGAATTTTGTTTGCATAACAACCTATTATATACATTTAACATAACTATTATACCTTCATCTATTGTCACATAGTTTATGCCATGTTACTTATAATAGGGTAACTTTTCTTTTTCTTTATTTGGGAAGTACTTAGGTTTGAACTCATGGCCTTTATTTGGATAAGCTGGAGCTCTATCACTTGACTCATGCTCCAAGCCTTTTTTGCTTTATTTACTCTTCATCCAATGCTGATCTTGGATTGGTTAAGCCTATTAGTCCTACTTATACCTCTCAAATACATGGGGATCACAGTATGTTCCATGATGTCTCGTTTGTCCATTGTAGAAGGGGCTTGCTTATTTTTGCTCTGGTTGACATTGAACTGAGATCTTTACAACTCTTCGTCACATGTATTGGAGGATGACAGGAATGTACCCGCATGGCCAGCCCATAATCAATAGTAATCCTTTGCACCTTATTTGCATTAAGAAAATAAATTTTAATTTATTTTTCTATTATTTAATTTTCAACAATATTCATTTATTTGTGTAGATATAGGAGTAAATACCACCTTCTTCCTTCTTGAAGGATTTAAAAATAATCTTTTCTATTGTGTACTTGGAAAGGAATTTTCTTTTGTTTTAAAATCATATAGATGAATAGATGGATGGATAGATAGATAGTTTCCTTGAGACTTTGAGATATGAGTTGACACTTTATTTCAGCTATTTAGTGTTTACTTTGTAATTTCTCACAACATGTGGAATATAATGCTTACATTTGTTTCTATGAAATCTCACCATTTCACTCTCTCTCTTTCTCTTGCTGTCATTCTCCTGCCTCCTTCCTCTCATGGCATGTCTATACCATGTAATAAATGTCTTTCCTCACATGTATTTCACAGGGAGGGGTGAATCCCTAGAACAGACAAATTTCTTTCCTAATAGAATTTTCTGTCTCATTCATTATGTTTTGTGTCTTGCTTGATCTTCTCTTACCAGATGCTTGGACAGATGTGTTGACTTTCCAGTAACAAAAACAACCATTTTATTTGATATATTGCCCACTTATTCTATTAGAGATTTTAACATATAAATCATAGTTATGTATTTCAAGTATTTATGTTATAAAAATGGATTGTGGTAGACTAAGATTTTGATGATAATTTGAGGAAATTTCACTTTAATTTTACATGCCTTATAATTTTTATAGAATGCTCTATGAATCTTCATAGTAAATAAAAAACTAGGTAATGCATTTTGGTCTTGAAAATCTATATTCTCTTCTTTGTGATAAGCCCTTAGTGAGTCACTCTCGAGTTTAATTTTTTATTGTAAAGATATTGTATAGAGGGGTTACATTTACATGAGTAAGATAATGAGTACATTTCCTATCAATTATTGTTACCCCCCTCCTTTGTTTTCCCTTACTATCCCTTCCCTCCTGTCCTCCCAATTCCTCCCTGCCCCCAAAATTTGTAAAGTTTGTTTTTAACATAGTATCTTGTATGTCTCATTGTTACAATGGGTCAACCTGTATCCTTGTTACCACATTTTGTTATTTCCCTTCCCTGCCCAATATTAGAAAAATGTAGATTCAAGATGAAGGGCACCAGAATCAAATAGAGTGATAACAGAGATTATACCATAAGGGGAAGAATATACAAAAGAAATAAAAAAACAAATAGTGCATTAAAAAACAACAGCAACAAATAAAAAACGTCGTGTCCAGATCTTGGGGTTCATTTTGCTTAGCATCGTTTGTATGGTTATATGTACATAGCTTTTGACCTTTTCTGCGTGTCTGGTAAGATTATCCCAGATATCTACTGGTTACTGCAAATAAGGGAAACTATGGAACCTGAATATATTTCTTCTAAGTCTTTCCATTTCCTAACAAATGGAGTGGTGTCATTCTTTCTGATAGAGGCATAGAATTCCCCTGTGTGTGTATATATACGTACACTTTTACACACACACACACACACACACACACACACACACACCACATTTTCTAGATCCATCCATCTACTGAGGTGCATCTGGGTTGGCTCCATATCTTAGCTGTGGTGAATAATGCTGCAATAAATGTACGCTGATAATGAAGGAGAAGCAAGAAACAGGAAGATCAGGAGTTGGAGTTTAATTTTGGATTAATGTGACTGCAAGTTGATTTTGTGTTTGGTTATTTCTGTGGCTGCTCTCATTGCACTAGAGACTTCAGATTCCTACAAAGAAATTTCTGTGTTTAGTAAGAAGTTTTTCTTTTCAAAGCAATGTCTATCTATTTCTGAGTCTTATACCTTTCTTTTACAGTTTGTCTCAAAAAATGTATGAAAAAGTCAGAGAATGTGATGTTAGGAAAACGAACCCTCAAATATGTATTTTAATGTTTTTGTTTCATTCATGCATGTGTTTCTAACGCATTTATAATATTATTTCTTTGCTGCTTTGTATGTCCCTCCCCCACAGTGTAACCCCCGCTTTCACTATATTTGATGTCAGTATAACATGTGGAGGAGACGGGGACAAACAAGTCGTTTAAGGATTCAGATGGACCTGTTGCAACAATGAGAAGTACAAAATGTCATGTCAAAACCAGCTTTACAATGTCGGTGGGGGGGAGGGAGGGGGGGTATGATTGGTTGGGGGGGGAGGGGGGAGGGTGGGAAGGGAGGTGAAGGGTAAACAAAGGAGGAGGCTGCAATGCTTGGTAAGAAATGTATGCATTTTCCTGCCCATGTAATTGTAACCCCTCTGTACAGTATGTTTTCAAATAAAATAAAATAAAATAAAATTAAAAAAAAAAAAAATGTATGCCTTTTCCTTTTGCCAGTCATTTTTTGCTATTAGTGGTTGCTCAATCAACATTGATTTATTTGAGTTGGCGATGGATTTCCATCTTTACTGTTCTGATTTTAATCATTCATGTTACACTTATGTCACTTCTCTAGGTCTCTAGAGCATCACCTTTTCTTAAGCACCACTCTGCTCTTCTCAATGCATGAAACATTTTTTTTTAGGTTTTTCTGATAGGTTCTGTGATCAGCTGGTTGACTTTATTTAACAATAACAACAACAAAAAGTCTTCATGAGGGTACTGATTCTTCCAGATTCTGTGACAGTCAAAGGTTTTATTCTGTCATCAACCAGTCTTTACTAGTTCATTAACTACACATTGGTCTTTTCTTACTGATGTCTGGTTATGTAATTTAAATGACAGTTTTCTTTCCCTTGCATAGCAGTAGGTAATACCTTTGCTTATATTTGGTTAAATGAGTTGTTTTGTTTTTCTTTTATTCATTTTTTATTTTATTTTATTGTTAAGATGCTGTGCAGAAGCATTACAGTTACATGGGTAAGGCATGAGTACATTACTTATTGATCAGTTACCCCTTCCTTTCCTTGTTGTTGTCCACTACCTTTTGCCTCCATCCCCCAAAGTTGTAAAGTTCATTTCCAACATACTGTCCTGTGGGTATCTTTGTTGCAATGGGTCATTTGTCCTTGTTTCAGAGTTTTGTTATTCCCTTCCCCTCCCCAGATTAGACGTATGTATATACAAGATTCAGGGTACCAAAATCAAGTACCTTAATAACAAGGGATATACGAAAGTGGAAAGAACATACAAAACAACAACAACAACAAATAAAACCACATGGTACATTTAAAAAAATAACAATAAAGACAGACCTCTTGTGTCCATATCTTGGGGTTCATTTCACTTAGCATTATCTTGTATGGTTGTTTGTACATGGCTTTAGAGCTTTTCAGCTCATCTGACAAGATTATCCTAAATGGTTACTATATATTACAAATAAGGGAACCCATGGGAGCTAAATTTCTTTGGGACTGGGTAACTTCATTTAATATGATTTTTTTCCAAATCTTTCCATTTCCTAACAAATGGGGTGAGGTCATTCTTTCTGATGGAGGCATAGAATTCCATTGTGTATATATACCACATTTTCTTGATCCATTCATCTACTGAGGGACATCTGGGTTGGTTCCATATAGGAAGGAACAGGAGAAACTCTAGGGTTCCTTGGCACAGGTTGAAATTTTCTTAATAGTGACCCAGAAACAGCAAATCAAGAAAGCTTGGACAAATGGATTGCATAAAACTACAGAGCTTCTGCATGGGAAGGACTAGCTAGTAAGATCAGTAGAATGGCTACGGATTGGGAGAAGATCTTCACTAGCCATACAACAGACAAGGGCCTCATATCTAAACTATACTTAGAACTCAAAAACATAATCCCTCCAAAAACAAATCCTCAAAGAAACAACTGCCTGGTTAATAAGTGGGTTAAACACTTAACGAGAGGCTTCTCTGAAGAGGAAATAAGAATGGCCAATAGACACATGAAGAAATGCTCAATTTATCTGGCCATAAACAAAATGCAAATCAAAACAACATTGAGATTCCACTTCACCCCAATTAGAATGGCTATAACCAAAAATATAATAATGACAGATGCTGGAGGGGATACTGCCAAAAAGGAACCCTTACTGCATTGTTGGTGGGAGTGTAAACTTGTTCAGCCACTCTGGTAAACAGTTTTGTGGTTCCTCAAATTACTCCACATAGAGATTCCCAAAACCCAGCAATCCCACTCCTTTGAATTTGCTCAAATGATCACAAACAAGGCCACACTACAGCTATCAGCACAAGTAGTGCATTATTATTCACCATAGCTAAGTGTGTTGTTATGTTATCTATAATGTTCAGTGAGGTCAATTTAGTACAACTCTTTTTCTCATTAATGATGAGACTAATACAACCTGTTTTTGTATTTCCCAAGGGAGTATTTATTAGAATCGAATATTTGTAAATTATCAAATTATCTCATGAAGTTAACTTTCTCCTCATGAATAAAAAAAACTGTCGAAAAACTAACTTTACAACTTTGGTGGGGGATGGGGAGAAGATCTAGTGGGAGGAGAAGGGGAGTATGGGAAGGGATGGGAAGGGGAAACAAAGAGGAGGCAACAATGCTTGATAAGAAATGTACTCATAATCTTGCCCATGTAATTGTAACTTAGACTTTAATATATTATCAAATTTATATTCATTTAATCTTGGCGAATTAGAGAAGGCTGATCCTTGAAAGATTTCAGTAGGTTAGAAAATACTGAATGTCTCTTACTTATTTACTTATTTACTTCTTATTACCAATCTCACCCCTCCATCACATCCTTTCATTTCTTTGTAACTTATTCTCTTTTAATGCTAAGCTGCAATATCTCTTTCTAAGTTTATGATTATCTTATTTTGATTTTAGGCAAGGAACACTTAGAGCTACAGTTTTATCAAAGTAACCATGAAAGTTAGTAGAAAGCCCTTCTTCATCTTTCTAACTGGGTCTGAAGTTTTGGTTTTCAATACAATTAATAGTTCTTGCATGAGTGTATCATGTGTTCTCAAGCTTTCATAGATCCTCCCTTTTTATATATAATATAACTAAGGACAAGATGCCATTGAGTATCTTTACTCAGTCTTCATGACCAAACCATTATTTGGCAGGAAGTATTTATTAAAGAAACCAATACATAAATCAATGATAATATACTCCACATATGCTGCTTTTAGAGCTCATCTTAGATATTTTACACTGAATAGCATTTATCATCTTAAATTGTGCCATTTTCTCTGGACATTTTTCTGCATTTATTTATTCTTTTTTTAACAGCAATGAGCAAGACTATGTCTACAGCACATCATAACACCTGGTTCACATACATAATTGAAGGAATGGAAAACAAAATTACATGGTATAACAAAAATATCAATCAGAAAAATCAGACCAACAGTTTATCACCAGAAAGATGATATAAACAGCTGATTGTGTAATTTTTTTGCATTGTGCCATGCTTGCATTTAACTGTGAAATGGCTCAATTTCAAGAATATGCACTGAGATCATAAATTACACCTTATGGTCAGCCTCTTACTCTTCTCTAAGTTCAAGATGGAAGTACAGATTATTTCTTTGTTGCTTTGTATGTCCCTCCCCCACGGTATAACCCCTGTTTTCACTGTATTTGATGTTGGTATAATTTGGGGAAAAGAAGAGAAAAAACAAAGTGTTTAAATAAGGGTACAGGTGGACCCATTGCAACAATGAGATGTAAAGATGTTATGTCGAAAAACGAACTTTACAACTTTGGCATGGGGCAAGGGGGTGGGGTGGCGGGTGGGGGGCAATGGGAAGGGATGATAATGGGAAACAAAGGAGGAGTCAACAATTCTTGATAAGAAATGTACTCATTACCTTGCTCATGTAATTGTAACCCCTCTGTATGCTATTTTCACAATAAAAAAAGATAAATTCTTCACCTTGCAGATTATAGAAATTTTTTCTAAAGAAAATGGGAAGAAGGAAAATCATCTATACAAAAATTACTAAAATTGACCTCCAGATCTGAGGGATGGAATTGAATCCACTGAGCATGTAAAATTTTATAGGTTTGAAATCAATGATATTTGAATGAAACTTTCGACCCTGTCATTCAACAGTTAAAATAGAAATCCAGAGTCAAAAAAACGGACTTAGGACTGTTTAAGAGCAGACAGTTTGGAGCAGGATCATGACTCATTGCTTTTCTCTTTACCTCAGCTCCGTCACCTGGTCTTCCCATCCAGTTCTTTTCATTCATGAACACTGAGCCATAGTGATTTTTTAGTTCATAGTAACATAATTTAGTATCTGTCATACATAGAACCAAACAGTAAGTAAGTGATAGAATGGCATAATTTTGAGGAATAGGGACTGTGTTAAGCTTTGAGAAACTAGTAACCTTTATGTTGATTAGATTTTATCTTTTTTGTTTTTATTCAGACAAATTTCTAGTCAGCAAATATTCTTAAATAATATTTCCATGTAGTTACTAACAGTCAAAGGGACAGACTCTGGCAAACGGAGAAGGACTTTTAAGTCTGTAATGAATACATACTGTTTCTCTCTTTCCACTGATACATTGACAGCCTCTCATTCTTTAAAAGTTTGTGATGAGAATATTATAGAACATGGCAAAGTAGGAACTCCTAGGAATTGGCTTGGCACTAAAATAAATCTTGAGCCGAATAAAGCAACATATCTGGACTCTAAAATGTTGTAAAACATGTAAAAGGAAACATGGAAACGGAAGCTGATATATTTGGAAGAATTACAGTAATTATCTTATGGTAGATCCTGTGAATGTATGAATCCAGAACCATAAGGCATATGCTGGCAGAAACAATATAGCAACACTTGCTGTAAGTTCCAGTGAAGATGGAAATGTAGAGGTTTGTGTTTCCAAAAGCAGGAAGCCTCGGTACAACCTTATCAAGAGTCTAGCTCTAATTTCTATCTTTTTCTTCATTGATAAAGGAAGAAAATATCCTGTGGCTGCCAGACTCAGGAGCAGAGACACAACTTACCTGTTTGTTCATATTCCCTCACTAGGATAGCCTTTATCAGGGCCCTGTTAACTTGCAGGGGTGTTGGTGTATGTCAAGAACTAAAGACTCGACTCATATGGCTGAAGTGGAAAAGGGATTTATCTGAACTGACAAGAAGCTACAAGATAGTTGACTGTATTTGCATGAAGTTCCTACTGTCAAACAAAACCATCAAGTTCAGAAGGACACGCAAGCTACAGAAGTCAAATTTGCTGATACTGTCTTGGGGTTGTGGGAAATTTTCAAGGCACCAGAAACATCATTCAGCATCTTTCCCAGGGTGAGCCTGGTGCTTGGGACAAAGTTAATGACCTTAGCATTGTGATGAGCATCAATCAGGACAATAGAGTGCATGACACACCTGATTTATTAAAGATCCTCCAGGCTTTGTACTCGGTGGTAGGAGCGTGGGATCCATTTCAAGATGTCTTTGCTGCTGCCCAATTCCATTACCAGATAAATGTGGTCCCCACTTCCACCATCATGAATAGCTTCATGTAGGTGATATTGACTTGTTATGCTATCTATTTAGCTTGAAACTAGAGCAGGCTGCCCTCTCCTTTCCAGCACTTTCACCTTATTTGCATACCATTGGCTTTGGGTTCATAATCAAAACAATTGAAAACAAATAGGGAAGCACTTGTGCCTATAACTTCAGCAAAATTTGCAATAGTCATTAGGGAGAACCGACCCAAATAGCCAGCAATGGATGAATAGGTAAACAAAATGTCATAATGGAACAGTATCTATGCATATAAAGGGATGAAGCTGCTGTATATACCACAACATGGATGATATTTTATATCAAATGTGTAAAATAAACCAAATTATGGAGATAAAGAGTAGATAAACTTTACAAGGTCAGGAGGTAGGGGAAGGTAGTGCTCAGTTGGGATGAGAATGTTTAGATGTAGTGGTATCAGTTGTACATCAATGTGAATATAATTAATGCCACTGAATCTGATGCATAAACGGTTAAAGCAATAAATTACACATATTTGTAGCTATTATGTGTAAATAATATGAGTGCATATATATATGATATATCTAATGTAATTATGTATATGATATGAAGATATATATATCTGTATGTCATTTATATATAATATATATGTACACAATGAACAATATTTTAAAAATTCAAGAGCAAAAATATCAAATAATTGAATTAAAATGTAACTAAATGTGAATAAAACTAGGGACTCAATTTTTCTGATTAGGAGTACTTAGCCTTGGCCAAATTCTCTAAGGGATAAAATTAAAAGCAATTGGAGAATAGCTACCATTCAAGTTGGATGAGAGAAAAGAGTCTGGATTTTAGCAGTTTTTATTTATTTGATTTATTTATTTTGCCAGTGCTGGGGATTGAACGCAGAACAATATGTTGCTTGGCAGACATTCTACCACTTGAATCATGTCCCAGTGCTGAAGTATAGAAGTCAACAGAAACTTGGAAAAGACTTTAGAGAATAGAACAGAAAGTGAGAAAGGGTAAGCTAATACTAACCACAAGGTTACAGGCAGCAGAGGATGGATGTAGAAGCAAAGTAAAGAAAGGGAGAAACTCCAATAGAAGCAAAGTAAAGAAAGGGAGAAACTCCAAAACATAATTATCATAGACCTCAGCCCACAGGACAAATGAAGGTTAGACAGACTACAAGGGTTGTCTGTAGAGCATATTGGCACTGACCAAATTCTCCTTTCTCTTTAACACTTAATTATGAAAGAGTGCCAAAGCCATCTTTTATGTGATTTTTAATTTTTAAAATTATTATCTTTAAGCAGTTGTACAAAGGAGTTGCATTTAGCCAAACAGTTACTGAATATAATGTACATTCCCACCTATCTGTCCCTTACCTACCCTTTCCCACCTTCTACTTAATTTTGTATGATATGAGTCGGATACTTGTTGCATTTTACCCCTTTTCCCTTTATTCACCTACTCCTTCCCCCTTGAACCCACCCTATGTCTTTCAAGTACTTGCTTGCTGGTGTTTTCTTAAGCTAAAATTTGATTTGGGATTTCTAAGGAAATACATATTTGAGATCTCTCTATATCTACTGTATTTCAGTTAATACATTTGTACACATTTTCATACCACCCAATGTATTTACTTATGAGTTTTAAGCTAAATCTAGCTTCCACATGTCAGAGAAACATGAATCCTTGCCTCCCTGGGTCTGAATTACTTTACTTCGTATATGTTTTTCCAATTCTTTACAAATGGTGCAACATCATTTTTCTAATGAAGGAATAAAATTCCATTTTCTATATATGGATATATATATATATATATATACACACACACACACACACACACACACATATATATATATATATATATATATATATATAGTATTTTCTTGATCCATTCATCCAGTGAGATCATCTGGGCTAATTCCTTGGCTATGCTTCAAAAAACATTGTTGCACTGGTGGCTTTACTGTATTTGGGCTTACCTTGTTTGGGCTTATTACTTTGGGAATCAAAAACACTATATTTTCCTGTGACCTGTACTTTTGTTTTGTCCTGTAGCACAAGACATATACTGATCCAGACAGTGTTGGTTTAGGTACAATGATTGAATCAAAACAACTGTGCTCTGTGCATTGATAATTAGATCTGAGACATAAAATGGAAAGAGGCATTAGCTATTTAGGACTATTCATTTGGGAAGCTACTGATACTAGATGAATTGTTACAAGTTATTAAATGTGGGAGTCAATTTCAGAATACCTGAGTTTTAAAGATATTTGTTTATAATAGCAACAGAAGAAGAAAATTCTTAAGAAACTAAAGGGTGAAGACTTGTGAACTATAATCTGTCAACTTAAGGAACTTAAAGAAGATCAAATTGATGACAAGACATTCTGTTTATGGGCTGGATCTAATACTGAAAATGTTTAGCAAAGCAGGTGTATTGTTCATTTTTTAATTGAGCACCTAGGGAAAAGAGAAAAATACACTATTATATCACCAAATGTTCATATTAGGGTTCATATACATCATTTTGTAAATTTGCAAAGAGACCAGCATACCAACCATTGAACATTTGCACACTATAAGAAAATACACACACTAAGTTAGATTTGTCTCATTTGTTAATAAAATGTTTGAGTCAGAGGTTCCGGGAAGATGGCGGAGGAGAAGCTGGAATCTGAACAAGCTCTCGCATAGAAAGCAGTTTTAGAGTTCCAGTGAACAGTCCTAAGCCACAGAATCACACCAAGTGAGCCATCACAGGACAGAGAGTTAGACAAGAGAGGGGAAGCCAAGACAAGGAGACACATCTGAGCGCCTGCCAGCAGCCGCCGCGTCGGCGGCAGGGTCGCAGCGGCGACCGCAGCCGCGGCCATACCTGAGCGCTCACACAGAGAGTCCGGGACGAAGGAGCCAGGCGCAGCGGGCGAGAGGATTCTACTCAATACCAGCAAGAACCGACAAGGAGCGGACAACTTCATCCTGCAGTTTGCAGACCAGAGAAGACCCAGGATCCAAGACTCGGAGTGAGTAGAAGCCCGATGTCCACACTCCTTCTCAGGGAGCAGAGGAGGGAAGGCCACCCCTCCCCCCCCAGCACCGGTGATCTCCATCTTGGATACCGACAAAGCTCGGAGGAGCGGCTAACTCCAACTCAGGCCTTGGAATAAAACGAGTCATTTAACAGGTCACAAGAACTTAACGGCGAAGTGACCTGCCAGACTCAGCTCCATCCAGGGAAAAGTCACCCAGCTCAGGCACCAGCCATTGGAGTGGCTTTCCTCACTGGGTAACCAGAGCCAGAGGCTGCCCCTCCCTCTAGCAGCCTCCACAATCAATTGAAAAACAGAAACCCTGAGAATGGCTCCAGGGTGGGTTCTGTGAATTTTTCACAAAATAGCCCCAGGAAAAAGCTACTGTTTGTTGAAAGGCCTCAACTCTACCAGAACCTAGCCTCATCACCCCTCTTTTGTGATTCTCAAAGCAGATCACCCTCCCATTAAACTAACCTGGGAGGGGGATCTCAAATTCTTGGGTAAAGCAGAGCATTTTTCTGCCTGTTCGAACAAACTGACTTAAGAAACCAATCAAGCCACAGGACCTCAAGCTGACCAGAGACTCCAACAAGAGGCTGGTTACAGACAAAAGGGAGATACAGGATTCTTCCCACCCCTCCCAAAAAAATCAAAAAAAATAAATCAAAGAACTTTTTTTTCTTCTTTTCTTTTTTCTTTCTTTTTTTTTGGTACCTTATATATATAAAAAATTTTTTTTTCCTTTTCTAAAACTTTTATTAATCTTTAATTTTTGCCTTTTTTGAAAAATAATTGTTTTCCAGTAACTTTTTTTTCCCCTCTTATAATTTTTATTTTAGGAATACGTGAATGTACGTTTTCCTTTCTTTTCTTGTCTTCTCTCTCTTTTTCTTTATTGATTAATTATCTTTTTGTTTTTTGTCTAGCTCTACTGAACTTCTGATCTTTTTTTTCTCCCTTTCTTATCCTTTTCACCTTTTCCTTTCTTTTGTTCTTCTGTATGTGACTTAACTCTTGTCCTGCACATCCTCAGATAAACCCATAGTTAACTAGTAGACCCTATCCCCCATTGTGTACACACTTAATCCACAAATTTATTACTCAATCCGAAACCTCTGAGACTTAAACTCCTTAATAGCAGTACTACCTCTTTATACCTATATAATATTTTAAGCATTTTTTAAGTTTTTCACATCTCCTCTATCTCCCTCCTGTTTTCTCATTATATTCACATTCCTCTCTAAATAGATGGTCTTTCAATCTCCATAACTATATTAATTTTTACATTTCTAATTTTTTTTCTGGTCTCTTTTCATTTCCCTTTCCCTTTCTTCTTTTTCTCTCCCTCTCTACTTGCATCCTACCCAACCTATTTCCTGCATTGAGATTAGGACATAGTTAACTCTCCCTGTGTCTCCCCACACCAATCTATTCCTAATTTTTACCCACATCTCTCCCTAACCCTAAAAATTTCTGGTTTTCCAAATTCTTCTCTGCAGTTCGAAGCCCATTAACATATAGTTGTTTGATGTTGAATAGATGTATCTGTTGAACTAGATTGTATCTGTAGACTATTGACTGTATAAATGCAAACGTTGGTTGATGGTTGCCTTAAGATAGTGTTCTAGCAAAAAACTGGTGCTATTTTCATCTCAAATGGGCAGAGTAAGCCGGAAAAACACAAGAAAAATGGCAAATCTGGGTATCTCAATTCCCAATCTTGATAACCAGGGCTCAGATCAGATAATGAACAATCCAGAGGAGAGTTCCCAAGCAGCTCTACAAACACTGGTGGCAAACATGATAAATGAGAAGTTTGACAACTTACAAAGGACTCTGTATGAGCGTGACAAGGAGAGAGAGGAGGCATCCCAAAAGTTTATACAGGAATATCATAAGCGTGAGGAAGCTACTCAAAAACTGATACAGGACTTGCGTGAACAACTTGAGAATACTCAAAGAGAAAGGGAGGAATGGCGTGAGCAGGCTGAGAACACTCAAAGAGAACTGCAGGAATCCCACGAACGGGAGGAAAGAGAACTGCAGGAATCCCACAAACGGGAGGAAGCTAATCAAAGAGTAATTCAGGAATTGAGAGACCAGGTAGAGAACACACAAAGATCAGTAAAGGCATTCATGGAATCCATTAACAAAGAGCTGAAGGAAGTCAGGGAGACCACAAAGGGAATGCTGAATGGAAACCAACAGAAGGAATGGGAGTCCAAAGAAACCATAACCAATCAACTAAGTGATTTGAGAACAAACACTGACCACCAAATTAAGGAAGTAAAGAAATTCATACAAGACCTAAAACAGAGCTTCAACAAAGAACTTGAAGCCATCAAAGCTGACCAATTAGAAGGAAAAGAGATAAAAAACAAAGTAGAGAGTCTTGACAGCAGGTTAGACCATGCAGAAGATCGAATCTCAGGGATTGAAGACAGCCTAGATATTATAGAGAAAGAACATACAACCATCCCAGACAAGTCCAAGAAGTATGATAGATCTATCCAACACCTGGAAGACACCATCAGAAGGCCTAATCTAAGGATAATGGGTGTAGAGGAGCACCTAGAAACAGAAGTTAATGTTCTAGGAAATTTGTTTAACAGGATCCTAGCAGAGAACTTCCCAAACATACAAAAAGATAGGCCTATTCAGATACAAGAAGCTTTTAGAACCCCAAATAGACCAGACCAGAATAGGACATCCCACCGTCACATTATAATCCACACAGGATCAACTCAGACCAAGGAAAAGATCCTTAAAGCTGTCAGGGAGAAAAGGTTAATCACCTATAAAGGGAAACCAATTAGAATCACCTCAGATTTCTCAGCAGAGACAATCAAAGCAAGAAGAGACTGGAATGATGTATGCCATGCCCTAAAAACAAACAACTATCAACCAAGAATACTGTACCCAGCTAAACTCTCCTTCATAACTGAAGGCCAAATAAAAACCTTCCATAGCAAAGAAAAATTGAAACAATACATCTCCACCAAACCAGCCCTACAAAAGATTCTTAAAGATGTCCTACACATAGAAAACCAACAAGACCGCAACAAAGGCCAAGAAACTGCACCCAAACAGAGAATCCAAGAACCATAGGAAGAACCCAGTTTTCGTAGCCCCCAAGAAGGTGGATAACATGGCAGGAACTCCCAAATACCTCTCAGTCCTATCTCTTAACGTTAATGGATTGAACTCTCCAATTAAGAGACATAGACTGTCTAGTTGGATTAAAAAACAAGACCCTTCTATCTGCTGCCTGCAGGAGTCACATCTTGCCCGTAAAAACAAACACATTTTCAATGTTAAAGGCTGGAACAAAATCTACCAAGCAAACGGCCCCCATAAACAGGCGGGAGTTGCAATCCTAATATCAGATAAAATAGACTTCAAATTAAAATTCGTGAGAAGAGATAAAGAAGGTCGCTACATACTAATTAAAGGATCTCTCCTTCAGGAGGATATAACAATTCTAAATATCTATTCGCCAAACAATGGAGCACCCAAATTTATCAAAGAAACACTACTTTCCCTCAAATCCCATATAGATCCAAAGACATTAATTGTTGGGGATTTTAACACACCACTCTCCCCCGTAGGTAGATCAACTCGGCAAAAACTCAACAGAGAAACCGCAGATCTAAACAGCTGCATAGATCAACTAGACTTAACAGACATCTACCGAACATTTCACCAAGCAGCATCAGAATACACGTTTTTCTCAGCAGCACATGGAACGTTTTCTAAAATAGACCACATTTTAGGCCACAAAGCAAACTTGTCCAAATTCAGAAACATTGAAGTTATACCTTGCATTCTCTCTGACCACTAGGGAATAAAATTAGAACTCAACACCAAAAGCCACCAAAGAAAGTCGAGTATCACATGGAGGCTGAACAACACACTGCTGAATCAAGAGTGGGTCATGGAAGAGATTAGAAAGGAAATTCAAATGTTCATGCTATTCAACAAAAATGAACACACAAATTACCAGCTCCTCTGGGACACAGCAAAGGCAGTACTCAGAGGCAAGTTTATAGCTCTGAGCTCCTACATCAACAAATTGGAGAGATCTGAAACTAGCAATTTAATGACACATCTAAACCTCCTTGAAAAAGAGCAGCAAGATAAACCCCAATCCAGTAGACAGAAAGAAATAATCAAAATTAAATCAGAATTAAATGAATTAGAACCCAAAAAACTATAGAAAGAATCAACAAAACAAAGAGTTGGTTCTTCGAAAAACTTAACAAAATTGACAGACCCTTAGCAAATCTTATCAGAAAAAGAAGAGAACACACCCCAATTAATAAACTCAGAGATGAGAATGGAAACATCACCACGGAGACAACCAAGATTCAGAACATTATAAGGGAATACTTCTCAAAACTTTATACTAATAAGTTTGAGAACTTGACAGAAATGGACCTCTTCCTAGCAAATATTGACATGCCAAAACTAAACCAAGATGAGTTAAACCAGCTTAACAGGCCCATATCAAGCATTGAAATAGAAACAGCAATAAGAGACCTCCCAGCTAAGAAAAGTCCAGGACCAGATGGTTTTACAGCGGAATTTTACAAGGCCTTCAAAGCAGACCTCACACCAATACTCCTCCAACTCTTCAATGAAATTGAAAGAGAAAGCTCACTACCGAACACATTCTATGAAGCCATCATAACCCTCATCCCAAAACCAGGCAGGGACTCATCAAAGAAAGAGAACTATAGACCCATTTCTTTGATGAACATTGATGCAAAACTTCTCAACAAAATTTTGGCCAATCGACTTCAACAATTCATCCAAAAAATCATACACCACGATCAAACAGGATTCATTTCAGGGATGCAAAGCTGGTTCAATATACGCAAATCAATTAATATTATTCATCACATCAACAGGAGCAAGAATAAGAACCACATGGTTATCTCAATAGATACAGAAAAAGCATTCGACAAGATCCAACACCCCTTTATGATGAAGGTTTTGGAAAAATTAGGAATCCATGGAACATTCCTCAATACAATAAAGGCTGTATATAACAAACCTACAGCTAGCATTATACTCAATGGTGAAAAACTAAAGCCATTTCCTCTTAACTCAGGAACAAGACAAGGATGCCCACTCTCTCCACTTCTCTTCAATCTAGTATTAGAATGCCTAGCTACAGCAATAAGACAAGATGCAGACATAAAGGGGATCCAAATAGGGAAAGAAGAAATAAAACTCTCCCTCTTTGCAGATGACATGATCTTGTATTTAAAGAATCCCATAGACTCCACTCCCAAATTACTCAAGGTGATTCAAAACTTTGGCAAAGTAGCAGGTTATAAAATTAACCCCCCAAAATCAATGGCTTTTCTGTATGCCAACAATGAGAAAAGTGTGGCTGAAATTAGGAAAGCAACTCCATTTGTAATAGCCCCACAAAAAATAAAATACCTAGGAATTAACTTAACTAAAGAAGTGAAGGACCTCTATGATGAAAACTTTAAAATCTTGAAAAAGGAAATCAACACAGAACTTAAAAAATGGCAAAACCTCCCATGCTCCTGGATTGGAAAGATTAACATCGTGAAAATGGCAATACTTCCCAAGGCTATCTACAAATTCAATGAAATACCTATCCAAATTCCAACCTCATTCTTCAACGAAATAGAAGAGGCAATCCAAAAATTCATATGGAACAATAAAAGACCCCGAATAGCAAAAACGCTCCTGAATGGAAAGAACACTGCTGGAGGAATATCAATACCAAACTTCAAACTCTACTATAAAGCCATAGTAATCAAAATAGCTTGGTACTGGCATAAGAACAGACCTCAGGACCAATGGAATAGAATTGAAAACCCAGAAATGAACCTACAGACCTATAGCCATCTAATCTTCGATAAGGGAGCTAAAACAATAGAATGGAAGAAAGACAACCTCTTCAGTAAATGGTGCTGGCAAAATTGGTTAACTACATGTTGAAAACTTAAGCTAGATCCTTATATATCACCCTACACCAGAATCAACTCCAAATGGATCAAAGACCTTGAACTCAAAGCAGACACTCTGAAAACATTACAGGATGGAATTGGAGAAACCCTAGGTCTCCTTGGCTCAGGCCGAAATTTTCTGAATAGAGACCCGGAAACACAACAAATCAAAGAAAGGTTGGACAAATGGGATTGCATAAAGTTGCAGAGCTTCTGCAGGGCAAATGACATAGCTAGCAAGATCAATAGAAAGCCCACGGATTGGGAGAAGATCTTTACTAGCCATACAACGGACAATTGTCTCATATCTAAAATATACTTGGAACTCAAAAAATTAAATCCCCCAACAACAAATCCTCAAAGAAACAACTGCCCAATAAATAAGTGGGCGAAAGACTTCAAGAGGAACTTCTCTGAAGAAGAAAGAAGGATGGCCAATAGACACATGAAGAAATGTTCAACATCCCTAGCCATAAAAGAAATGCAAATCAAAACAACATTGAGATATCACCTCACTCCAGTTAGAACGGCAAAAATCAAGAACTCTAACAACAACAGATGCTGGAGGGGATGTGGGCAGAAAGGAACCTTACTTCATTGTTGGTGGGAATGTAAACTTGTTCAACCACTTTGGAAAGCAGTATGGAGGTTCCTCAAAAGACTTCACATAGAGCTCCCCTATGACCCAGCAATCCCACTTTTGGGCATTTACCCTAATATTTACAAACAAGACCACACTAAAGCTACCAGCACAACTATGTTTATTGCAGCATTATTTACCATAGCTAAGATATGGAACCAACCCAGATGCCCCTCAGTTGATGAATGGATCAAGAAGATGTGGTATATATACACAATGGAATTCCATGCTTCCATCAGAAAGAATGACATTGCCCAATTTGTTAGGAAATGGAAAAAATTGGAAAAAATTATATTAAGTGAAGTAACCAGGCCCAAAGAAACGTAGGTCCCATGGTTTCCCTTATTTGTAATATCTAGTATATGTATGAGTCAAGCGGAAAAGGTCAGATAATGTGATGTCAGGAAAATGAACTCTTAGATGTGTATTTTAATGTTTTTTTCTTTCATGCATGTGTTTCTAACACATTTATAAGATTATCTCTTTGTTGCTTTGTATGTCCCTCCCCCACAGTATAACTCCTGCTTTCACTATATTTGATGTCAGTATAACTTGTGGAGGAGATGGGGAAAAACCAGTTGTTTAAGGATACAGGTGGACCTGTTGCAACAATGAGAAGTAGAAGTTGTCATGTCCAAAACGAGCTTTACAACGTTCGTGCGGGGGGGTGGGGGGGTGGCCGGGGGGGGGGGGGGGGGGGGGAGGAGAAGGATTGGGATTAGGGGGGGAGGGGGGAGGCTGGGAAGGGATGTGAAGGGTAAACAAAGGAGGAGGCTGCAATGCTTGGTAAGAAATGTACGCATTATCCTGCCCATGTAACTGTAACTCCTCTGTACAGTATGTTCACAAATAAAATTAAATTAAATTTAAAAAAAAAATGTTTGAGTTAGAGAGTAAAACAATGATTCAGGAATTAGGGGAAACCCTCCTCCAAGAAAAGATAAAACCAAATTAAGAATTAAAATTGTTAAAAATAAGTTGCAGAATTTTCCCCTATTTTGTCCTACCAAATTTAAGAACATATGTAAATGAGTATACTCTCCAGTGTCTATCTCATAATTAGGCAACATAGGGTAGTGAGTCAAAGCACTGTTGTTCAAACTCTATCTTTGTTTCTTTATAAGCATGTAATATTTGGAAAGTTAAGTATATAATTTCCTAGCTAGTATATGGTCTCCATATCTATATCTGGAAACAAGCATAATATCTAACTCCCTAACAGGCTTCTTAAGAAAAAGAGATTATATCTTGAAAGCAAAGACATTATCCCATACATGGCCCAGAATTACTTATACACAAATATCTATGTTTACTTTTATAATTTTCTACAATATGCTAGGTAAAAAATAGAGTAATACGCTAAAAGAAAGAGCTAAAGCATGCAAAATTACATGCATGAGAATACAGTTATATTGCTATTAATATATAATAACTTAAGAACTGTATGCCTATTCTTGTTCTACATGTAAGTCACAGTTTGGCTAATAAAATTTCCAGAAATTAACATTATACCTGGTAAGTTATAAATTTCATTGAGATCATACATATTTCCTCAGAAATCATCTGTTTGTGGATAAACTGTTTTTGATGATGAAGCAGGTTTTACTTTCCAAGTTTTCTTACAAAGGAGATGCTCCATTTCAATAAAATGGTCCTTATTGGCATCTTCATTGTAAATACAGGAGACACATCTATAGAGGAAATTTAGGATAAGTAAGAGGATCTCTTATTCAAACCTCAGTCATTCAAACTCATGATTAAAATATGAACTTCAGCCAGGTATCAGTGGCTCATGGCTATAATCCTAGCTACTCAGGAGGCTGAGATCTGAGGATCACAGTTAAAAGCCATCACAGGCAGGAAAATGTGGGAAAAAAAAGAACTACTCAGAAAAAGTTGGAAGTGGCATTGTGACTCCAGTGGTAAAGCACTAGCTTGGGCAAAAGAAGTTCAGGGACAATACCCACACCTAGATTTCAAGCTCCAGGACCCACAGAAAAGAGAAAAAAGTATGAACTTCTAACTCAGCTTTCTGATTATTCCATAGTGTCTGTGTCTCACTTTTTACCTTATTGGAGCAATTGGGTAGGCCAGGGTTAATGCACTTTAATAACCCTGTAATACTGAATTTAAAACGTGATTTGCTGGCAAAGCAACTCATTATTTCATTAGAATTGACCTTTATTGCATGCTGTAAATTTTTCCTGTGCTTCATATTACTCCAAGAGCTTTATATTTCTAAAGCTTTGGTTATATGTTTCTAATATGCTGACAAGCACCTTCAGACACCAAAGTTTTCACTAAAACAAGGTAAAGAGAAATTTCTTCATTGTTTCCCTAAGGGAAAACAGACTGAAGTGAAATGCCTTGAAATATCAGCATTTCCTCCAAGATAAAGTACATAGACTCTTCTTTATACTACATTCCCTTTGGGTATCAAAGCACCAGTAGAAAATAAGACTATCTATTGAACACCTCTATGCATCTGTGTATTCTCCAAATATACTTTTTGAAGAAAGTAACCCATTTTCATTCACTTGTTCAGCTAATATTTAACGAGTACATATTATACTCTCAGAACTTTGGGAAAAAAATAAAAATATACTTACATATCGGACCTGGGGGAATATAAAGAGTTAGAAACAACCATATTATCTTACATCTCTCTGACTAGAGCAAAACTTGATCATTTTTAAATTGCTGAGAAAGCGTTTGAAAAGTAAGGGTACCTGTAGAACAATAAAATGATCCCAACCCATTATAGGATTTATTAGTCTTTATGAATTAATAAAGAGAAACCTCTGAGAAAGACAAAGCTTCCCTTTTTGTGGTCCATATAAGGATAGGACTCTGATTCTTGCCTCCAAAGAGCAAAGAGATTCTGCCTCTCTGTTAGAGACCTGCCTTATCTGAATTCTGCTGAAAAATGTCCAAAAAAAGGTAAAAGTACAGCTGGGCTCCGTATCCACTGTGTGATGGCTTAACCTGAAACAATTCCTTCTTTTCTTTGTTGTTCATTTTCCCAGCAGCATTGAATATTAGGTCTAAATGACCTCTGACATCCTGACACCTCCAACATCCCATCGTACTATTAAAATGATTATATTTCGACCACTTTTTTCTCTTTGGGTCTCAAACCTGGGAGAGAAAACACATGGATGTTTTCTCATCCCATGTCAGGTAAAAGAATGCTATGGGCTTTTGTTTGGTTCTGATTTTTAGTTTTAACAAGAATTTACTTTTGTGGAACAGGATAAAGTAGGGAGTAACTGAAAAAATATGATCATTTTTCCTGCTCCCCATATTGGTTCTCTTATTTGGGAACCAATAGCCCAAACCTTTAATCTTAGTTGCTCAGTGTACTTAGATATGAGGGTCAGAGAATGAAACTCACCTGAGCAGGAAAGTCCATGAGAATTTTCCTTCCAACTAACTACCAAAAAGATGGAAGTAGTGCTGTGGTTCAGTAGATATAGCAGTAGCCTTGAGTGGAAAAGCAAAAGGACAGTGCCCAGGCCCTAAGCTCATGCCCCAATACCAACACACACACACACACACACACACACACACACTTTGACACACACAGAATCTATCTTATTGGTTTTTGTACCTTTTGAGGTTTTAATTTATTATTTTTCTATCCTTAATGTTAAAGATGACCTGACCCCAATAGGCCATGATATTACATCTCTGAAATCTCTGAAACTTTCTTAAACATGAAGAACTCTGAAATCTGTTTTTAAAACTGACTTGTTCAAAGATAAAGACATCTTTTTCTGGAAAATACCATGTTCATTGTAGCATTTTCAAATATTCACCATCATTTAATAAAAGTTGCTGGTTAATTAAGCCTTTAGATTGTCTTGTTTTTGTCTTTCTACAAATTTATTAAACAGTTTATTACTTAGGCAGTGCTTTTGAATGAAAGGCTATGATTAAGGCCTGAGTGATGTCACAGCTCATCCATTCCTGAGTGTTTGTGATTAACATATGGTCCTGTTTACAGTGATCTAAGATCTGGTTTGGGGAAGGCACCACTGTACTCTTTCTCTGCCTATACTTCTTTATTTTATGATCAAGGCTTAGACCTTATGTGAGTATAACTTAGTCTCAGAGTATGCATAGTTGTTGAAGTTCTGTGAAAAAGGATAAAAATATGTGTGTTTAGGACCCACCATGTTTCAGTTACCATATGGTGATTGCCCACAGCTACGGGCACTGTGTCTGTCAATCCTAGTCCATTGGATGGCACACATGGTGTTGTAGAGATTAGGAAAACACTTCATTAACTGAATATTCTTCCTCAGTATACCAAAGTTCTTTTCTTCTGTAACTAATATTGGCTGTCAGAGCAGTCTGTCTCAATGTCTCCATGTTATTTGGCTCAATTTTCTGCAAATATAAATATTTGTGTAACAATCACTCATATGCATGTACTCAAGTGCATTACATACTCCTGGTACACCACTCAATACCCTGACAGCCAGTAGCCATAAATGAACAGTAGATTGCTGGTAAAGGTCAGAATTGCAGAAAGCCTGGGGATTACTACAGTGTTTTATTATAAATATTGTTACAAAATGACCGTGCTTCCTCTATAGTGTCATAGGAAACTGAAAGTGGTTTTCTTTACATGTAAATTGACTAAGCATTTTAAACCAAATGTACTCCCACAGTTACATACCTGAGTCATTCAGGTTGATTTGTGGCCTGTGACCAACTCAAAGCCTTGCATTTGCTGAACAAATACTCTGCTTCTTGAGTATTCCTCCCCATTCTTATGTGATTAAGTCTTCCTGCTGTGGTAACAGATGCAAATCATCATTCAGGGCTTCTTGTTTGAGATGAGTCTTGCTATATTTTTGCTTGGGCTGAGGCCAAACAGCAATCCTCTTAATGTCTTGAATAGCTTGAATTGCAGCATGAGTTACTGTGCACAGTCAAATATTATATATATATATATATATATATATATATATATATATATATATATATTCTGAAGTCCGTATCTGATAAAATAATAACTATATGTGGACAGAGGGAAAGGAAAGACAAAAGACAATTAGACACTAAAAGTACCTAAGCAAAGCTTGAATATCTCTATCAAAATCCTTAAGACCATATGTTTTTAGAAATTTTTGAGTCTTTTGAAACACATACAACTTAATATCATTGAGATAATCTAAATTTGAACAGAAAAATTTACTTTTGTTTCACATATACTTTAGATACATGGTTTAAGGGGAATTATATGTAATAATTTTATTATACCTACAATTGTTTTTGGTAGAACTGGGATTTGAACTCTGGGCCTGATATTTCCTAAGTAGATAATCTACCACTTGAACTACTCTGTAGGTGTCTTTTTGTGTTTTGTATTTTTGAAATAAGATCTTGCTTTATGGCCAAAACATTTATGGTTCTGTTTGTGCTTCATTTTGTCACTGGGATGAAAGGTACATACCAGTACATCCATCCAGTGTACTTTACCCATGGCTAGGATGGCAGGAGTGTACCATCACAAACGCTGAGTTAGAGTTTCTTGAACTTTGTGCTCAGGCAAGCCTTAAATCATACCTGGACATCCCCCACTCCCCACCGCCTCAGATCTAAACTTCACAAGCTGCTCAGATTACATGCATGAGCACCATGTCCAATCACACCTGTATTTTATTTTCTGTTTATTTATTTATTTTTATTTATTTATTTTATATTGTAAAAATACTGTACAGAGGGGTCACAATTACATGGGCAAGATAATGAGTACGTTCCTTATCAAGCATTGTAGCCTCCTTCTTTGTTTCCCCTTCCCATCCCTTCCCATCCTCCCCTTGCCCACCTCACCCAATCCTCCCCGCCCCCCCCCACCCCCAACAAAGTTGTAAAGTTCGTTTTCGACATAACGACTTGGACTTCTCATTGTTGCAATGGGTCCCCCTGTATCCCTATTTAAATGACTTGTTTTTCCTCTTCCCCGCCACAAATTATACCGACATCAAATACAGTGAAAGCAGGGGTTATTCTGTGGGGGAGGGAGATACAAAGCAACAAAGAAATAATCTTATAAATGTGTTAGAAACAATCGTATGAAAGAAAAAAAATTTGAATACATATCTTAGGGTTCATTTCCCTAACAGCAACTTATCTGACCTTTTCTGCTTGACTCAGACATATACTAGATATTGCAGATAAGGGAAATCATGGGACCTATGCTTCTTTGGGCTTGGATTACTTCACTTAATATAATTTTTTCCAAGTCTTTCCATTTCCTAACAAATGGGGCAATGTCATTCTTTCTGATGGAGGCATAGAATTCCATTGTGTATATATACCATATTTTCTTGATCCATTCATCTACTGAGGGTCATGCCCATATTTTTATTTCAGCCTATTTCCTGAGAGCATTGTTGAATTTTTCATTGTAACTTTGTGAGGGTACTCAGAATCTACCGACTTTTTAGTATTTGGAAGTTTTTACTTAAGGGTGCTAAAATTTCAATATATTTTTATTATAATAATGTAAAAGGGTTTTGGAATAGAATTTGGGTTAGATTAATCAAGTGAGGGAAGGAAGCAATTGCTAATATGGTTACCTTGTGCCCAGAGCAATCAAAATCTCTAGTGTATCTGAATTGATGATGAGCCCTACAGAGCTGGAAATGTACCATTTTCTTCTCCAGCAAACTATCAGATAAATCCATATTTTTACTACTTATATTAAGACTATACTTATTTTAGTTACTGCTAGTGGCAGGGAAATATACACTGTCTGAATTGAGCAGAGCAATGTGTGACTTCCACTTCCAAGATAAACAAAATTATTCTTGTGTTTTTTCAGCCAGATTTCTAAATTACTGACAAGGTTGATTTTACTGATTTAGTTGATGATTTAATTAACAAAACAACATTGTTTAACATGATTTAATGGATATTTGCCAAGCAAACTGTGTAGACCAATTGTCCGTTCACTGGCTCATTCGATTAATCTATTAACTTTATTAACATTTCATTTAGTCTCTCACCCAATCAGAGAAAGTGCTTTGAAATCTGTACACACAGTAAGCACTGGGTGAGCTGTATAGATGAATGTGGAAAGGTCTTCTCTGAGTGGATTCACAGTGGAAGAAAGAGATGCACCCACACAGAAAGATATGTCATGTATAATGTAAATGTAGGTGTCAATATAAAACTTTGTGCAGAAGCTGAATGAATAAACAGACCCTAGAAACAACTTCTTGGGACTCTAAAAGATTTAAATAATTTAAATCTGTAAATTAATATGTAACAGTACCAAAAATCATTTGCCATCTCTCCAGACTGGATTATCACAATTAAAATTGGGTGCTAGGTTGCTACTGGTATGTAGTACACAGAAGACAGTAATTCTAAAGGTGCATGGGACAGACTATACTCCATGGCTATGAAAGGTATGAGTGTGCAAGTGTGTGTATGTATGTGTTTTTATGTGTATATATATATATATATATATGTACACACATATGTACATCTATATGTATATTCATGTATATAAGTATATATGTGTATATAATATGTATGTTATATATGCATGTATATATTTATGTAATTATATATTTACCTATCTACATCAAATATCTTATATGATATAGATATATATGACATAGATATACAGATAGATATAGACATGATGTAGGTATATCATATGTATTTAAATATGATATATATCATACTGTGTATCTAAAATGATATATATTTCATACTTTTTATCTATATATCATATATGACATATATAATATATATCATACTATGTATATCATATGGTGATACACATAGATATACAGATATATATGTTTTAGATATACATAGATGTAGGTATACAGCATTATAAGACTAATTTTTCAAGTTCACATTACCACTAATAATCTTCATCTTGGCATATGCTTTAATGGCATTATATAATGCAGTATGCATCCTTTTAGCCAACTACTTGATATGAAGGCTGAGACTTTACGGCAAAGAAGAAAGGTGTAAGAGTTATATGGCATGAAGCCAGAAATGAGAGTTTTGAACTTAGATGTTCACTTTTCTATGTCTTGTGGCTTTACTTGCATTTTATGTTTTTATTTGGAAAAAAATACTTAACTTGAATGTATCATGAATGGGATATAGGAGTGGACCTGACTGGTTGTTAAGTAGGATTGGGGAATCAGAACTTTTTTGAAGCATTTTTCTTTCTTAAAATATTCAAAGAAAATGAACTCTGCACTATGTCACTAAAGTTATTGCTTGCTTTTTCTGAATTTTCAATAGAATTCTTCATACATCATCGTAATGCGTATATATACACATACATATATTACCTATAAATACACACACAAAAGTCATGATATCAATAGCAGCACTGTTCATCAAGCAAGCTTGCTCCCAAGTGTGGAATTTAGAGTGTCCAGCTACTATAAAATGAAGGATTTCATTGAATATAGTAAACAGACTGGACATCATAGATGGCCCCTCTCCTACGCTAAAAGCTGGACATAATAGACAAATGTGAACACCAAATTTTGTTTATACTTTTGGAGGAAGAAGCATTCTGATCTATAACAGTAGTTTCAAATATAAAAGGTTTAAATCTAGGCAAAATGATCTATCAGTAATGAACTGGATTTTTAAATATTTAGATTTAAATAGATTGTGTTTAGTTAATATCACTCATTTAACCTGTGTCTACTTTTTCCTTATAGATATAATTTCATATTTTATTAAGTATAAAAGTGCTAGAATAATAGGTTTGTAGGAAAACATAAGGAGTAGCTGTTCTGTATTTATGCAATTATGCAGGAAGAATTTGACTTACCATAGTCCGATCTACATTGTTTTTTTAAAAAAACACAAATTTTCTAGAAATCATATGTCAGAATTTGAATTTAGCTATTTTCTTGGCTGGGAATGAGTAGTGTGATGCTGTCTGCTATCTTGAACAGTAGCAGGGAATCACGACTCTCAGTCTGCTTTACCATCACAGTGTGAACCACCACATGCTACAATGTGGTGCTCTTCAGCCAGGATGTTTTATAGATTATATATACATAGCACATATTTTAGTTATGATATCCTCAGCTTATGATTGATTGATTTTCAGTAACGAATCCTGTACATTTATGCTAATTTGTCATAAATACACACAGAGAGACATGCTTGTGTCATTTGTTGCTCAACCTCCCTCAATGTAAAAGCACAGTTTATAAGACTACCTTGCTACAAGTGGATTAATGTGGGTTGCTAAAACCTGATGTGTTTTCCTTGTAAAAAATCTCTAAACTTTTATTATAAGAATTCTCGTTTAAATAGGGATACAGGTGGACCCATTGCAACAATGAGATGTACAGGTCGTTATGTCGAAAGCGAACTTTACAACTTTGGTGCGGAGGGGGGAGGGAGGCAGGGGGGGAGGGGGGGAGGACAGGGAGGATGGAGGGGGGGAGGGCAGGGAGGATTGGGGGGGAGGAGGGTCGGGGGGAGGATGGGAAGAGATGGGAAGGGGAAACAAAGGAGGAGGCTACAATGCTTGATAAGAAATGTACTCATTATCTTGCCCATGTAATTGTAACCCCTCTGTACAGTATTTTCACAATAAAAAAAGAACTTATCATGGACTGGATCCTCCAAAACTATGAGCTAAAATAAACATTTTTAATTTAAAAAAAGAATTTTCAAGCATTCTACTTGAAATTAAGACAATCAACTAACCTTAAAAATAATATTAATGCAATATTAATAAAATAAAATAAATATAATACAAAACAGTTAATTGTTTGTATCAAATAGAATCTGGAGGATTCTATTTGTTACATGTCCAAACACTCAATAACAGTGTTTTGGGGGGAATTATTCCCCCGCAGTGGGTTTAATGGGTTTCATCACTTCAACAATGTCAGATATGGTCTACATGACGAAAACATTACCTTATTTTCTTGGGAGGAGCTTTACTTCTCAGGATACTACAAAAGACTCACCTTCAAGGGATTGTATGTGTGACATATTAGCAAAAGTAGTGCATAAGAGAAGTTGGGGAGGTGGGGAGGGAATGGATGGTATAGGAAAAATAAAGGAGGAGGTAACAAAGTTCAATAGGAAATGTACTCATTACCTTACTCATGTAACTGTAACCCTCTGTACATTATTTTACAATAAAAATATATACCAAAAAAGAAAGAAAATCAGTCTGAGAGATCAGGAAAATTATGGGATTAGTGCCAAGCCAGAGCAGAATGGCATCTACATCCTGTGAAATTTTGAGGAAAAAATGTCAAATGTTCACTCTCCAGCATGGTTCCAAGTCTCTTAGGAATTTTGTTTATGAGCCAGAGAATCACCAGATTGCTAGACTGGATAGCTTGAGTTTAGAAGGAAATATGAAGCTTCCAAAACACTGTCAGGTACAGAGAACAAAACATTCTTGTTTAAACATTTTTATTACAAAGCAAGAATCAGACAAAGCAAACTGCAATTTATCAAGAAGTCATTTATTAATACAATTCTTATAAAATGCAACATGAAGGATTTTAGAGGAAATGATCTTGCTTTAAAAGAATCTGAGAGAGAGTAATTAGAGGGAAGCTAGCTAACATTCCAAAATTTAAAGCTCTTGGCAATTCCATCTTTCAGCTGCAGGTGCTTAATTTATACCATGGAATTCAAACAGTTTGATGTTATCTTATTAAACCAACATGGGGAGTGTTGAGCTTTTATGTAAGTCTTTAAGGAGGAAACAAAGAACTGACTTGTAAGGAAAAAGTGAGAAATTTTAGTTAAGCTTAGGATAAGATGACAAACCATGGCCTACTTTTTCTTTGGTTAATTCCTAATTATTTTCCACCAGTATCAGTTTATGGCTAAGTAGTCCAAAGGGGAAAATGTACCAAAGATATTGGAGTCTAGTGACAAGAACAGCTTGTGAGAAAACAGCCAGCTGATGCAGAGGCTGAGACTTCAAGGCAGAGAAGAGAGATGCAAGAAGCTTGTGACAGAAGGCAGAAGATGAGAGTCTTTCTACTGAGATGGTCACTTTCTCATCTCAGGTAGTTTAATTTGAGTTTTGTTTTCTTCTTGTGAAGATAACTGCTCTCCTACACTTGAAGGTACTATGAATGGGAGATGAGTGGACCTGATTGATTATTCTATAGGTGTGGAGAATATGATCATTCGGGAAGCATTGTGTTTGTCAAAATCACTAAAGAGCCAGGTGTCTGTGGCTCACACCTGTAATCTTAGCTACTCAGGAGGTGGAGATCTGAGAATCACAATTCAAAGCCAGCCTGGGCAGGAAAGTCCATGAGACTCTTATCTCCAATTAACCACCAGAGAACTGGAAGTGGCACTGTGGCTCAAGCTGTAGAATGCTAGTCTTGAGCTGAAGAGCTGAGGGACAGCGCCCAAGCCCAGAGTTCAATCCCCGTGGCCAACCAAAAAAACCAAAAACCAAAAACAATCACCAAAGAATACAAACTTTCCCATATTACCACTCAATGATGGAAGTGCCATTCATTTATTGCATGTATTTTGCAGAATTGGAAAGTGAATCCAGGACCTTGCTGATAATAGAAAAGTACATTTCCACTGAGCTACAGTCCCAGACGCCAGCCTTTTTTAAATTCATTTTCTTCCTCAGACCTATGGAACTAAATTAAACATACAGGAAAATACAAAACACATTGTAAATATACCCACATTTGAGAAAACATATGTTCTTTCTCAAATCAAGTTACTTTGAAATTCATACTTGTTTTGTAGTATCTATACTATCCTTAAAATACCAAATGATAAAATTGAGAGAAAAGTAGTGAATGCCTGGAGTGTGGAGGGGCATTGGCATGGAGCTGAGGTGTGAAGGTGGAAGTCACAGGTATGCATGAAAGTTTCTTTGGGCATAGAATAGTATTATGATCACTTGCACATCAATATCCTGATTCAGGTATTATATCATAGTTTGCAAAATATTACCATTTGGGAAAACGGTTTAAAAAGAAAAAAAGAAACATGGTTCTATTTTTCTTACAAATGAATGCAAATGTATAATTTTTTTGAAAAACAAAACAATAAAAAGAACAGGATGGAGAGAGTGAGGGCTCCTATCTTCTGATTGTTTGGGGTTAACAGTGAAGTAGGAGCAAGATAAACACACAAGAAGATAATAAGTCTGAGAGAAGAAGCGTTTCATAGAACAAAGACAATTCTATGATGCTTTCAAGACTGTGGAAGGATGAATTGTGCATTTGAGCTGGAGTATGAGTCATCACTTGCATACAATTTAGCTCGAGTTGAGTCCTTTAATCTCATGGGAATTTAGATATGTTAATTAGCAATAATTTTATTTTTGTTATCTTTACATAGTTGTGCAAATGAATTTCAGTTCAACATATCAATTTTTAAGTACAATGCTTCTTGACTACCATTTTCCTCATCTTTCCCAATCTCACCATCTCTCCCAACCACACCCATCTCCTCAGGCTTCCTGGCTTCATTTTCACATAAGTACACTGACTGTTATAGCAGTGGAATTTAGTTCTTTGTGTGAAAGATCCTATATATGTTATTCCATTTTTTCCTATCACAAGCCAATTTGATAAGTAGGACTATAGACATGAGCCAGAGACACACAGCTTCTTTCTGTTTCTCTGAGATCAACTTATTAGCCCCACAAAACCATCAAAACTTGCTATTTTTCTGTTTTTTACTCAATTTACTTAGCATAATATCCAGTTCCACCCATAGCATAACAAATGACAGAATAGACATTTGTTGTTTTGTGGCTAATAGCCTATTGTGTATGCATACTTTATTTTCTTTATCCATTCATCAATCAGTAGGCACTTAACTTTGTTCTCACTTGTATATAGTGCTTCAATAAACTTGAGAATGTAAATATCTTTTCGATATACTTTTGCATATAGATTCAATAGCAATATTGCATATCATAAGGTAGTTCTTTTTTAGGTTTTAAAGATGCTCCAGGTAGGTCTACAATTTACTTTATTTTTCTTTCTTTCTTTTTTTTTTGTCAATTGTGGGCCTTAAACTCAGGGCCTAGGCACTGTCCCTGAAACTCTGTGCTCAATGATAGTGCTTTACCACTTTGAGGCACAGTGCCCCTTCTGGTATTTGGGTGGTTAATTGGAGATAAGAGTCTAATGGGGACTTTTCTGCCCAGGCCAGCTTTGAAACAAGATCTTCAGAGCTTAGCCTCCTAGGTAGCTAGGAATAAAGGCATGAGCCACCAGTGCCCAGCAACAATTTTCTTTTTCATGGTAACTGTCTTCTTTCTTAGCATACTCACCTCACCAACAATAGCTGCTTTATGTCTATTTGATAGTAACCTCGTAGACAAGGCAAACTCTTCAACTCATATCAAATCATCATAGTCACCAGACTTACCAGTGAGCATCTTCTGTAATATCTTATTTGCTTCCTTTTTCTCTGTCACCTAATATACTTAATTCCTAGTGTAATGGAGGTCTAAGAGAGGGATAGGGCAGGATGGGAGAGAAAAATTAAAGGGGTTACATAAATCAAAATGTAATTGTATTTGTAAACTGCTTTATTGAACGGCAACATCTTTGTACAACTACTTAAAGATAATTTAAAAGGAGAAATAGATCTTAGGGGAAAATGTATTTGTATGCAAGTTAATTAGCATATGATTTGAGCATTCTATTGGCTGTGTAGCTGTTAATGCATCTTCCCTTCTTATTTTGGGCTACAAGCTTTGTTTGCTAAGGTGTTAGGATTAAAGTGTCTTACCTGTGTCCTCAGAATCCCACATGCACAGAGACATTCACTTAAGATCCAGCTTATGTCAAGATCTAAATAAATGAGGTCTTCATGATACAAAGATTTCATATTTGGCAGTGATAATGTCTCACACCTGTATGCCTCAGAAGACAGATATTTGGAGGATTGAGGATTGAAGCCAGACCAAGCAGCATAGTCCTGTAGAAAACACCTTCAAAATAACCAGCAAAAATTCGGGGTAAAGGTATGGCTCAAGTGGTAGAATGCCAGATGAACAAACAAACTGAGTGACTACAAGGTCTTGAGTTTAAGCCCCATTACTGATTTTAAAAATGAAAATTCTTTTAAAAGATAGTGCTACTGTTTAAAAATAGAGGTATTTCTCTGACCTCAAAGTAAGAATGTATTGTCTGATGTGGAATGCTGGACATATTGCTCTAAATCAGAACTTTCCACAGAGTGTAGATCCACCAGTACTTTATCTAATTATTGATGTGTCCCAAGATAGGATCAAATAACCACTCCCAACAGCTATAAATTCACTTTAGAAATTATAACTTAAAAGTCTTTAGTTTCATTGTTTAGTAATCAAGTCCAGGGTAATTTGGTATTTTCAGATGACTATCTTCTGGACTCAGTTTTCTTTTGCTGATAAGTAATAATTCTTTAGTCCATTCTGCAGTGCCACAGAAATAATAATGTCAATCATGAAGGCAGAGAAAAGCTTATACTCCACTCTACTATAATGTTTCTTTTTATTGAATTAAATCAGAATTATCTGACTTAACCTGTGTATTAATCAATCAAGACTCATGGCTGATTCTTCCAGAGAGGTACCTGCAACACTTATTCGTGTGTGTGTGCGTATATGTGTATGTGCGTGTGTGTGAACGCTGATACTGAGAACTGAATTCAAAGCCTTATGGTCTCCTTTGTTGTTGATTTTTCTTTCATTTTTTTTGTATTTTTTTTTTTTTTTTGTTTAAGGCTGGCAATATACCACTTGAGCCACAGCTCCACTTTTGGCTTTTTGGTGGTTAACTAAACATAAGAATCTTAGACTTTCTATCTGAGCTGATTTTGAACCTCATTCCTCAAGTCTCAGCCTTCTGAGTAGTTAGAATTGCAAGTGGGAGCAACTGATGCCTGTTCCCTTTCCCACACTTTACCAGTATCTGACCTTCTTCATAGAGTAACATTTGCAGGATGGGAGAGAATGGCCTGTCTCCCTAAAACTTTTGTCCTGCCCATTATTCCTCAAGAGCAGAGGGAGACATTGCATCCCATACCCTGGAGCGTGGCTGCACACTGTGTTGGCTGCAGGAAGCACACAGACGGCAGTAGAAGACTGAGCTTCACACTGGCCTTGCTATTCTCTTTCCACAAGTGTGGCTGTGACAACCCCAGGACACTCACTGAAGAGAAGGGATTGAAGGCCTTGGTCTGATGGGTGAGTCAGAATAACTAACAATGTAGAATGTTCTGTTCTTGCTGGTCCAGTCTGGAGTAAGGAAACATCATGTCTGCCAGTCAGGGCCATTGCCAATCTGAGCCAATTTTCTTTCTATTCTTCAGTGTCCTTGTTTTACTTTTTCTTCATATTATTATTTGCTTCAATTTCAAAAATTTTTCAAATTATGTAAATAAAGTTTGTATTTCTGTTGAGTTTCCATCTCTGAAAGGCACTTCATATATTTTTAGAACTGCCAGATGCAAAATAAGGAAAGGATGAAGGATTCAGAGGAGGGAAGGGACTAACCATCTAGTCATTCATTTCTTTCTTCAAACTTATTTAAGTAACTGACGTAAGTTAACAAGACAAAACTTAATTTCACAGTAAGCTTAAATAGGTCATGTTGGTCTTTTGGACTGTTAAACAAAGGGTCAGTGTCTTGTTAAGGAAGGGCATTCACATCAGACTCTTCCTAGATCTAGTTCCATCCTCTCTCACAGGTGTGGAAAAATCATTTTGGCTAGGGAAGCATCTCTTCAACCATTTGATCCCAGTGCTCTGTGTGGGGCCTGTGCACAGAGATTATGATGATTTTCTCTGTCAGCTGCTCCCGGCAATGCACTCACTTCAAAAAGTCAGCACTGATATAATTTGCTCTATGAAGGAAAGAAAAATATACTTAATTTTAGAAAAAGCTATCTTTTTTTTCTTCTTTATGTCACATCTCATATAATTATTAACTGGGTGACTGTGATGGTTGTTTCCCCCACCCCCCCCCACTGGTTATTTCTTGCATGGAGTCAGTGTACTTTTGAAGCCATCAAAGAGTGAGTGATATACATTCCTTTGCTCTCCTATATTATGTCATATGATTTGCTTGTTCCACAAAATGTTAGCAAGATTGACATAGGCAGGTGGTGCAAATGTGTCAGGGTAGTTACCCCATAATCCACATGATCTGAGGTCTTTTCTTCTGAGTTTCAGAGCCAGCCACTGCACCACATGCAAACAGGACCTGTACAATGAGAGCTACACTAATATACTCACACAGTACAGAAGGATATAAGTCAAAATTCTTTCAAATTTTGAAATTGTGTTTTAATCAGTATATTGTGGCAACTAACATAAAATACCTTCATTAGTTGAGATCTCAAAGTTTGCCTTCAATTCAATCAATATTAAAGGAATATTTATGCTCTCATTTTGATAGATATAAAAGTGATTTGTATACACGTCCCATCTTCTGGTCTCTTAGTATTCAAGCAGGACAGGGAAGACATATGTTATAGTTAGGCTGTGAAGGAAAATGTGATGTTTTGTCATGTTTGGTAATGGCACTGAGACAGTACTTCTTATTTGATAAAAGCAAAAGATGATTTTTTTTGAATGTGTGAAAAGTAATCAAAATAGAGCTTTGGAAACACACAAAATTTCTGCAATCAGAAACAAGGTTGATTATTTGTTTATTTTCAATATTACTATTTTAAGTAGCTGTACAAAGGAGTTGCTATTATATAAAACAGTTCGTAAATACAATGCATCTTGATCAATGTTACTCCTTTCAACATTCTCACCTATTCCCTCCCTACTCACCCCTTTCATCACTCTTCTTAATTTTGTAAGATGCATACTGGATTCATGCCTGCATTCTCCCCTTCTCTTAATTTGTCTATCTCTTTCCCCTTGACACCACTCTGTCTCTTCTGGGAAAATAGAAGGGCTTCTACAGATACCTGAAGAGACCCTGAGATGGGAATCATCAGAACACACTTGATGATCAGCAATCATGAAACTTTTTATTTGAACCAAAATTGCCAAGAGCTCAAGGACAGCACCCAGTTCAAGCCTCAAGACAAAAAAAAGGAAAAAGGAAAAAAAGAAAAAAAGATAAAGGAGTCAAGTGCCAGTGGAACATGTTCATAATCATAGCTAATTAGGAGGCTGAGACCTGAGAATCATGTTTCAAAGCTAGCCTGGGCAAGACAGTCTATGAAACCCTTATCTCCAATTAGCTATCAAAAAGTCAGTCAAGTGGTAGGGAACCAACCTTGAGTGAAAAAGCTAAAGAACAGTGTTTAGGCCCTGAGTTCAATCCCCAATATTGACATATACTCAAACATACACACACACAAACACATACACATGTACATACACAAAGAGAGACAAGACAGACAGACAGAGAAAGAGAAGAGTTTAAAAATTAATACATTAAATTAGGTTAAGAGTTTGTGTGGAAAAAAGAACCAAAACGCAAATTGAAAGCATAAAAACATGGAATTTTTACTTACTATGAGGAATTTATCCAGGTACATTTTCAGGGGATGAGTAGGGGGTCACAAATAGTTATGGTATTTAGTCCATTGGATGCATTTTTAAAAGTGATATAAAAGTTTTACTTAAAATGTCAATTTTTATAGTATTGGACGTTATATCTATGAAACTCATTAAATGGAAACTGGAATATTTTAAATGTGAACTTTAAATGTCTATGACAGTAAAACATTTATCAAATTTTAGGAGGTGGCAGAAGAAAAATGTTTGAAGACTCACACTTTTCCACATTCGCAGAGATGAAAAGAATATTTTAAAAAGATATTCATTAACTTTTGTGTGTGTGTCAGGGGAGGGTTGTATGTGCCCATATACACATCAGGCATTGAACCTGGGGTCCTCATGCAGTGCATGCTGGGTAAACACCATGCCACTGAGACACTGAGGTATATCCATAGTTATATCCATAGCTATTGAAATACTGTAGAAAGACTGTTTTGCTTTTGCAATCATACAACATTATGTGGTCATAGAAATAACTACATTTATTTAAGCATAGAAAATCTGTTCACTTAAAAATATTTATTAATTCTTGTGCAAGTAGTTTCCTTTAAAATAAAATCACTAAAACATTTCAAAAAGTAAATTATATGCATGTATGGAAATATCACAATGAAATTTCTGTGTAAATTAATATATGGTAATAAAAAGAGAAAAATGAATAGCATATGCAATTATGTAAAGCATATATTATAATAAACAATGATGTCTCTGGTTTAAAAATAACAAGTATATAAATAAACATTTATTTTGCCTGATGACTTAATTTCACTGAGTCATAATGGTGAGAATTTCTTTGAGAATTTGAGGAACCTCCAGTCCCTACCATGATTCATTATAGTCATAGAAACATGGATTGATAATATCCGGAAAATCTTGAAAGTCTTGTTAAGGATGAGCTTTGTTAAGTAAGAAAAGAGAATTTAAATTTAAATTTTAATTTAAATCCAACATTAGGAGTAATTGATCAGAAGGCAGATTCAGAGAGAAATGACCAAGGGCAGATTAAACTATCAAGCAATAGTTCAGAAACAATAATTTGAAATAAAAGCAAAAATACATTTAATAATGCTAGTTTAGTCACTAATATTTTCAAATATTTTATATAGATATACATTTTTTCTCAACTGGCTTATAAAATTCATGAGCTTCATATACTTCATTTTCTTTTTTTTTAATTTAGATTTGATTGTAATGGTGACATACAGGAGGGTTACAGTTGCATAAGGTAATAATGTTATGCCCTTCCTCATTTTCTCCCACATTTTCACCTCCTGAGCCCCACCTTCTCAAGTTGTAGAGTTCATTTCTAACATAGTATCACTGTTGAATTGATTCACACTTTGTCCCGCTATTTTTGTGATTTCCCCTTCCCTTCCCCAATCAGATAAACTTATATACAAGACAAAAGACACCAAAATCAAAATCAGTGACAACAGGAAATAACCCAAAGAAGGAAAAGAATGAAAAATAATAATAACTGCAAACAGTACAATAAAAAACTCTTGTTCCCTTTCTTGGAGTTCATTTCGATACACATCATTTTATATGGTCATACGTGCATAACTATTGAGCCCTTGTGATTCTCTCCTAAGAATATTTTCCTTTGTTCTCAGTGTGTGAATGCTTAGAGTGCTGTTAATCATTTTCAAGACTCACTCCATTGCTTAGGACTCCAGTTTGTTGGAGATGAAGCTAGTTTTTAGTTACTATCTTTGAAATGTAACTTCAGAGCATTTTTTTCAAATGAAGGAGATAAATTCATATATACTTGATTAAATATTAAATAAAATCTCAAACTACTTTTGGATGATTTATTTTAAAAACAGTTATAGAAATATGTAGATGCAAAAACATCATCAGTACAGCAATAGAACAAGATTCACAAATCAAGAGCAAATATGAAAACCCAGGGAACTTAAGAACACTTAAAAATATGTAATTGGGTCCCTCAGAAATATCTTCAAGAGTATAATAGGTGTAACATTTTTTAAAGGAGAAAAATAACTTGTTATGAAAAGTCACCAGAGAACATGAGTTTGGGAAATTGAAATAATGATTAATTAATGATTACTGTCCAAGATTACTCAGAACAGATTTTATAACAAATTCTTCTATGACAATGTAACTACTAGTCTCCAGATCACTTTCTATCTCTACTCATCTACCAATCACCACACCCTCGTTTGAGCAAGACTGTTTTGTGCTCTTCACCTTACTGTTGATTTTGATTTTTTTAGTTGTTACTTTTCAAGTTCCATAAAGAGGTTTCAATTGAGCGTATCAATTCACTCTTCCAATACTCTCCACTGAATCTCCCAATGCCACTCATCTCAAGTTATCTGGTTCTGTTTGTTCTTGTGTAAATTGAATTTTATGACTGTTTTCACGCACTCTACCCCTATTTGCCTATTCTCCTTCTCTTGTCCTCCCCAAAGACTCCAGTCAAAACATTTTTAACTTCTTGGTATACATTTTGTTGAACTGTTATTCCAAGAAATTACTCCTTGGTATCCTCCCCTGGTATACTGATTTTCTTCTCAATTGCTTGCCTTTTGTACAGACATGTTCTCATACATTCCTGCCTATTTCCTTCATTTATTATTCTCTTCTCTAATAGTTCAAGCTTCCTTTCTGTGCCCACTAGAATTTCTGACATTCTCTAACATCATGCTTTAGTGTCTTCACCATTTCCATATCTTCCCAGCAGTCCACTTTAGGGGATATTAAGTCTTCAGATTCTTATCAAAACTGAGTCAAAGGTACCTTCGTGGCCTTTTCCTGCCATAAGACTTCAGGTTGACCCATTACCTTGATCACATTATGTTGACTGAATCTGGAGAGCAGAAAGTAAAAACTGGAGGAGGAATACTAATAAGACGTTTGCTTGCCAGAGGGTGGAGAATAAATCCCATAAGTAATCCAGGACCTTCTGGCTCAGTGAAACGCTAATAGATATCTTCAAAGGAGAATATCAAGATGGTACCTGCAGGTTAAGGGATAAATTATTGCCTGTGGATAGTTCAACTGAAAGAGACACTGGGAGGCAGCATAAATTCTCATTTGGGTGTCCATGACTCTTTGACCCAGCCACTCAAAAATATTGCTAAATTTAAATGGGGCCTTATCTGTCTGTGGTATAAGGTATAAATCACCTATATTGGGCTCTTATGATCCAAATAAACAAATACTTCTTGGAGAGAGACTAGAGAAAGATGGTGGATGTAACTGGGCTCTCCCCAAGAGACCAGTTTTTGTAGTTCAGAGAATAATTCAATAAGGAAAAATCAGACCAAGTGAGCCATAACAGTACAGAGATTCTGCCTGGGGAGGAAAAATTCAGGCAGTTTGCACCAGAAGACAGATATGAGCACAAATGGCTGCCGCTGCGACTGACAGCTGCCATGGAATCGGCCAGACAAAGCCAAAGCAAATGCTCCTGAGACCAAGGGCCACATCTCTTCACCCACCTCCAGCATGGACTGAATGATCAGGAGTGGCATCCTGCTGGCCACTGTGGGGCACAGATCAGGATGGGCTGAAAAGCCAAGGGAAACTATCTGCACTCCTTACCACAGAACAGCTCAGAGAAGGCAGTCCCCACCGCCCTCCCCCCACCTTAGAAGAACATCATATTGGATAGTGACATAGACTCCTGCCATAACAGCTAGCAGATAACTCTCCATATCAGCTAGCAGATATAGAGACACAGACTTGGGAAACAGAAGCAGCAATGGCAGCACCATGTTTCTTCAGGGCAAGAATTCAAACTGGGAGAGTTGGCACTTCGGAGGGGAAGGCTACCCCGCCCAGGAGGAGGAAACTCCTCACAGGGCCAGGGCTGAACAACCTTCACTACCCCCAGCCCAGAAAAGCTGCCAAGACCCCCTGCAGGCATAAAGGAATTCCAACCATACTTCAGCCAACCTGGAAGCTCAGCCAACTGCAGGAATCTCATTAAAACTCATTAAAAATAATAAATGAAAACTTGACAGGCTATAAAAGAAGAAAGAGGCTTCAGGTTAGTGACCCAAAGAGGGCTCCCCACTTTGGGAAAAGCCACTGACTCCATACAGACCAAAACCCCAACCTCTCCCAAACGCAGACCCAGCAGCAATGAACTACAGTCTCCACTACCTCCTTCCTGCATCACACACACATAAAAACAGATAGTGCTTTTTAGTCTGGGGACAAAGTCACAAAGTCCTCAAGCCTATAAAGCAGAACTTTTTTCTGTGCACCCAAACAAGCTGATTTGAGAAAACAACCAAGCAACAGGGAAAACTGACCTACAAGCAAATCACAGACGCCATCAAGGGACTGTAAAGTGGACATAGGGGAGACATAAGATCCCCCAAAATAAATAGAAAAAATAGAAGATATGGGCTTTTTGTTTTTTTTTGTATTTTTGTATATTTTTAATTTTAATTTTTTTGTTCATTTTTATTTCTTGCAACTATTTTTATTTTCTGTTAACTCTTTTTTCTGTTAGTTTTTTGTGTTCTTTTTATTTTTTTTCTTTTAGCTACAATAGTAGGGTTTTTTTTGTTTTTTAAAAACTCATTGCATTTCTGATCACAGCTGGATACACAGCCTACGGTGATCACTAGGCTTTCTCCTAAACTGTGTATATGCTTAATTCAGAGTATAAATTGATTACCCAATTCTCTACTGTGCAATATTAGTATTTTTAATTTTAGTATTATTTCACACATACATAATTGTTCTTATTCTTTATTTTTTAATGCATATAATTTTTCTTTCCTCTTTTATTTAAATTTTCTTCTCTCTTTCTTCAGGTCTTAGTTTTCTTTCCTCTGTTCCTTTTCTTTGCAAACATCCCTCTACTCTGATTTTTTCCTCCTGTATCTTAATCTTTCCCCTAACTACAGGGCTCTGGGTAAATGCTTGTTCTAGAATTGTGTTCTGGTGTGGAATAGCATATAATCTCACTCTCAAGAAGGTGAAATACAGTGAAAACACTCATCGTTGATTGCAAACTCCCAAACTCAATGCAACTACAGGGTTCTGGGTAGGTGCTTTTATTAGAATGATGTTCTGGTGTGTAATCAGGTATATACTCAGTCCCAAAAAAGGTGAGATAGAGTGAAAACACCTATCATTAATTGTAAACCTCCAAAATATGTGCAACCACAGGGCTCTGGGTTGGTGTTTGTGTTCTAGTGTGGAATTGAATTTGCTTTCATTCCCAAATGGGCAGAACAAGCCACAGAAACACAAGGAAAATGGCAAGTCATGGAACCTCAACTCCCATCAAGGACAAACAGGCAACAGAGCAGTTAATAAAAAATCCAGAGGATACTTCTCAAAATGTTTTAAAGACTAATGGTAAAGATGCTGTATGACAAAAATTGAAAGACTACATAAGAATGGGCATGAGTGAGATGAGGCTAACCAAAGATTAGTAGAGGAATTCATAGAATGCACAAACAGAAATCTGAACAAATTCCAACCAAAGGAAAGAGAGTCTAAAGAAAGTATGGCCATTCAGCTAAGGGATTTGAGAGTGAACACTGAAAACCAAATCAAGGAGCAAAAGAAGTACATACAAGAGCTCAAACAAAGCTTCAACAAAGAAATTGAAGCTATTAAACTGACCGATTAGACAGAAGGGAAATAAAAAGCAAAGTAGAAAGTCTGGACAGTAGGCTAGACCATGCAGAAGACTGTATCTCTGGGATAGAAGATAGCTTAGACATTATACAGAAAGAACAGACAAGTATTCAAAACAAACCCAAAAATATGATAGATCTATTCAGCATATAGAAGACACCAACAGAAGGCCTAATTTAGGGCTAATGGGTATAGGACAGGGCCTAGAAACAAAAGCTAACGGTCTAGGAAACTTATTTAACAGAATCGAAGCAGAGAACAACCCAAACATACAAAAAGATAGGCCAATTCTGGTACAAGAAGCCTTTAGAACCCCAAATAGGCCAGAGCAGAACAGGATATCCCACTGCCACATTGTAATCCGCAAAGGATTAATAGAGACCAAGGAGAGGATCCTTAAAGCTGTCTGGAAAAAAAGATCAATCACCTATAAAGGGAAAACAATCAGAATAACTTCAAATTTTTCAGCAGAGACCATGAAAGCAAGAAGAGCCTAAAATGAAATATGCCATACCCTAAAGACAAACAAAGAATAGTATACTCATCTAAACACTCCTTAGTAACTGAGGGAAAAATAAATCATTTCACAGCAAAGAAACTATATATCTCTATCAAACAAGCACTACTTAAAGATGTTCTAAAGATATTTAAGATGTCCTATACATAGAAAACAAATAAGAACAGGATGAAGGCAGAGAAATAGCCTCCAAACAAAGAATTAGATAAACATAGGTAAAACCTAGGAGACACAGCCCCTAAGAAGGTGGATAACATGGCAGGAACTACCAAACACCTCTGAGTCCTAACTCTCAATATTAATATACTTAACTCTCTAATTAAATGATAAAGATTTAGTTTAATGAAAAAGCAGGATCAGTCTATCTGTTGTCTTCAAGAGATGTACGTTCCCCCCAAAAAACAAATACATTCTGAAAGTCAAAGGCTGAAATAAAATCTACCAAGGAAATAGCCCCCATAAACATGGTGGAGTAGCAATTCTACAATCAGATAAAATAGACTTCAAAGTAAAATTAGTGAAAAGAGATAATGAAAGACACTACAGACTAATAAAAGGATCTCCCCTATAGGAACATTTAACAATTCTAAATATCTATTCACCAAATACCAGAGCACCCAAATTTATCCAGGAAACACTACTTTCCCTAAAATCACACACAGATCTAAAGACATTGATTTTTGGTGACTTACACACCACTTTCCTCATTGGATAGATCAACTCTGCAAAAACTCAACAGAGAAACTTCAGATCCAAACAACTGCATAGACCAAATAGATTTAACAGACTTCGACAGAATATTTCACCCAGCAGCATCAGATTATACTTTTACACGTTCTTCTCAGCAGCACATGGAACATTCTCCAAAACAGACCACATTTTAGGTCACAAAGCAAATCTATACAAACTAAGAAATATTGAAATTAGTCCCTGCATCCTCTCAGACCGCAATGGAATAAGATTAGTGCTCAATACCAGAATCCATCAAACTCCTCAATAAAATTCTGGCCAAGAGACTACAATATCTAAACAAAAAAGTCATACACTATGAAAAAACAAGATTCATTCCAGGGATGCAAAGCTGGTTCAAAATACTCAAGTCAATTATTATAATTCAAAATGTAAGCTGCTTCAACCACTCTGGAAGGCAGTATGGTCCAACAATCCTATTCCTGAGCATTTATCCAAATGATCTCAAACTAGGCCACACTAAGGCTACCAGCACAACTATGTTCATTGCAGTATTCTTTACCTTAGCTAAGGTATGGAACCAACCCAGATGTCCCTCAATAGATGAATGGATCAAGAAAATGTCATATATTTACACAATGGAATTTTGTGGTTCTATCAGAATGAATGACATTGTCCCTTTCATAAGGAAATGGAAAGACTTGGAAAAAAATCATATAAATTGAAGTAACTCAGACCCAAAGAAACATATGCTCTATGGTTTCCCTCATTTGTAATCATTAGTATATGCCTAGATTAGTCCTGACAGAGAATCATAATAGCTCAAAAGCTATGTACATATGACCATACAAAATGATGCTAATTGAAATGAAATCCAAGAAGTGGAAACAACATATCTTTTTTTTTTTTTCAGTTTTCATTCTTGATGTTGCCAATGTACTGTTCCTAGTTCTTCTTATTTTCTAATTCTTCTTATTTTATTTCATTTTTGTTTTTCCTTTGGTTTATCCCTGGCAATCTCTGTCTTTGACTCTGGTACCCACCATCTTTGTATATGCATTTATCTGATTGGTGGAAGGGAAGGGAAATAACAAAATGCTCAAAGAAGTACAAAAGATGACTCATTGCAACAAGGATACTCACAGGACACTATGTCCTGTGAAGAAACTTTACAACTTTGGCAAGGGGGACTAGGAGGAGGTAAGGGACCATGGGAGAACAACAATGGAGTGAGTTACAATGTTCAATGAGAAATGTACCTTACTCATGTAAATGTAACCCCTCAGTACAGCATCTTTACAATAAAATAAATAAAATAAAATAGTTCTCAGATTAGAGATAGCCTTTGTCAGGTATGGAGAAGTGAATCAGTGAAGAATAGATTTTTTTAAGCAAAATCTCCACCCTCTCCAGATAAATTGCTCTCTCTGATAAAGAACTTCTGGCATGCTTTGGTAAAAATTTCAAATTTATCCAGGGAATACTCAATTAACCCTACAAACCCTAGCTTCCCACCATGCATGTGAGGCTATTTGTCTCAATATGCTTTTAAGTGGGGCATTCACAGCAGAGCTCACCTGCTTCCGTCTGGTGTTGAGGTATTGGAATAAGGAGGTCACAAAATGTCTATGATCCTAACTTCTGTTGCATTATCTCTATGCACTTATTTTACTTTTATTGTCTCAGAAGTTGCCTATAATCTGTTGATGGAGGAATGGAAAACATAGTTTGGATGTGTGAAAGATATTCAGTTATTATCTGAAAGTGGTGGCCTTTGTTAGCACATCTTTGAAAGGCAGTCAGGAAGAGAAACCTATGCACTTGGTTTCTTTCTTTTTCTGCTCCAAAGAGAAATGGTCAGAATTTTGAGTCTGATGATTGGAGAAGAATTACAAAGGGCAAAGATGTTTAATCCTTCAGGATGCCCAGGTCTATTCACCTAAGAACAAGCACAGCCTTAACAATTTGAAACAAGACAATTCAGTCACTCAGGAGGGATGTGCAGAAACGAAAACCTGATCTTGAGGGATCTGTATGAAGAAACAATAGTGCTGGCAAATTAGTTCAGTTCTTATTGCATAGTGTTTGTAAATGTAATAGTATTTACAGGAAAGCATCTCTCAAAAAGTACAAAGTTACTCCACTGTTTTAACACAGTATCTTTATGCTAAACCAAGATCCCATATTGGGTGTGTTTCTATATATTGACTTGCCTTTCCTCTACCATAAGCCATCATGTCTAAACTGCTGTGTTTGAAATGTCTGATACTATCTATCTATGTAGGTGCATAGTCTTCACCTTTGATTTTGTATTATCAATTCTGACCCTCCCATTTTTCACAAGAATTCATAGAGTTACTTTTCAATTGAGAAATTCTATTAACACTTAATAATATATTTAAGTAGTTATCCAAAGGAGTTTCAATTCAACTTCAGTTTAAGGAGTATAGTACATCTCAGTAAGACTGTACTGGCTTTGTCCAATGTTTGATTTCTTCCCCATATTGAGCTGTCTCAACCCCCAGGATGTCAACGAGGGCGGTGAACCTAAACGAGAAGGAATGAAGGGACAAGAGACACGAAGAATGACAGCAAGACAGGGATTCTGATCAAGCTGAAAATTTTTATTTTTCACACAGGGGTATTTATATGCTTGAAATAAGGAAGCTTTTTCATTGGCAGTAGTAGCTGCAGGATGTTTGCGAAGGGCAGGATGAAAGGGTCGGATTCCCGAGCGTGGTTCTGTAAACTCAGCCGCAAAATGTTCCAGTAAGATAGTCAAGCCTATCATGTTGAAAGACTCCCTTTTGGCTCCCGACATCAAGCCTTCTTACTTCATTTTAACAGATTTCTTCCTTTACCATTTCTAATTTCCTCAAGGACAAGAAATCGAAGTAGGCCAAGCCCAAGGCTCAAGCCTTTAATCTGGCTACACAGGAAGCTGAGGTCTGAGGATCATGATTTGAACCTAGGTAGGGAAGAAAAGTTATTGCGACATTGATCTTCAATTAAACACAACAAACTGGAAGTAAATCTGTGGCTCAAGTGGTAGAGCATCAGCCGTGAACAAAATAGCCAAACCAGAATGGCAGGCTCTGACTTCAAGTTCCAGTATAGGACAGCACAAACTAAAAAAAAAAGAAAGACAAAAGGTATAAAACAGAAACAGTAGCATTCTATTCAAGAACCTCTTGTTTGTATCTCATTAGATTATGTTTCAAGCTCTTGAAAACTACAATGTCTTGCTCTTTTGAACACCATATACTTTATAATTAGATTTATTTTCCTTTTTTGCTCTTATAATGAAATAAGGAGGTCAGGTCTGGCCAGTGCCATATTGGCCACATGGTTGATGGAAGGGTCTGGCATCTTGTCCTCATGCTGGGGGAATGAAACACTCGGCCCACTGCCCATCACCTGCATACCAGGTGATGGGTGTGCCTGGAACCTTGGAGGTAGGGGAAGACACTTGGCTGATATGTTACTGAATGAGTCAGTCCAGTGCCTGGGACTGGGAATTTCCTGTGGTCCTGCCTCCTGCTCAAACCCTATTTAGACCAGACCAGCATAGGCGCCATTACGCCATACCACATGTCTCCGTGATCATGTCCTATATCCTGTCTCTTGGCTAGTCCCTGGTCATCATAGCATTCAAATTCAGCTCTCCATCAGAGTTCATTTAGTTTGTTGCTATTGTTTTTGTTCTTTCTTTCCTCTCTGGCCTGTTTCCTAACCATGTGTATGGGGGTTGGCAGGCCTATGTAACAACTGACTGCATGCAGCCTGCTAAAAGTGTAATAAAGACTCCAAAATTCCATCTTCTTAAATGTGGCTTCTGAGTTAATTCACCTTACAACAATAAAGGTATTTTTGATTTTTCTGTTGATTTATATAGTAATGCCATTGAAATTCCTTACAAACTCTGCCAGATTGTTAGTGTAAATAGTATCTGTAAATAATTAAATTGCTAGTGTAAGTAGTCATATTACATGATAATTATTAATCACATTAATTATACTCAATAAAGTAATGAAATTTTGACTTTCCTATCACCTGAGTGCCATTCTCCTTGGTTGTCTTCTTAACATTTCAAGGTTATCTTTATCTGGCAGGGAATACAGGCACCTTGCTTCCTAACTTTATTGAGAGTACTTGTAAATTTTCCTTAGTTGGTAGTTTGTGTACTGAAGCAATTTAATAAATACACTATTCCAAAGTTTCAAATTAACTAGATTTAAGTTTTCCTCTTGTGTGGATAAGGATAACTTTCACTGTGAATGTGAGTTAGCCACTGAATTGGTAAATATCAAAGTTGTGTATGCAACTATGGAGATAATTGAATAGTTGTCTCTCACAAATGTTTTATTTTTTTATTTTATTTTTGTGAACATACTGTACAGAGGGGTTACAATTATATGGGCAGGACAATGCATACGCTTCTTATCAAGTATTGCAGCCTCCTCCTTTGTTTACCCTTCACATCCCTTCCCAGCTTCCCCCCAACTCAATACCCAATCCTTCCCCGCCCCCACCAACATTGTAAAGCTCGTTTTTCACATGACAACTTGTACTTCTCATTGTTGCAACAGGTCCACCTGTATCCTTAAACGACTTGTTTTTCCCAATCTCCTCCACAAGTTATACTGACATCAAATATAGTGAAAGCAGGGGTTATACTGTGGGGGAGGGACATACAAAGCAACAAAGAGATAATCTTATAAATGCATTAGAAACACATGCATGAAAGAAAAAAACATTAAAATACATATCTAAGGGTTCATTTTCCTAACATCACATTATCTGACCTTTTCCGCTTGACCCATACATATACTAGATATTGCAAATAAGGGAAACAATGGGACCTATGTTTCTTTGTGCCTGGCTTACTTCACCTGATATATTTTTTTCCAAGCCTTTCCATTTCCTAACAAATGGGGCAATGTCATTTTTTCTGATGGAGGCATAGAATTCCATTGTGTATATATACCACATTTTCTTGATCCATTCATCTACTGAGGGGCATCTGGGTTGGTTCCATATCTTAGCTATGGTAAATAATGCTGCAATAAACATAGTTGTGCTGGTAGATTTAGTGTGGTCTTGTTTGTAAACATTTGGGTAAATGCCCAAAAGTGGGATTGCTGGGTCATAGGGGAGCTCTATGTGAAGTCTTTTGAGGAACATCCATACTGCTTTCCAAAGTGGTTGAACAAGTTTACATTCCCACCAACAATGAAGTAAGGTTCCCTTCTGTCCATATCCCCTCCAGCATCTGTTGTTGTTAGAGTTCTTGATTTTTGCCATTCTAACTGGAGTGAGGTGGTATCTCAATGTTGTTCTGATTTGCATTTCTTTTATGGCTAGGGAGGTTGAGCATTTCTTCATGTGTCTATTCGCCATCCTTCTTTCTTCTTCAGAGAAGTTTCTCTTTAATTCTTTAGCTCACTTATTTATTGGGCAGTTGTTTCTTTGAGGATTTGTTGTTGGGGGATTTAATTTTTTGAGTTCCAAGTATATTTTAGATATGAGACCCTTGTCTGTTGTGTGGTTAGTGAAGATCTTCTCCCAATCCGTGGGCTTTCTATTGATCTTACTAGCTATGTCCTTTGCCATGCATATGCTCTGCAACTTTATGCAATCCCATTTGTCCAACCTTTCTTTGATTTGTTGTGTTTCTGGGTCTCTATTCAGAAAATTTCGGCCTGAGCCAAGGAGACCTAGGGTTTCTCCTATTCCATCCTGTAATGTTTTCAGAGTGTCTGCTTTGAGTTCAAGGTCTTTGATCCATTTGGAGTTGATTCTGGTGCAGGGTGATATATAAGGATCTAGCTTTAGTTTTCTACAAGTAGTTAACCAATTTTGCCAGCACCATTTACTGAAGAGGCTGTCTGTCTTCCATTCTATTTTTTTAGCTCCCTTATCGAAGATTAGATGGCTATAGGTCTGTAGGTTCATTTCCGGGTTTTCAATTCTATTCCATTGGTCCTGAGGTCTGTTCTTGTGCCAGTACCAACCTGTTTTGATTACTATGGCTTTATAGTAGAGTTTGAAATTTGTTGTTGATATTCCTCCAGCAGTGTTCTTTCCGTTGAGGAGCATTTTTGCTATTCGGGGTCTTTTATTGTTCCATATGAATTTTTGGATTGCCTCTTCTATTTCCTTGAAGAATGAGTTTGGAATTTTGATAGATATCGCATTGATTTTTTAGATAGCCTTGGGAAGTATTGCCATTTTCACAATGTTAATCTTTCCAAACCAGGAGCATGGGAGGTTTTGCCATTTTCTAATTTCTGTTTTGATTTCCTTTTGCAAGTTTTCATCATAGAGGTCCTTCACTTCTTTGGTTAAGTTAATTCCTAGGTATTTTAGTTTTTGTGGGGCTATTACAAATGGAGTTGCTTTCCTAATTTCAGCCACACTTTTCTCATTGTTAGCATACAGAAAATCCATTGATTTTTGGGGGTTCATTTTATACCCTGCTACTTTGCCAAAGTTTTGAATCAGCTTGAGTAATTTGGGAGTGGAGTCTATGGGATTCTTTAAATACAAGATCATGTCATCTGCAAAGAGGGAGAGTTTTATTTCTTCTTTCCCTATTTGGATCCCCTTTATGTCTGCATCTCACTAATGTTTTAATATGGTGTTACATTAATACATTTTAAATATTAAATTACTTCCCTCTGTTGTATGTCTATTTTAATCTGTTTTAAATATTAACTAATTGACATAAATATTTACACTTCCTGCACTACTGACAAAAGAAACCGGCATCATTTTACTCAGATGTTTGTTGAAATGTGATCATGCTAATATTTGACCTTTCTGGCTTTGAAATTCAATCCTACTGATCTCTACCTCTCAGTTGATTCACCTTTTGATAGATATTTGGGTGGCAAGCCACTAATAATATTTCACATTTTTTGAAGTTTTGAAAGTATGCTTCACCAACTTAGGGTAAATTTAGGAAGGAAATGGCTGGATTGAGATATTACTGTATGCTATGTTTATGCAAAAGTGCAGTTTCACAAAGTTTTTAGAACTTGTTATGCTACCATAGGTAATCTCTGACACTTCAACGGACTCCCACATCTCATCAACAGTTGCTTATCTCAGCATTTTGAATTATAGTGAATTTTAGTCTTCCTAGTGGATATGACTCTAAGAATTTCAATTTTACTTTGACATTCCTTGAATACTAATGATGTTAAACATCTACTAATTTCTTGCATTCTTAGGTCTTTCTTGATTTGTAAAATACCTGTTCCAATCATTTGTGTACTTCAAGGAGGGTTTACTATTATATTTTTAATATGTAATTTTTTGTTTTCAACACTTTCAGTGTAACTGAAAATATATATTTTAATTATTTCAGCTTTTACCTGTGGACTCATGATTTCTGTGTTGGTAAGGACTGTGTGTTCTCACTTTTTATTACTACCCTCATAGCTGGCATTCTACCATTGGAGACATGTTTCCCATCTGGTTTTTGCTGGTTAATTGGAGGTAGTCCCATATATTTCTTAGTTCAGGCTAGTTTTGAACCAGATCTCAGTTTCTTTGAGTATCTAGGATTACATGTGTGAATCATGGGAATCTAGCTTTGGATTTTTAATTTTTGTAAGGTTTAAGCTTTATCTTTTATTGATTAAGATCCATTCTATTTTTTCTAATAAATATTTGCTACTCCTGAAATCATAATGATTTTCTACTACCCAGAATATCTATATTCTTTGTTTTCACATTGAAACTCACAATCCTTCTAGTTAGTCCTTGTGAATGCTCTGACATACAGGCTAAAGTTCATGATTTTTAACATGTTTATTTATTATTCAACATTATATGTTGTTGAAAGGCTTTCTGTCTCTGTGGATTTATCTCAGCATATTTGCTGAAAATAATTTGATCTCACAAGTAAGCCTATTCTATTTGGGAACTTACTATTCTGTTCCATATAACTTAATTTCTATTTTTATAATATAACACATTGTCTCCACTCTCCTGTACCTAGTCAATACAACCTAAACAAATATATTCTTTTTCTTCACCATGTTCTCTTTTCTATACCCATTAAATTTAGCTATTAATTTCAGAATTAACTTGTTATTACCATTAATTATCATAAAAACAACACAATTATAAAACCAGACAAACAAAATCTTAGTAAATGCTGACTGTTTGTATTGCATTGAGAATGTGTTGTATTTTTTAAATTTGTGTGGGGATTATTTAAATATTTTATTATCTTAAGATTTTTAAAATAAGATTGCATCAAACAAAGAAGTTTCTGAATTTCAAAGGACATAACAAGCTAAATAGCCTACAGCATGGGAGAAAATTTTTACCAAAGTTTTATATCAAACAAGAGCCTAATATCCAAAATATTTTTAGAGTTCAAAAAAATTTAATCTCTCATAAAGCCCTCAAAGAAACAGCAATTCATTTAATAAATGGGCTAATGTCTTAAGGAAATTCTTTTAAAAGAAGGAATTAAAATATACACATGAGAAATATTAAGTATCTCTGGCCATAAACAAAATGCAAATACAAACAATACTGAGATTCTACCTCACACTAGTTAGAATGGTCACTATCAAGAAAATAATAATAACAGATGCTGGCAAGAATTTAGCCAAAAGGAACTCTGTTCCACTGTTGGTGAGAATGTAAGCTTGTTTAGTCACTTTGGAAAGTAGTATGAAATTTCTTCAAAAAAACCAATAAAGAGATGTATTTTGATAATATATCTCTCGATCATTTAAATTTTTTCAATCACCCTGCTTGGTTATTTTTCATGTAGAACTCTTTCAAAGCTTTTGATTAAATATCTTAATCTTTTAAATCCTGTCACAAAATGTATCCCATTTTTCTATTTTATTTTATTAAAAAATAAAATTTTATTAAAAAATAAAATAAAATATGTAAAATTGACCTTTTCATTCTTTTGGAGGTTATTCTGAAAGTTTTACTGAGATTTAAAATTTTATAATGGTCTTATTATAGTTTAATTGGCACACAATTTCTCACACTTAAGATGTACGAACTGAGAATTTTGCCATATGTGTATCCAATGAAATGTTTGCCTTTAAAGTTTTCACATTTACATTTCTGTTCCCTTCCTACCTAGTGCATTTTGTGTACTTCTAACCACTTTTTGTCACCAACCCTTACTTCTACTTCCCAGATGAATACCATATTTTATAAATCTTGATTACTTTACTTAGTGTACCTTTTTTACTATTAGCTCTGTCCTTTTTTAATTACTATATTGTGCACTATTATATTGTGCAGATGGAATTTATTCAACCATTTTTCTGTTGAGAGACATCAGCTTATTTCCATGTTTGACGACCACAGGTAAAGCTGCTTATAAGCATTGCTACAGACATCTTTGAATGAACATGAGCCTAAATGTCTGTTGGATAAACATGTAGGAGTAGAATAAATAACTCTCTTGAGGTCATCTTTGTCCATTTTAACAACTAAGTTATGGCTGAGATCATTGGGTATACTTGTAATTTGAGTACTTAAGAGTCAGCTGGGCACCTGTGACTCATGCTTGCAATCTAGCTGCTAAGGAGGCTGATATCTGAGGATTGTGGCTCAAAGCCAGCCTGAGCAGGGAAGTTCATGAGATGCTTATCTCCAATAAACCAACAGAAAACCAGAAGTGGCACTGAGGTTCAAGAGATAGAGTGCTAGGCTTGAGCCCCAGAACTGAGGGACAGTGCCCAAGGACAGAGTTCAAATCCCACAACCAACTACAACAACAAAAAGCAATAAGAAAATAGCCATTTCATGTTCCGTTCCAAAGTCTGTGTGACATCTGACAGTCTCACCTTAAATGAAAGTTCATGATTTTTCACAAAATTGTCCACATGAAGCTTAAGTGTTCTCACATGTAAGAAGGACCTGTTAGCACCTCAGAATTTTCATGTGTTGTTTTAACATTAATGGTGCCAATCTCCATTTGGGAACTGTTTGCCATTTGTGTGTTTCCCATAGGCTAAGTGTGTTTCCTGATTACATTTGCTTTTCATTTGGTTTTAATGAGATTCTTTGATTTGTTTTCTTTCTTTGTGAATGGTATTCAGTAGTTCTAAGTATTTGATATCCACACCCTTTTGCCAGGTCAGTCCTCTCAAGGCCTTTCATTGGTGAAGAGAAAGTTATTACTGTAGTTCAAAAGTGGCATCGAAGTTCATGCACTGGAATCTTAATCGGGAAAGGGGACAGTTAAGAATAGAGCCTTCAGAGTGCTCTGGGGACCTGAAGCATTGGCACTATGGGGGTTTCCACTACTGCTTGGCCTTGCCTGTCTTCAGAGGGGTGTCTTCTAATGTGTGCGTGTCTGTGTCCATCTCAGAAGACTGCTGTACCTCAAAAAGAGAGCATTTTCTTTCCCCTGATCCCCCCTTGCCCAAGCCTCAACTTAACTTGCAGGAAGATTGTGGCACAGTCCTTGGGTTTTTCAGGTCCTTGCAGGCATCAAAGCCTGACACTAATAAAGATGAGTTGTCATTGATTTCCCAAAGTATGAACTCCAAAGTGGGCCTCTCCTTACTCCCTCTGGGCATCCACATTGGCCCAGCCCAGGAGTTTCCTCAGCTGGTTTTTAAAATGTACTGTGACTTGGTGAATTGGTATCAGTATGAGAATCTGGCTTACAGGGCAAAGAACTCATTGCTTTTCCTATTATTCTGAAACCACGTTTTGGAGGAAACTTCTAGAACACTTTGTAGCCACCTGTAATATCCAAACAGCAGATGCAGACAAGCAGAAGATAGTTTAGACTCCATAGAGAAAGAGCATACAGATATTCATTTATAAAAAAGAAGCATGATAAATCATTGCAGTCACTACAAGATACAATCAGAAAGCCTAATTTGAGACTAATAGGTATTGAGGAGGGCCTGGAGAGGAAAGCCAATGGATTAAGAAATATATTCAGTAGAATTCTAGCAGAGAACTTCCCAAATATACAAAAAGATAAGCCCATCCAGATACAAGAAGCTTTTAGAACTCCAAATAGACCAGAGAAGAATAGCTTCCCTATGACCCAGCACTCCCAAATTGGGCATTTACCCAAATGATCACAAAAAAGACCATACTAAAGCTACTGGCACAACTATGTATATTGAAGCATTATTTACCATAGCTAAGATATAAAGCCAACCCAGATGTCCCTCAGTAGATGAGTGGATCAGGAAAATGTGGTATATATACACAATGGAATTCTATGCCTCCATCAGAAAGAGTGACATTGGCCCATTTATTAGGAAATGGAAAGACTTGGAAAAATTATATTAAGTGAAGTAAGCCAAGCCCAAAGAAATATAGGTCTCATGGTTTCCTTTATTTGCAATAACTAGTATATGTATGAGACAAGGAGAAAATATCACATAAGATGATGTTAGGCAAAAATGAACCCCAAGATAAGGACACAAGTGTTTTTTTTTCTTTCTTGCTATTTTTTCTAACATATTTATAAGGTGTTTTTTTTTGTTGCTTTGTATGTGCCACCCCCCACGGTATAACCCCTGTTTTCACTATATTTGATGTTAGTATAATTTGGGGGGGAAGGGAAAAAAGAAATTGTTTAAATAGGGAATACAGATGGACCCATTGCAACAATGAGATGTATAAGATGCAATGTTGAAATGAACTATACAACTTTGGCAAGGGTGGAGGAGAATGTAGTTGTGGAGATGGGAATGCAGAAATGGTAGGGGAAAAACAAAGGAAGAGGCAATAATGCTTGATAAGAAATGTACTCATTACCTTGTTCATGTAATTGTAACCACTCTGTATGGTATTTTCACAATTAAAAGCTTATTTTTTTAAAAAAAAGAATAGTACATCCCACCACCACATTATAGTCTATACTGGATCAATAGAAACTAAGGAAATAATTCTTAAAGCTGCCAGGGAGAAGAGAACAATCACCTATAAGGGTAAGCCAATCAGAATCTAATCAGACTTCTCAGCAGAGACCATGAAAACAAGGAGAGCCATGCCCTCAAGAAAAATTACTACCAGCCAAGAATAATTTACCCAGCTAAGCTCTCATTCATAGCAGAAGGACCAATAAAAACCTTCCACAGAAAGGAAAAACTGAAACAAAATATTGCTATCAAACCAGCTCTACAAAAATCCTCAGAGATATTCTACACATAGAAAACCAACAAGAAAGTGAAATTGGCAGTGAAATTTCCTACAAACTGAGAACTATGTAATCACAGTAAGAACAGTCACTGCACAGCTCCTCCCCCCCCAAAAAAAAAGATGGACAAAAAGGTAGGAACAGACAAACACCTCTCAATCCTAACTCCCAGTATCAATGGACTCAACTCCCAGTTAAATGATAGACTCACCAGTTAGATCACAAAACAAGATCCATCTTTTTGCTTTCTTCAAGAGACACATCTTGTCCCACAAATAAAAATATCCTGAAAATAAAAGGCTGGAATAAAATATTCCAAGCAAACGGCCCTATAAACAGGTGGGAGTTGCAATCCTAATATCTGATAGAATAGACTTCAAATTAAAACTAGTCAGAAGAGACAAAGAAGGGCATTACATACTTATAAAGGAAATGATCCTGCAGGAGGAAATAACGATCCTAAAAATCTATACACCGAATGTTGCAGCACCCACTTTCATTAAACAAATATTAGTTAATTTAAAAGCACAAACAACTCGGCTCCATGGCACTGCAGGGGGAACCCCAGAGCTACAGGGGTCCTTCTGCAGGTTGCCAGTGCAGAAGGTCCTCAAGGTATTGGCGCTGATCCAAAAAGTGCAAACAGAGACAAACCTCAGACCTCAGAACCTACATGGAGACCCAGATCCCATCCCTCAGCCCTGAGGCCAGTGAAGCTCATGGCACTGATGTGGATAGCATCAACAGAGGCAGAAATGGCAGAAACACTGACACAGAGCCTCCGCCACCCGGCTAGCCCAGAAGCATCTCAACCTAATATAGAGTGCAGTGTGAACCAGTGACCTCCCTACATTGCACAGAAACAGCAGCTGGAGAGTTCCCAAGGAACTCCAAGGTGAGTACCCTGCAGGGGACAGTGTATTCCCCCTCAAGGGAGACCAGAGCTGGCAGGAACCCCCAGATCTTGAGTAAGACCCCTGCCCCAACACATAGGGCACAGGTCCCACTAAAACTGGGAACTATTCAAGTGCTCCACCAGCCCGTGGAGCACATCTAGTTAGCCAGGTCAGATCAAGAGCACCCTGGAAGGGAACTTAAACTCCCAAGCCACGAATAGCACCCACTGGTCACACAGCCAACAGTGGAAGAAACCCAAATTGTGTACCCAAGGCTGCATACCCCAGGCCAGATACCCAGCAGCACAGGTCCAACTGATATGTCCCAAGCAAGGGACTGGGAAGCAAGCACGGCTTGGGGATTGGGTGCCTGAGCAGCACAATCAGCTCCTTTTGATTGAAGTCAGAAGCTGAGCACATGCCTCAGCAGAGGGGGGAAAGCAGGGAAGCGCACCCTCTGGAAATCATACCCATGACAAAAAAAGACCTGTGTGTCCAGTGCAGGAGAACCAGAAGCTCAAACCACACCAGAATCTGACCTGAATATCCCAGGCTGGGGATTGGACAACTCAGGCCGCCAGCACCTGATAATTCTCAGGAGCTCAAGCTGGTAAGGTTGCTCAGTGGTAGAGTGCTTGCCTTGCATGTATGAAGCCTAGGGTTGGATTCCTCAGCACAACATAAGCAGAAAAAGCCGCAAGTGGCACTGTGGCTAAAGTGGTAGGGCACGAGCCTTGAGCTAAAGAGCTGAGGGACAGCGCCCAGCCCCCGAGTTTAGGCCCACAACTGACCAAAAAAAAAAATTAGGAGCTTAAAGCAGACTCCAGCAGGAGTACCTGTATGAGTAAACAGGAGCAGTCTCAGCTCTCTGTCCTTCTAAAGGTGGGAACTGCCAGTGATCTACAGCAGACAACTGAGAATACTACGTGGGTCAGATTAGCAGCTGGAGGTCAGCTTCTCCCCCAACAGAACCAAGACCAGGTAAAGACTCTCTCAGCCAACTCAGGAAAGAGATTCATCGATTGATCCAGGAACCAACCCCAAACCAAGCAAAGACAGCTGCCCATTGACCAAAAAAGACAGAATTTCAGATTAGCCTCCAATAATCCCTGAGTCCCCATGCAAAATCACAGGGAAAAATTACAAGGTTTATCAACACCCAGGATAGTAAGCTACTCCCACAAGCCAGCAGCCATCCAGGGGAGAACTCCAGTGGAAGCAAAGCAGGAATGCAAAACAAATGCTACATCCAAGAGATGCTGGAGGCAATGACTCAAGAATTAAAGTGAAAAATGGATCAGAAATTTAAAGAATACAGAAAGGAAATATCAAAAGGGAATCAGGATTTCAAATGGGATGGATGCAAAAATAGATGCAGTACATACCTCAGTAAGAGATGAGATTAATATTCTGAGAACCAACCATAAATGGCTCAATTTCCTCCATGAAACCACAATGGAAGCCATAGTTAACAGACTGAATGAAATGGAATTTAGAGTATCAGACATGGAATATAAAATGCAGCAACTGGGAAAAAAGTCACAGATATGGGAAAATAAACCTAAATTGTGCCAAAGAGAAATCCAAGAGCAAGCATACAGTGCCAAAAATTTTTTACCGTCACATAATTGGAGTGGACGAAGGTGAAGAATATCAAACATGGGAATGCAACACCTATGCAATGTTATCAATGAAAATTTCCCCCATCTTAAAGAGAACATCTTACCTACATAACCGAAGCATATAGAACACCTAACAAGCAGGATCCCAGGTGAAACACTTCTAGGCACATTATAGTAAAAATGATAGATCTGAATAATAAGGAAACAATCTTACATGCAGCAAAAACAAAGAAGGAACTATACTACAATGGAAAAAAATCAGAATTATGGCAGATCTCTCCACACAAACACAATGCAAGAAAGGCCTGGGAAAGTACAATCCGAGCCCTGAGAACCAATAACTGCCAGCCCAGAGTGATTTACCCAGCAAAGCTAGCATTCACATTCGATGGAGAAACTAAAATTTTTAATAGTAAAGAAAAACTAAATGAATTCATAAAAAATAAGCCAACATTACAAAGAATACTAAGAGGGGGAATACAACCTGAAGAAAGTAGTCAAGAATAGGGATCTTCATCAGACAGGTATCACTAGAAGTACAACTTAGTAAGCACAGGAAGAAAGGAAAGAAGAAAAACTTAGGAAAACTGGAAATTGACAGGAAACACAATGCATCTCTCTATAATAATCATAAATATTAATGGACTCAATTCACCAATCAAAAAGAACTGCTGATTTGATCAGAAAACAAGATCCATCCATCTGTTGCTTTCAGGAGACCCGCCTTACAGCCAAACATAAAAACACCCTCAGAGTGAAGGGTTGGAGAAAAATTTACCAGGCAAATGCTCCCAGCAAGAAAGCAGGAGTAGGTATCCTGATATCCTACAAAATAAACGTTTCATTAAAATCAATACAAAAAGACAAGAAAGGACAGTACATATTAATACAGGGAACAATCCAAGAAGTGGATATTACCATTATCAACTTAAACTCTCCAAATATTGGAGCACCCCAATATGTTAAGCAAATAGTCTCAAACTTAGAGAATAAAATAGATGCAAATATCATAATACTAGGAGACATTAATACCCCACTCTCACCAAAAGACAGGTCTACTAAACAAAGAATTGGCAAAGAAGCTACTGAATTAAATGAGGCCATATTTCTAGAGGAACTAATTGACATCTACCAAGTTTTTCACCCTAAAACAACACAGTACATGTTCTTCTCAGCAGCTAATGGAACTTTCTCTAAAGTAGACCATGTCATAGTTCATACAAGGAATTTAAGCAAATACAAAAGGATTGACATAACCCCTTGCATCCTATCCTAACACAGTGGAATCAAGTTAGTTCCCAATAACAAAGGATACCATAGAAATCACTCAAATACATGGAAATTGAACAGCACAATTCTAAGCAACACCTGGGTAGCAGAAGAAATTTAAAAGAAATCAAAATGTTCCTACATTTCAATGAAAATGAATATACATCACAAAGAAACCTGTGGGGCACAGAAAAAACAGTCCTCAGGAGCAAATTTATCGGCCTTGGTGCCAACATCAAGGAAATAGAGACAGACAGGTAAATAATCTCACGTTGCAATTAAAACTGCTAGAAAAACTTGAAAAAAATGGAACCTAATGCTACTAGATGGAGCCAGATAACCAAATTAAGACCTGAAATTAATGAGATAGAGACTAAGAAAGCTATAAATAAAATCAGTAAAACAAAGAGCTGGGTTTTTTTTGAAAGAATATATAAAATTGATGGATCTTTGGCAAGATTAATTTTAAAAAGGAGAAGAAACCCAAATTAACATGACCATGGATGCCACGGGAAAAAATCACTACAAATACTCGAGGCATCCAAACACTTTAAAAGAATTATTTTCATAATCTATACTCTCTAAAGAAAGAAAATGTAGTAGAAATGGACACGTTTGTTTGTTTGTTTTTTTACAGGAATACAAGTTGCCCAAACTGAGCAATGAAGAAATAAATCAATTAAATAAGCCAATATCTTACAGGAAGCAATCAGAAGTCTTCCAAAAAGGAAAAGCCCAGGACCAGACAGATTGACTGTGGAATTCTATATAACCTTTAAAGAGGAACTTCCACCCATACTCCTCAGACTATTCCATGAAATAGAAAAAGAAGGAGTTATCCCAAACTCATTCTAAGATGCCAATATAACACTCATCCCCAAACCTGGCAAAGACCAAACAAAAAAACAACTAAAGACCAATCTCCCTGATGAACACAGATGCAAAGATCCTTAACAAAATTCTAGCAAACAGAATCCAGAAACATATTAAAAAAATCATACATCATGACCAAGTAGGCTTCATCCCGGAGATGCAGGGATGGTTTAACATATGTAATCAATAAATGCAATCCATCACATCAACAGATACAAGGTCAAGAACCACATGATTATTTCCATTGATGCAGAAAAGGTTTTGATAAGATACAACATTCATTCATGTTAAAAGCTCTGGAAAAAAAATAATAATGGAACATTCCTTAAAACAATAGAAGCCATATATCACAGACCAACAGCAAATATTATACTTAATGGGGAAAAACTACAACCACTTCTCCTAAAATCAGGAACAAGGCAAGGATCCCCATTTCTCCACTCCTTTTAATATACTTCTGGAATCCTTAGCCAGAGCAATGTGACAAAAAAAGACATTAAAGGGATCCATATAGGGAAAGAAGATGTTAAACTATCCCTTTTTGTAGATGATATGATACTATACCTCCATGGTCCCCAAAACTCCATCCCCAAACTCTTAAAACTTATAAACCACTTCGGCAAAGTAGCAAGATACAAAATAAACCCACAAAAATCAGCTGCCTTCTTGTACAACATCAATGTACAAGCAGGAAGGGAAATCAAGGAAATGACCCCATTCGCAATAACTCCCCCCCAAATAAAATATTTATAAATTAACCCAACCAAAGATATAAAAAGAACTATTTAAGAAAAACTAAAAAAACTGAGAGAATGAAATTACAGAGGACACCAGTAATTGGAAAGACCTTCCATGTTCTTGGATAGGCAGACTTAATATAGTGAAAATGGCCATACTGCCAAAATTAATATACAAATTCAATGTAATTCCTATTAAAATCCCAATAATGTACATTTCTGAAATACTTAAAACAGTCCAAAAATTCATATGGAACAACAAAACACCTACAATAGCCAAAACAAGTCTAGACAAAAAAGACAACATGGAAGGGATCTCATTGCTGGACTTCAAATTGTACTATAGAGTCATAATAATATAGATAGCCTGGTACTGGCACAAAAACAGACCTGAAGAATGGCATAGAATAGAAGATCCAGAAATAAAACCACACGCCTACAGTCAGCTGATGTTTGACAAGGAGCCAAAGACTTACAGTGGAAAAAGCAAAGCCTCTTCAACTACTCATGTTGGGAAAACTGGGCAGCCACATGCAGAAAACTAAAAGTGGACCCCAGCCTATCACCATGCACCAACATCAACTCAAAATGGATTAAAGACCTGAACATCAAACCTTAATCTCTGAAACTACTGCAGGACAAAGTAGGAGAGACACTTGAATTTATAGGCATAGGCAGGAACTTCCTGAACAGAGTCCCAGGGTCACAACAAATTGGAGAGAGATTTGACAAGTGGGAGTACCAAGACAGCCAAATAACTGGGAAAAAATATTTACCAGCAATATATCAGACAAGGGGTTAATATCCAGTATATCCAGGGAACTCAAGAAACTAATCTCTCCCAAACCCAACAAACCAATTACTAAATGGGCAAGGGAACTAAAGAGAGTCTTCTCAGAAGAAGAGATAAAAATGACAAAGAAACACATGAGGAAATGTTCACTATTCCTGGTTGTAAAAGAAATGCAGATAAAGACAACCCTGAGATACTACCTTACCCCAGTCAGAATGGCCCACATCCTGAAGACAGCCAATGACAAATGCTGGAGGGATTTGGAGAAAGAGGAACCCTATTACATTGCTGGTGAGACTGTACACTTATACAACCACTTTGGAAAGCAGTCAGGGTCCTCAGAAAGCTAAATATTGACCTCCCCTATGACCCAGCCATACCACTCCTAGGCATCTATCCTGAACAATGGGAACCAGGATACATGGACACGTAGACCTCCATGTTTATTGCAGCACTGTTCACAACAGCCAGGGTATGGAAACAACCCAGATGCCCCACTACAGATGAATGGATCCAAAAATTGTAGTATCTATATACAATGGAATATTATGCAGCCATTAGAAGGGACAAAATAATGGCATTTTCAGGGAAATGGATGGAAATAGAAGCAATCATGCTGATTGTGGTAAGTCAAGAGCAAAGAGCCAAACCTAAAAAAAAAAGCAGATCACATGATCTCCGTCATCTGTAAGAACTAGAATATGTAGAAGATACTCTTAACAGAGGATCTCAAGATTCCAAATGCTCAGTGCAAAGACTATACATAATGCATCATATTAACACAAACTCCAACTTTTGGAAAAAAGAGGCTCTCATTAGATTCTCTATGGAGTTCGTTCTTTTTCTCTATTTTTTCACCATGTTTTCCCTCATTTGCAATAATTAGTATATGTCTAGGATAATTTTATTAGATGAGGAGAAAAGCTCAAAAGGTATGTACATATGGCCATATAAGATGATGCTAAGCGAAATGAACCCTGTGATATGGACACAAGAGATCTTTCTTTGTTGTTGTTGTTTTTAATTTACTACATGATTGTTTTGTTTCCTTTGAATATTCTTCCCCCAAGGTATATCGCCTGTTGTCTCTGTACTTGATGTTGGTACCCTGCAACTTCTATACATTTGTCCAATTTGGGGAGGGGAAGGGCAATAACAAAATGCTGAAACAAGGACACAGAATGACCCACTGCAACAATGATACCCACAAGACACTATATTGGAAATGAACTTAACAACCTCGGGTGGGGGAGCGGAGGCAGCAAGGGAAGTGAAGGAGGGAAGAAGGGACGATGGGAGAACAACAAAAGAGGGAGTAACAATTCTTTATTTTATTGTATTTAATGTTTATTTTTTTTATTTTGAAAATACTGCACAGAGGGGTTACAACTACGTGGACAAGATAATGAGTACATTTCTTATCAAGCATTGTAGCCTCCTCCTTTGTTTACCCTTCCCATCCCAATTCTTGACAAGAAATGTACTCATTATCTTACACATGAAACTGTAATCCCTCTGTACAGCATCTTTACAATAAAATAAAATTTAAAATAAATCCAGCCTGGAACTGGTAGCTCAAACCTGTAATCCTAGCTACTCAAGATGCTGAGATCTGGGATCGCTGTTCAAAGCCAGACTGGGCAGAAAAGTCCTGTGAGATTCATCTTAAATTAACCAAACAAAAACTGGAAGTAGAGCTGTGGCTCAATGTGGTAAATCGCTAGCCTTGAGCAACAGAGTAGAGAGACAGTGTCCAGGTCCTGAGTTCAAGCTTCTCAACTGACAAAAAAAAACAAAACAAAACAACAACGAAAACACCAATAAAAATCCAAGAGTAAAAGGAAAAGGAAAAGAAAAGGAGAAACACAAACAGAAGTGGAGAAAACAAGAAGTAATATTACAAGTAGAGTAAAAAGCTATATATTTACTTAGGCCTATTAATTCTTTACAAATTTTTATATGATAGTTTTATTATCATATAGTTTAATATATTTTCTAAGTTCCTTCCTCAAGCATCCTATGTGCAAATGCTCAATTCATATATAAATTTTAATAATAAATGTTTTCATATTTTAGAAGTTTCTGCATGTTACCATTATTAATTACCAATTTTATTTTCCTGTGGTCAGATAAGACACTCGGTAATATTTCTCACATTTGGAATTTACTAAAACTTAAAATGTCAAGCTCATAAATAGACAATATCTAAAAATATTGTCTCCCCTTATGTATCCTATGCCCTGAAAACCAGTGTTCCTTCTGTCATTACTGTGTAAAACGCTCTGTAAATATCATCTCAGTAGAAATAGATGCTAATATTTTGGTGTATTTGCTTGTATGTTTATTTATTTATTAACTTTTATGTTCTGCTAAATACTGGAAGAGATACAGTGTTAAAATTAATAGATTCTCCCATTGTTATACAAATGATTTCCATTTTCTCCACTGCATGTAATTAACTGTGCTACCTGGCTTTGTTTCTTCTATTTCATAGTGATCTGAGAAACTTAGTTAAATTGGCATTCTGGGCTATTGCCATTTCAAGGCCAGAGTGAAGAAGGCCTCCTTTGTCTACTTTCTTTTGTGTCTGTGGCCTGGATTTGTTTTGAACAGGTTGTTGTAATCGAACCCTTTCTTCCTTAGTGAAGAAAGGTCCTCCTTCCATTGCTCCATCTAAGGAGTTATGGTTTCATGGTATAATTTTTAAAACAACATCAATCACCATGCTTTGTATTTATAAACTGATTTTTTGAATGGTATCTTCCTTTTTACAACTACTTAAAGATAATAAAATATAATTTTATAATAAACAAATTCTAATACCAGGCCTTTTGGCTCAATCTTATCTGTATTCTAGCTACCAAGGAGGCTGATATCAGAGTGTTAAAGCTGGAAGCCAGCTCAAGCAGAAAAGTATGAGGAACTACATTTTCAATGAGCTAGTAAAAATGTTGTACTAGAGGTATGTGTCATATAGTTGAGTGCCATTTATATGCAAGCAAGCTGAGCAAAAATAGTTCAAGGCACTGAGTTTTAGTGCCAGTGAATGAAAAAAAGTAATTTTTTGAATTATATTTATTAAATGCAAGTTCATAGTCTCTCACACTCAAGAGCAGATGATTTACCAGTGCATAAATATTTTGAAACAAATATAATTGTAATCCATTTTAGAAGGTTATATAAAACAGCTTTCATATTTAAACATTTTCTATTGGGAGAGGAAGCATAGGAAAGCTGGATCAAGTGGTGTGGGGAAAACGAGATCAGAAGTAGCAGATGAATTGAGAGATGAAAGGTGAGCAAATGCAATCATAATATTTAATGTGCATTTGTGAAAATGGAACTAGGTAAATTGGACGATGGGTAGAATTGGGAGGGGTAGGGGCAAATGATGAAAGAGTTGAAATTAAGATGAATTGTACTCAAAAACTGACAAGTTGAAATGCCTTTTCACAATTGCTTAAGAATAATAAAACTAATTTAAAATTATGAAGTCTTTTACTATTTCTATAAACTGTGTTTTAGCATAGGCATGCATCTGTACCTCACTTATTTTACAAATTTATCAGTGGAATATGAAAAGTGGGGTTTTTATGTGTATACACATATTCCTTACATCTACATTGAGTTCTGAAGACTAAAGTGTGCATGTGCTGAGAGTTTTCGCTAACCACAGAACTCTCTTTAACACTTTTGCTTCAGATCACATAGTGAAAAATTAGGCTAACTTTTATTTTTCTGAATCTGATTTTATACCTAAAGGGTACTTTCTTGGGATCTAAAATTCTGTAGTGAAATTCTAGCTTGTTTTGTTTTGTTTTTCTTTTGTTTGGGAGATGCCTACCATAACATTTTTCACATGAGAATTCTGCCAACTATCTTTACTCTCATTGATCTTGTATATATAATGTACCATTGTACCCTCAATAAACATATATTTATCTTTGACTTGGACTCATAGCTGCTTGTTGTATACTTAGTCACTTTCTTTATATTCTTCTTTCTTTAAGTTGAGAAAGCTTTTTATACATGTAAAATTAGTGTTTAAATTAGTTGAGGAGGCTTGCCCAGTTTTCATTCAGGCAATTTTTCAAGTTCATTCTTTCTCAATTTACAATCATTTGTATGTGAACCCATTCATGTCCTATAGGTGACTATAGCTGTTTTCCTTATTTGCATTTTCTAATTGAATGCTTTTTGTTGATCTGTATTCAATTTCACTAATCCTTTCTCATTCATAGTCTTGTATGCTCTCACTTGCCCACTGAATTTTTTATTACGGTTTTTAGTGATAAATCTCTATTTTATTTGTTCTAATAGTTGCAATTATTTCATGGTGTCCCTTTTATCTTGGGTTTGGAAATGTCTATTACTATAAGTATTATGTCAACATTTCTAAAACACTTGCTAAATCCAACATATTTGTCACTTCAGGATCTTTTGTCTTGACTGTTTTTACTTTTTGAGACTGAAAAATTCTTAACACTTTCAGAATTTTTAATTCTTAATTTATATTAAACATTATATGCTGATAAATCTATTTTTTGTTAGTCATGGAACCTGAACTCTAGGCCTGGGCACTGTCCCTCAGCTCTTCGGTTCTAGGCCAGTGCTCTACCAGTTGAGCCACAGTGCCTCTTTCAGCTTTTTTTCTGAGCTTTTGTGCTGAGGAATCAAACCCAGGGCCTCATGCATGCAAGGCAAGGCAAGCACTCTACCACCAAGCCACCTTCCCAGTCCTAAATGTAATTTTTAATTTTAATTTTAAAACTAATTTATTCCATTATTTTATAGAAAAGGGCTACAATTTAACACATCAGTTAATGAATTCAATGTACTTCACCAATGACATCCATCTCACAGTTCTTCCACATCTTGGCAAGCCCCACACCTCTTTTGTTAATATGAATTTTACTGGTAATCTTTACAGTGTTGCATATTTATACTGACAAGTATAATTAACTGATACAATATCCAAATCTTGCATATATTTTGTTGCATTATGTATTAAGATAAGCTAATTGTGACTTATTCTTATTCCTAAATCATAAAATTCACTTTATGCCATGTTTTTTAAAGGTATAAACATCCTGGACTTACAACCAGGGCTAGACATATCATAATCCTGTCTAGTACTAAACCCAGTATTGCTGAGAAATGGAGATCTTTGGAATCTCTATGTAGTTCTGAAGCACACATAAGCTGCACTGCATCTGGCCAAGTGGAATTTTGCACATCACATATGCAGCAGAGCCTCTAAGGACCCTAGAAAAGCATCATCATATGGATTTCTACATCTTTTTTGTGTAACATCTTCTTCCAACTCAATTTCATGTCCTTCAAAATTAATCTCCATCAGGGTTAGTGCTCTATCCACTGAAATTAATAAGAATTCTATGTTATTTGTGAGCTCAGTTTTTATTCACCATTATCTAGAAATTAGCTCTGGGCACAGAACTTGAATTAAACTGTTAACAATAAACTATTACATGATAAGTTATACAGGACTCTAGTCATTCACAGTGATACCAAAGGAGGATACTCTTAAGAGAGGACTACAAAGGTTTAATAGCTATGGCTGAACAACCATATAAAATGATGCAAATAGAAATAACTCCAAGAAATGGAAATAAGAGGTTTTAGGCTATTTTGATTCTTTCTCCACCTCCTTTGTCACCATCTTTTTATTTCTGTACCCTCTGTCTTGTATGTAAGTTCATCTGATTTGGGTAGGCTGAGGGGGAGAACAGAAATTGTGGGACAAAAGGTGAACAAATGCATCAGTGATAGTCACTTGAAATTATGTTGAAAATGAACTATAAAACTTGTGGGAGATGGGGATTGAGAGGGAAAAACTAGGAGAAAGGGAGAAGAGGTGAATTGTTAAAACAAAATGAACTCATTACTTGACTTATGTAACTGTAACCCCTCTGTATACACCTTTACAATAACATTTGTTAATTTAATTTAATAGTTAAGGTGATGTACAGAAGTGTTAGAGTTACATACATAAGGTAGTCAGTACATTTCTTGTCAAACTTGCTACCCCCTTCCTCATTTTTCTCCCACTATTCCCTCCTCACAATCCCCTTTCCTCAAAGTTGTACACTTCATTTCCAACGTTGTCTTGTGAGTATCACAGTTGCATTGGCTCACCTTTGTCCTTTGTAGCGCCATTTTGTTGTTCCCCTTCACTTCCCTAATTCAGATAAACATACATATAATACCCAGGATATCATAATCAAATACAGGTCAACAGGTGATAAAACAGGAAAAAAAAACACAAAAGAAAAAAGAAATACAAAGTGCGTTAAAAACAACAACAGAAGAAAACCTCGTGTTTCCATGTCTTGGAGTTCATTTTGCTTAACATCATCTCATATGGTCATAAGTACATAACGGTTGAGCTAATCTTCTCATCTGCTAAGATTGTCCTAGATGCATACTAATTAGCACAATTGAGGGAAAACATAGGATCTATGTTTCTTTGGTCTGGATCATTTCACTTAATATTATTTTTTTCCAAGTCTCTCTATTTCCTTATGAATGGGGCAATGCCATTCTTTCTGGTGGAAGCATAAATTAGATGAAAGAAAGACTCTTCAGTAAATGGTGCTGGAAAAATTGGTTAAACACCTGTAGGAAGCTAAAGTGAGATCAGTATACATCACCTTGCACCAAAATGAATCCAAATGAATCAAAGGCGTTCAGGTAAAAGCAAATGCCTTACAAACATTACAGGAAGGAATAGGAGAAACTCTAGATGTCCTTGGCACAAGCCAAAATTCTTAATAAAGACCCAGAAACACAACAAGAAAAGTTAGACAAATGGGATAGCATGAATCTACAGAGCTTCTGCATGGCAAAGGACATAGCTAGCAAGATCAATAGAAAGCCCATAGATTGAGAGAATTCTTCACTAGCCATGTAACAGATAAGGGCCTAATATCTAAAATATACTTAGAACTCATAAAATCTAATCCTCCAAAAAGAAACTTCAAACAACTGTCCCATTAATAAGTGGGCTGAAGACTTAAAGAGAGACTTCTCTGGAAAGGAAATAAGGATATATATAATATATATTATGTATAATATAACATATGATATTATACATAATATATGATATACTATATTATAATACATAACATATAATATCATATTATACTATATAATATACATATTACATATAATATATAAAGTATATATAGTAAATAATATATATACTATATATAATATATAACATATTATAATATTTTAATAACAATACATAATATATAATATTATACAATATACATGTTACATGTAATATATAGTATATAGTAAATAACATATATATCATATAATATATAATATGTATAATATATAACATATATAACATATTATGTAATATATAATATATAACACATATGCAATATATAGTATATTATATATAATATACATCATATATTATATAATTTATAATATGTATCATATATCATATACATATTACATAATATATAACATAAAATAAATATAATATATAAACTATTCATTTGTATATACATAAACAAATAGTTTGTATATATATATATCCACTTCTCTCTTTCTGCTGTTAATTAAATCTATGTTTTCATATATTTGAAGCATGCACTCTTCTACCGAGCTACATATCCAGTATAACACTTAAGCTCATGTCATATTGCCTAGCTGTAGGCCAACTTTTCTGTAGAGCATAACTAAAAAGATTTTATTCTGATAATCTATGTGTACATCTAAAACTCAGTATTACAAAGAGGTATTTCAAAATAATTATGCATCATATAAAAACTGAAAGATGATACTTTCTGTATTTAAAATGGGTCATGTGATAAACTTTTATATTAAAGTAGTTTTATGCCAAAGTAAATACAGACAAATAAGGACAGAATCAGTAAGGTTTAATCTTGATTGTGGTATGGTTTATTATAAGACAAAATTGGTACTATCTTAATACACATATAAATGATTCCCTTGTAAGTCCCCTTTAGATTTCAATAACATTGAACACACATAAATTAGTGATCACTTGGCATCTTACAATAAGGATTAAGTTGAGTTGAAATTAAGAATCCAAATATAGGCCTAGGGATCTAGTTTAGTGGTAAACTGTTTGCCAAGGCTGTTCAAGGTCTTGAATTTGGTCCCTGGGACAAAAAGAGACAGGAACCCAAGTGTGATTCACCAATCAATTAATGTCATTCATTAATTCAGTGGTTAAATGTCTCTGCAAGGAAATGTACTAAAAAATAGATATATGTTCACATCTATCTCTCTTCTTTAAAAAGAATGGAAGTTTTATATTGACAAAATATTTTTAGATTATAAATGAATCATTTAAATAATAGAGTATTTTTAGTTTATTTTAACCTTTATGTAGTGTATGTAAGTGTGTGGATATTCATACACATTCAATTGGATGATGTAATATACTGCCACAATTAGTGAAACTGAAATGATGACATTTGATTCTTACCATATTAATGCAGGGAATCCAAAATTTGATAGTATTGATTCTTTATTAATGGCTTCATTTGAAAAAAAATACCCTATATTATGTTGTAAAGTAAAACTACAACCATAAATATAATTGTATCTGTTTCTACCGAGCTATATGTCAGGTTCTTTGGGAGTAAAAGTTAAAAATGAACCAATCACAAAAGAAAATAACACATGTTGCAAATTTTGGTAAGTACTAATTTTTAAGTATAAAGCAGTTATAGTTCAATTAGCAAAAAGATATAGAAAAAAATTTTCCTTGGAAATTTTGACATGTAGTTGATTATAGAGGTGTTTAACTTTTTTTGCTTTTGTATATATTATATATATAGTATATACTATATATATGGTATATAGTATAGTATATATATAGTATATACTATATATATCTATATTAAAGATACTATACAGAGGAGCTACATTTACATGAACAAGGTTATGTGGCCATTTCCTATTGAGCATTGTTACCACCTCCTTCATTTTTCCCCTACCATTCCTTTCCTTCCCACCTTTTAAACTCTTCCCTCCCTCCCTTCTCCCTCAAAAATGTAAAGTTTGTTTTCAATATAGTGTCTTGTACATCTCATTGTTACAATGGATCACGCTGTATCCTTATTTCAGCATTTTGTTATTTCCCTTCCCCTCCCCAAATTAGAATATTGTATATACAAGATGCAGGACGCCAGAATCAAATATAGTAAAAGCAGGGGTTATACCATGGGGGAAGAACATACAAGAAACAAAAAAAATCACATAGTATATTATAAGTACATTAAAAAGAACAACAATAAAGATAAAATCTCTTTTGTCCCTATCTTGGGGTTCATTTCACTTAGCATCAGGTTATATGGTCATACTTGCAAAGCTTTTGACTTCTTGTCCTGGACATATACTAGTTATTGAAGATAAGGGAAACAATGGGACCTATGTTTCTCTGAGTCTGGCTTACTTCACTTAATATAATTTTTTCCAAATCTTTCCATTTCTTAAAAAATATGGCAGAGTCATTCTTTCTGATGGAAGCGTAAAATTCACACACACACACACACATATACATATATATATAGACATATTTTCTTGATCCATTCATCTACTGAGGGGCTTCTGGGTTGCTTCCATAGCTTAGCTATGGTAAATAATGTGTGATAAACATAGTTGTGCTGATAGCCTTATTATGGCCTGGTTTGTGATTGTTTGGGTAAATGTCCCAAAGTGGGATTGCTGGGTCTTAGGGGAGCTCTATGTGTAATATTTTGAGGAATCTCCATACTGCTTTCCAAAGTGGTTGAACAAGTTTACATTCCCATCAAAAATGCAGTAGGGTTCCCTTTTGGCTACATCCCCTCCAACATCTGTTGTTATTAGATTTCTTTATACATATATATATATATATATATATATATATATATATATATACATATATTTTTATTGTGAAAATACCACACAGAGGGGTTACACAGCCAGCATTATACTTAATGGTGAAAGACTAAAACCATTTCCTCTTAACTCAGGAATGAGACAAGGATGTCCACTCTCTCCACTTCTATTCAATTTAGTATTAGAATGCCTAGCTACAGCAATAAGACAAGATGCAAACATAGAAAGGATCCACATAGGGAAAGATGAATTAAAACTCTCCCTTTTTGCAGATGACATGATCTTGTATTCTCCCCTATGACCCAGCAATTCCACTTTTGGGCATTTACCCAAATGTTCACAAACAAGACCACACTAAATCTACCAGCATGACTATGTTTATTGCAGCATTATTTACCATAGCTAAGATATGGAACCAACCCAGATGCCCCTCAGTAGATGAATGGATCAAGAAAATGTGATATATATACACAATGGAATTTTATGCCTCCATCAGAAAGAATGGCATTGCCTCATTTGTTAGGAAATGTAAAGACTTTAAAAAAATTATATTAAGTGAAGTAAATCAGGCCCAAAGAAACATAGGTCCCATGGTTTCCCTTATTTGCAATATCTAGTATATGTCTGAGTCAAGCAGAAAAAGTCAGATAAGTTGCTGTTAGGGAAATGAACCCTAAGATATGTATTCAAATGTTTTTTTTCTTTCATGTGATTGTTTCTAATACATTTATAAGATTACTTCTTTGTTGCTTTGTATGTCCCTCCCCCACAGTATAACTCCTGTTTCCACTGTATTTGATGTCAGTACAATTTGTGGAGGGGAAGGGAAAAAAACAAATCATTTAAATAGGGATATAGGTGGACCCATTGCAAAAATGAGATGTAGTTATGTCGAAAACGAACTTTACAACTTTGGTGGGTGGAGGAGGAGAATTGGGAGGGGGGGGGGGGGTGGGAGGAAGATGGGAAAGGATGGGAAGAGGAAACAAAGGAGGAGGCTACAATGCTTGGTAAGAAATGTACTCATTATCTTGCCCATGCAATTGTAACCCCTCTGTACAGTATTTTCACAATAAAAAAAATGAATAAAAAAAAAGAATCCCACGGATTACTCAAGCTGATTCAAAACTCTGGAAAAGTAGCAGGGTATAAAATTAACCCTCAAAAATCAATGACTTTTCTGTATGACAATAATGAGAAAAGCGTGGCTGAAATCAGGAAAGCAATTCCATTCATAATAGCCCCACAAAAAGATAAAATACTTGGGAATTAACCAAAGAAGTGAAGGACCTCTATGATGAAAACTTTAAAAACCAGAAAAAGGAAATCAAAATAGATTTCTTAATTATAGCCATTCTAAATGCAATCTCAATGTTCTTTTGATTTGCATTTCTTTTATGGCTAAAGAAGTTGAACATTTCTTCATATGTCTATTGGCTATTCTTATTTCGTCTTCAGAGAAGTCTCTCTTTAATTCTATAACCCAGTTATTAATCAGGGGGTTGTTACTTTGAGGATTTGTATTTGGGATTTACTTTTTTTAGTTCTAAGTATATTTTAGATATGAGACCCTTGTCCATTGAATGGCTAACGGAGATCTTCTCCCAATCTGTGGGCTTTGTATTGATCTTGTTTACTATGTCTCTTGCCATGCAGAAGCTCTACAGTTTGATGCAGTCCCATTTGTCTAACCTTTCTTGTATTTGTTGTGTTTCTGGGTCTTTATTAAGAAAATTTTGTCCTGTGCCAAGGAGCCCTATAGTTTCTCCTATTACTTCCTGTAATGTTTTCAGGGTGTCTGTTTTTACTTCAAGTTCTTTGATCCATTTGGAGTTGTTTCGGGTGCAGGATAGTAAATACAGTCTAGATTTAGTTTTCTACAGGTGTTTAACCAATTTTGTGAGCACCATTTACTGAAGAGGCTGTCTTTCTTCTATTCTATTTTTTTAGATCTCTTGTCGGAGATTAGGTGTCTGTAGGTCTGTGGGTTCATTTCTGGGTTCATTTCTGGGTCTTCAGTCATATTCCGTTGATCCTCAGATCTGTTCTTTTGCTAGTACCAAGCTGTATTGATTACTAGGGCTTTGTAGTAGAGTTTGAAGTTTGGTGTTGATATTCATACAGCACTGTTTTTTCTGCTAAGGGTTGTTTTGTTATTCGGGTTCTTTTATTGTTCCATATGAATTTTTGGATTGCTTCTTCTATTTCATTGAAGAATGAGGTTGGGATATTGATAGGTAGGTATTGCATTGAATTTGTAGATAGACTTTGGTAGTATTGCCATTTACAAGATGTTAATCCTCCCAATCCAGGAGCATGGGAGGTTTTTCCACTTCTTTATTTCTGCTTTAATTTCCTTTTTCAGGTTTGTTAAGTGTTTGTCATGAAGTCCTTCACATCTTTATTTAACTACTAGGTATTTTATTTTTTGTGGGGCTATTACAAAAGTGCTTGCTTTCCTGATTTCAGCCCCACTTTTCTCATTATTGTCATATATGAAAGCCATAGATTTTTGAGGGTTAATTTTGTATCCTGCCACTTTGCCAAAGTTTTGAATCGGCTTAAGTAATCAGGGATGGAGTCCATGGGGTTCTTTAAATACAAGATCGTCGTTTGCAAAGAGGACGAGTTTTTATTTCATCTTTCCTCATTTGGATCACCTTTATGTTTATGCCTTGTTTTATTGTTCTTGCTAGGCACTTTAATAGTAATTTGAAGAGAAGTGAAGAGAGTGGACATTTTTGTCTTGTTCCTGAATTTAGAGGAAATGGGTTTAGCTTTTCCCCATTAACTGTGATGTGGGTTGTAAGTTTGTGATACACAACTATTATTATATTTAGGAGCATTCCATGGATTCCTAGTTTTTCCAGAGTTTTCATCATAAAGGGGTGTTGCATCTTGTTGAATGCTTTTTCTGCATCTATTGAGATAATCATGTGGTTCTTATCCTTGCTCTTGTTGATGTGATGAATTATATTAATTAATTTCCATTATTGAACCAGCTTTGCATCCCTGAAATGAATCCTGTTTGATTTTTTGAAGTTTGTGGAAGGTGATTGGCCAAAATTTTGTTGAGAAGTTTTGCATTGATGTTCGTCAAAGAAATGGGTCTGTAGTTCTCTTTCATTGATGAGTTCCTGCCTGGTTTTGGGATGAGGGTTATGATAGCTTCAGAGAAGTTTAGTGGTGAACTTTTGCTTGCAATTTCATTGAAGAGTTGGAGGAGTATTGCTGTGAGTTCTGCTTTGAAGGCCTTGAAGAATTCAGCTGTAAATTCATCCTTTCCTGAACTTTTCTTGGGTTGAAGGTCTCTTATTGCTGTTTCTATTTGAATGCTAGATATGTTGTTAGTTTAACACATCTTGGTTTAGTTTGGGCATGTCAGTATTTGCTAGAAATTCATCCATTTATTCCAGATTCTCAATCTTATTAGCAAAAATGTTTGAGAAGTATTTCCTTATAATCTTCTGAATCTTTGTTGTTTCTTTGGTGATGTTTCCATTCTCATCTCTGATTTGTGTATATGGATGTGGTTCTTCTTTTTCTAAGATTTGCTAATGGTCTGTCAATTTTGTTAATTCTTTGGAAGAACCAACTCTTTGAGTTGTTGATTCTTTGTATGTATTTTTTGGATTGGAGTTTAGCTTGTTGCTCATTTTTAAGAAGCTTCATGTGCCTTGTTAGAGTTTTGGTTTCAGATCTCTCCAATATGTTGATGTAGAAACTGAGCTATAAACTTGCCTGAGTACTTCCTTTGCTGTGTCCCAGAGGAGCTGATAATTTGTTGATTTTTGTTAAATATCACGAATGTTTGAATTTCCTTTCTAATCTCTTCTATGACCCACTGGTGTTTCAATAGTGTGTTGTTCAGCCTCAATATTTTACAGGATTTTCTTTGGTGGGTTTTGGTGTTAAATTCTAATTTTATTAACTTGTGGTCTGAGAGAATGCAGAGCATAATTTCAATGTCTCTGAGTTTGGACAAATTTGCATTGTGACCTAAAATGTGGTCTATTTTGGAGAATGTTCCATGTGCTGCTGAGAAGAATATGTATTCTGATGCTGATGGTGAAATATTTGGTAGATGTCTATTAAGTCTAGTTAGTCTAAGCAGTTTTTTAGGTCTGAGGTTACTCTATTCAGCTTTTGCTAAGTTTTCTACCCAGAAGGGATAGTGGTATGTTAAAGTCCCAAATATTTAATGTCTTTGGATCTATGTGTGATTTTAGGGAAAGTCATATTTCTTGGATAAATTTGGGTGCTCTGTTATTTGGTGAATCGACTTTTTGAAATTGCAATATCCTCCTGAAAGGGAGATCCTTTAATTAATATTTAATGATCTTATTTATTTCTTCTCAATGATTTTAATTTGAAATCTATTTTATCTGATATTAGCATTGCAATTCTCATCTGTTTATGGGGTCTGTTTGCTTGGTAGATTTTATTCCAGCCTTTCATTTTGAGATTATGTTTGGTTTTTTTGAGTACGGTGTGTCTCTTTTTTTTTTATTGTGAACATACTGTACAGAGGGGTTACAATTACATGGGCAAGATAATGAGTACATTTCTTATCAAGCATTGCAGCCTCCTCCTTTGTTTACCCTTCACATCCCTTCCCAGCCTCCCCTGCCCAACCCTCCCCCCCCACCAAAGTTGTGAAGTTCATTTTCAACATGACAACTTGTACTTCTCATTGTTGCAACGGGTCCACCTGTAGCCTTAAATGACTTGTTTTTCCCCTTCTCCTCCACAAATTATACCAACATCAAATATAGTGAAAGCAGGGGTTATACTGTGGGGGAGGGACATACAAAGCAACAAAGAGATAATCTTATAAATGCATTAGAAACACATGCATGAAAGAAAAAAAAAACATTAAAATGTATATCTAAGGGTTCATTTTCCGAACATCACATTATCTGACCTTTTCCGCTTGACTCATACGTATACTAGATATTACAAATAAGGGAAACCATGAGACCTATGTTTCTTTGGGCTTGGCTTACTATACTTAATATAATTTTTTTCCAAGCATTTCCATTTCCTAACAAAAGGGGCAATGTCATTCTTTCTGATGGAGGCATAAAATTCCATTGTGTATATATATCACATTTTCTTGATCCATTCATCTACTGAGGGGCATCTGGGTTGGTACCATATCTTAGCTATGGTAAATAAAGCTGCAATAAACATAGTTGTGCTGGTAGCTTTAGTGTGGTCTTGTTTGTAAACATTTGGGTAAATGCCCAAAAGTGGGATTGCTGGGTCATAGGGGAGCTCTATGTGAAGTCTTTTGAGGAACTTCCGTACTGCTTTCCAAAGTGGTTGAACAAGTTTACACTCCCACCAAAAAAGAAGTAAGGTTCCCTTCTGTCCACATCCCTTCCAGCATCTGTTGTTATTGGAGTTCTTGATTTTGCCATTCTAACTAGGGTGAAGTGGTATTTCAATGTTATTTTGATTTGCATTTCTTTTATGGCTAGGGAGGTTGAGGATTTCTTCATGTTTCTATTGGCTATCCTTCTTTCTTCTTCAGAGAAGTTTCTCTTTAAGTCTTTAGCCCACTTATTTATTGGGCAGTTGTTTCTTTGAGGATTTGTTGTTGGGGGATTTAATTTTTTGAGTTCCAAGTATATTTTAGATATGAGACCCTTGTCCGTTGTATGGCTAGTAAAGATCTTCTCCCAATCCGTGGGCTTTCTATTGATCTTGCTAGCTATGTCATTTGCCCTGCAGAAGCTCTGCAACCTTATACAATCCCATTTGTCCAACCTTTCTTTGATTTGTTGTGTTTCCGGGTCTTTATTCAGAAAATTTCAGCCTGTGCCAAGAAGACCCAGGGTTTCTCCTATTCCATCCTGTAATGTTTTCAGAGTGTCTGCTGTGAAACCGAGGTCTTTGATCCATTTGGAGTTGATTCTGGTGCAGGGTGATAGATAAGGATCTAGCTTTAGTTTTCTACAAGTAGTTAACCAATTTTGCCAGCACCATTTACTGAAGAGGCTGTCTTTCTTCCATTCTATTTTTTTACTCCCTTATCGAAGATTAGATGGCTATAGGTCTGTAGGTTCATTTCTGGGTTTTCAATTCTATTCCATTGGTCCTGAGGTCTGTTCTTGTGCCAGTACCAAGCTGTTTTGATTACTATGGCTTTATAGTAGAGTTTGAAATTTGTTATTGATATTCCGCTAGCAGTGTTCTTTCCGTTGAGGAGCGTTTTTGCTATTCAGGGTCTTTTATTGTTCCATATGAATTTTTGGATTGCCTCTCCTATTTCCTTGGAATGAGGTTGGAATTTTGATAGATATCGCATTGAATTTGTAGATAGCCTTGGGAAGTATTGCCATTTTCACCATGTTAATCTTTCCAATCCAGGAGCATGTTTTGATTTCCTTTTTCAAGTTTTTAAATTTTTCATCATAGAGGTCCTTCACTTCTTTGGTTAAGTTAATTCCTAGATATTTTATTTTTTGTGGGGCTATTACAAATGGAGTTGTTTCCTAGTTTCAGCCACAGTTTTCTCATTGTTGGCATAGAGAAAAGCCATTGATTTTGGGGGGTAATTTTATATGCTGCTACTTTACCAAAGTTTTGAATCAGCTTGAGTAATTTGGGAGTGGAGTCTATGGGGTTCTTTAATTACAAGATCATGTCATCTGCAAAGAGGGAGAGTTTTATTTCTTCTTTCCCTATTTGGATCCCTTTTATGTTTGCATCTTGTCTTATTGCTGTAGCTAGGCATTCTAATACTAGATTGAAGAGAAGTGGAGAGAGTGGACATCCTTGTCTTGTTCCTGAGTTAAGAGGAAATGGCTTTAGTTTTTCACCATTGGGTATAATGCTGGCTGTAGATTTGTCATATACAGTCTTTATTGTATTGAGAAATGTTCCATGGATCCCTAATTTTTCAAAAACCTTCATCATATAGAGGTGTTGTATCTTGCCAAATGCTTTTTCTGAATCTATTGAGATAACCATGTGGTTCTTATCCTTGCTCCTGTTGATGTGATGAATAATATTATTTGATTCGTGTATATTAAACCAGCCTTGCATCCCTGAAATGAATCCTGTTTGATCGTGGTGTATGATTTTTTGGATGAATTGTTGAAGTGGATTGGCCAAAATTTTGTTGAGAAGTTTTACATCAATGTTCATCAAAGAAATGGGTCTATAGTTCTCTTTTTTTTAATGAGTCCCTGCCTGGTTTCGAGATGAGGGTTATGATGGCTTCATAGAATGAGTTCAGTAGTGAACTTTCTCTTTCAATTTCATTGAAGAGGGAGTATTGGTGTGAGCTCTGCTTTGAAGGCCTTGTAGAATTCTGCTGTAAAACCATCTGGTTCTGGTCTTTTCTTAGCTGGGAGGTCTCTTATTGCTGTTTCTATTTCAATGCTTGATATGGGCTTGTTAAGATGGTTTAACTCATCTTGGTTTAGTTTTGGCGTGTCAATCTTTGCTAGGAAAAGGTCCATTTCTGCCAAGTTCTCAAACTTATTAGCATGAAGTTTTGAGAAGTATTCCCTTATAATGTTCTGAATCTTGGTTGTTTCCGTGGTGATGTTCCCATTCTCATCTCTGAGTTTATTTATTTGGGTGTGTTCTCTTCTTTTTTTGATAAGATTTGCTAAGGGCCTGTCAATTTTGTTAAGTTTTTCGAAGAACCAACTCTTTGTTTTGTTGATTCTTTCTATAGTTTTTTTGGATTCTAATTCATTTAATTCTGATTTAATTTTGATTATTTCTTTCTGTCTACTGGATTGGGGTTTATGTTGCTGCTCTTTTTCAAGGTGGTTTAGATGTGTCATTAAATTGTTAGTTTCAGATCTCTCCAATTTGTTGTTGTAGGAGCTCAGAGCTATAAACTTGCCTCTGAGTACTGCCTTTGCTGTGTCCCAGAGGAGCTGGCAATTTGTGTGTTCATTTTTGTTGAATAGCATGAACATTTGAATTTCCTTTCTAATCTCTTCCATGACCCACTCATGATTCAGCAGTGTGTTGTTCAGCTTCCATGTGATACCGGACATTCTTTGGTGGCTTTTGGTGTTGAGTTCTAATTTTATTCCCTTGTGGTCAGAGAGAATGCAAGGTATAATTTCAATGTTTCTGAATTTAGACAAGTTTGCTTTGTGGCCTAAAATGTGGTGATCTATTTTAGAAAACGTTCCATGTGCTGCTGAGAAAAACGTGTATTCTGATGCTGCTGGGTGAAATGTTCGGTAGATATCTGTTAAGTCCAATTGATCTATGCAGCTGTTTAGATCTGTGGTTTCTCTGTTGAGTTTTTGCCGAGTTGATCTATCTACGGGGGAGAGTGGTGTGTTAAAATCCCCAACAATTAATGTCTTTGGATCTATATGGGATTTGAGGGAAAGTAGTGTTTCTTTGATAAATTTGGGTGCTCCATTGTTTGGCGAATACATATTTAGAATTGTAATATCCTCCTGAAGGAGAGATTCTTTAATTAGTATGTAGGGACCTTCTTTATCTCTTCTCATGAATTTTAATTTGAAGTCTATTTTATTTGATATTAGGATTGCAACTCCCACCTGTTTATGGGGGATGTTTGCTTGGTAGATTTTGTTCCAGCCTTTAACATTGAAAATGTGTTCGTATTTACGGGCAAGATGTGACTCTTGCAGGCAGCAGAAAGAAGGGTCTTGTTTTATAATCCAACTAGACAGTCTATGTCGCTTAATTGGAGAGTTCAGTCCGTTAACGTTAAGAGATAGGACTGAGAGGTACTTGGGAGTTCCTGCCATGTTATCCACCTTCTTGGGGGCTGTGAAAACTGGGTTCTTCCTATGGTTCTTGGATTCTCAGTTTGGGTGCAGTTTCTTGGCCTTTATTGTGGTCTTGTTGGTTTTCTATGTGTAGGACATCTTTAGGAATCTTTTGTAGGGCTGGTTTGGTGGAGATGTATTGTTTCAATTTTTCTTTGCTATGGAAGGTTTTTGTTTGGACTTCAGTTATGAAGGAGAGTTAGCTGGGTACAGTATTCTTGGTTGATAGTTGTTTGTTTTTAGGGCATGGCATACATCATTCCAGGCTCTTCTTGCTTTGATTGTCTCTGCTGAGAAATCTGAGGTGATTCTAATTGGTTTCCCTTTATAGGTGATTAACCTTTTCTCCTTGACAGCTTTAAGGATCTTTTCCTTGGTCTGAGTTGATCCTGTGTGGATTATAATGTGACGGTGGGATGTCCTATTCTGGTCTGGTCTATTTGGGGTTCTAAAGGCTTCTTGTATCTGAATAGGCCTATCTTTTTGCATGTTTGGGAAGTTCTCTGCTAGGATCCTGTTAAACAAATTTCCTAGACCATTAACTTCTGTTTCTAGGTGCTCCTCTACACCCATTATCCTTAGATTAGGCCTTCTGATGGTGTCTTCCAGGTGTTGGATAGATCTATCATATTTCTTGGACTTGTCTTGGATGGTTGTATGTTCTTTCTCTATAATATCTAGGCTGTCTTCAATCCCTGAGATTCGATCTTTTGCATGGTCTAACCTGCTGTCAAGACTCTCTACTTTGTTTTTTATCTCTTTTCTTTGTAATTGGTCAGCTTTGATGGCTTCAAGTTCTTTGTTGAAGCTCTGTTTTAGGTCTTGTATGGATTTCTTTACTTCCTTAATTTGGTGTTCAGTGTTTGTTCTCAAATCACTTAGTTGATTGGTTATGGTTTCTTTGGACTCCCATTCCTTCTGTTGGTTTCCATTCAGCATTCCCTTTGTGGTCTCCCTGACTTCCTTCAGCTCTTTGTTAATGGATTCCATGAATGCCTTTAGTGATATTTGTGTATTCTCTACCTGGTCTCTCAATTCCTGTATTACTCTTTGATTAGCTACCTCCCGTTCGTGGGATTCCTGCAGTTCTCTTTCCTCCCGTCCATGGGATTCCTGCAGTTCTCTTTGAGTGTTCTCAGTCTGCTCACGCCATTCCTTCCTTTCTCTTTGAGTATTCTCAAGTTGTTCACGCAAATCCTGTATCAGTTTTTGAGTAGCTTCCTCACGCTTATGATATTCCTGTATAAACTTTTGGGATGCCGCCTCTCTCTCCCTATCACGCTCATACAGAGTCCTTTGTAAGTTGCCAAACTTCTCCTTTATCATGTTTGCCAGCAGTGTTTGTAGAGCTATTTGGGAACTCTCTTCTGGATTATTCATTATCTGTTCTGACCCCTGATTATCAAGATTGGGAATTGAGATACCTGGATTTGCCATTTTTCTTTTGTTTTTCCGGCTTACTCTGCCCATTTGAGATGAAAATAGCACCAGTTTTGTGCTAGAACACTATCTTAAGGCAACCATCATTCAAAGTTTGCATTTATACAGTCAATATTTTACAGATACAATCTAGTTCAACAGATACATCTATTCAACATCAAACAACTATATGTTAATAGGCTTCGAACCGCAGAGAAGAATTTGGAAAACCAGAAATTATTAGGGTTAGGGAGAGATGTGGGTAAAAAATAGGAATAAATTGGTGGGGGGGGGGGCACAGGGAGAGTTAACTATGTCCTAATCTCAATGCATTAAATAGGTTGGGTAGGATGCAAGTAGACAGAGAGAGAAAAAGAAAAAAGTGAAAGGGAAATGAAAAGAGACCAGAAAAAAGATAGAAACGTAAAAATTATTAGGAGATTAAAAGACCATCTATTTAGAGAGGAATGTGAATATATTGAGAGAAGGGGAGGGACATAGAGGAGATGTGAAAAACTTTAAAAAATGCTTAAAATATTATATACGTATAAAGAGGCAGTACTGCTATTAAGGAATTTAAGTCTCAGAGGTTTTGAATTGAGTAATAAATTTGTGGATTAAGTGTGTACACAATGGGGGATAGGGTCTACTAGTTAACTACAGGTTTATCTGAGGATGTGCAGGACAAGAGTTGAGTCACATAAGAACAAAAGAGAGGAAAAGGTGAAAAGGATAAGAAAGGGAGAAAAAAAGATCAGAAGTTCAGTAGAGCTAGACAAAAAACAAAAAGATAATTAAGAAAGAAAGAAAAAGAGAAAGAAGACAAGAAAAGAAAGGAAAACGCACATTCACGTATTCCTAAAATAAAAATTATAAGAGGGAAAAAAAAGTTACTGGAAAACAATTATTTTTTCAAAAAAGGCAAAAATTAAAGATTAATAAAAGTTTTAGGAAAGGAAAAAAAATTTTTTTTATATATATAAGGTAACAAAAAAAAAAAAAGAAAAGAAGAAGAAGAAAAAAAAAGTTCTTTGATTTTTTTTTGGGGGGGGGAGGGGTGGGAAGAATCCTGTATCTCCCTTTTGTCTATAACCAGCCTCTTCTTGGAGTCTCTGGTCAGCTTGAGGTCCTGTGGCTTGATTGGTTTCTTAAGTCAGTTTGTTCGAACAGCAGAAAAATGCTCTGCTTTACTCAAGATTTTGAGATCCCCCTCCCAGGTTAGTTTAATGGGAGGGTGATCTGCTTTGAGAATCACAAAAGAGGGGGATACAGTGATGAGGCTAGGTTCTGGGTAGAGTTGAGGCCTTTCAACAAACAGTAGCTTTTCCCTGGGGCTATTTTGTGAAAAACTCACAGAGCCCAGCCTGGAGCCATTCTCAGGGTTTCTGTTTTTCAATTGATTGTGGAGGCTGCTAGAGGGAGGGGCAGCCTCTGGCTCTGGTTACCCAGTGGGGAAAGCCACTCCTATGGCTGGCGCCTGAGCTGGGTAACTTTTCCCTGGATGCAGCTGAGTCTGGCAGGTCACTTCACCGTTAAGTTCTTGTGGTCTGCTAAATGACTCGTTTTATTCCAAGGCCTGAGTTGGAGCTAGCAGCTCCTCTGAGCTTTGTTGGTATCCAAGATGGAGATCTCCAGTACTGCGGGGGGAGGGGTGGCCTTCCCTCCTCTGCTCCCTGAGAGCAGAGGAGGGAAGGCTTCTACTCATGCTGAGTCTTGGTTCCTGGGTCGTCTCTGGTCTGCAAAGTGCAGGATGAAGATGTCCGCTCCTTGTTGGTTCTTCCTGGTGTTGAGTAGAATCAGCTCGCCGGCTGCATCTGGCTCCTTCGTCCCGGACTCTCTGTGGCTCAGGTTTGGGTGACCTGGGGTCGCTGCCATGACCCTGCTGCCGCTGAGGCGGCTGCTGGCAGGCGCTCAGATGTGTCTCCTTGCCTTGGCTTCCCCACTCTTGACTAACTCTCTGTCCTGTGATGGCACACTTGGTGTGATTCTCTGGCTTAGGACTGTTCACTGGAACTCTAAAACTGCTTTCTATGAACAAACTGCGCTTGTTCAGATTCCAGCTTCTCCTCCGGCATCTTCCCGGAACCAAATTCTGATTTAATTTTAATTATTTCTTTCCATCTACTGGATTGGGGTTTATCTTGCTGCTCTTTTTCACAGAGGTTTAGATGTGTCGTTAAATTGTTGTTTTCAGATCTCTCCAATTTGTTGATGTTGGAACTCAGAGCTATAAACTTGCCTCTGAGTACTGCCTTTGCTGTGTCCCAGAAGAGCTGGTAATTTGTGTAGGTGAGTCTCTTGAAAGTAACAGATAGAAGGATCTTAGGTTTTGATCCAACTACACAGTCAATGTCACTTAATCAGAGAGTTAAGTTCATTAACATTTAGAGTTAGGACTGAGGTGTTTGTTAGTTAATGCCATGTTATCCACCTTCTTGAGGGCTCTGCCAACTAGATTCTTCTTATGCTTCTTGGATTCTTAGTTTGGGGGCTGTTTCTTGTCCTTTATTGTGCTCTTGTTCATTTTCTATATGTAGGACATCTTTAAGTATTTTTTGTAGGAGATATTTTGTTTCAATTTTTCTTTGCTGTGGAAGGTTTTTATTTGACCTTCCAGTATGAAGGAGAGTCTGGATATAGTGTTCTTTGTTGATAGTTGTTTGTCTTTAAGGTGTGGCATACATCATTCCTGTCTCTTCATGCTTTAAATGTCTCTGCTGAGAATTCTGAAGTTATTCTGATTGGTTTCTCTTTATAGGTGATTGATACTTTTTTTTTTTTCTTGACAACTTTAAGGATCCTCTCCTTTGTCTGAATTGATCCTGTGTGGATTACAGTGGGATGGTGGGATGTCCTTTTTTGGTCTGGTCTACTTAGCATTCTAAAGGCTTCTTCTATTTGAATAGGTATGTTTGCTAGGATCCTGTTTAAATTTGTGTGTTGAATTTGCATGTTTGCTAGGATCCTGTTTAAATTTCCTAGACCCTTAACTTCTGTCTCTAGGTGTTCCTCCATACTCATTATCCTCAAATTGGCTTTCTGATGGTATCTTCTAGATGTTGAAGAGATCTATCATATTTCTTGGATTTGTCTTGAATAATTTCCTGTTCTTTATAATATCTAGGCTGTCTTAAATCCCCAAGATTCAATTTTCTGCATGGTCTAAACTATTGTCAAGACTTTCTACTTTGTTTTTTAATTCTTTTCCCTCTAATCAGTCAGCTTTTATGGTTTCAAATTCTTTGTTGGATCTTTGTTTTAGATCTTGTATGGATTTCTTTAATTCCTTAATTTGGTTTTCAGTGCCCATTCTCAAATCCCTTAAGCAATTGGTTATGGTTTCATTGGACTCCCTTTCTTTCTTTTGGGCTTCATTCAGCATTCCCTTTGTGGCCTCCCTGGATTCCTCCAGCTGTCTGTTTGTGGATTCTATGAATGCCTCCATTAGTCATTTTCTATTCTCATCCTAGTCACACAATTCCTCTATTAATCTTCGATTAGCCTCATCATGCTAACGATACTCCTGTATTAATCTTTGGTTAGCCTCATCACACTCACGCATTTCCTTACTGTGCTCACATATTTCCCTATTATGCTCACACTGAAACCTTTGCAAGCTTTCAAACTTTTCATTCAGCATGTTTACCAATAGTGTTTGTAGAGCATTTTGGGAACTCTCCTCTGACTAACTTCTCTTGTCACGCCTGTGTCAGCATCAAAAATGGAGTTCTTCTCCGGTGATGGTGGAGTGGCTACCTTTCCATAGCTGCTCTATAAGGAGTGAAGAGGTCTTGGGTGTATTCACAGCTTTCCTTTGGTTTCTGGGCTGTCCACATCCATGGTCTGTGATTTTTATGTGGTCAGCAGGATGAAGATTTCTACTCCTTGTCAGCTCTTGCTGGTGGTGAGTAGAATCTGCTAGCACACTGACTGTGGTACCTTTGTCCCAGGCTCTCTCTGTTGATAAGGTGCTGCATACTGAGGATGCTCGAATCTGTCCTTAACTTAGCTGCCTGAGTTTTTCTTCTCTGGTCAAACTCGCTATAATGACACACTTGGTGTGACTCTCTAGCCTTAGATTTTCCACTGGAATACTAATACTGGTTTCTATGTGAGGCTTGCTTAGCCGCCAGCTTCTCTTCCACCATCTTCCTCTTCTCCTCTTAAAATGGTTTTAAAGAAGAGTTTGAAGTATAAGTGGGGTTGATGGAAATGGGGAAGAATGATGGAAGGGGTGACATTGATTAAAATGAATTCTATTCATAAGCTGACATGTTGAATTATAACCCCTTTATACAACTACTGAAGACAATAAGATTATAATAAAATGGGAATGTTCTTTTTAAGGAGTTGAAACTAGCTTCAAAGCTATATAAGTGGAAAAGAATGTTTTTATTTTAGCCAAATGTTAATTAGTCAAGCTTGATAGATAACACAGGGGAAGTAAATGGGCTAGAAATGGTAAAGCTACATTATAGTGGTGGTGTGTCATCTACAAATGCTTCATACTCATATTAGTTGATAATCATTAGCATTATTTATATAATCTCTAATTTTTCCCTTTTTTTGATGTGGCTAAACGAAATGAGAAAATATGGTTCATTCAAGATAAAATGCAAACCATGAAGTCAATTATAGAAATGTTCTATTTGGAGACTCAAAAGAGAAGAAAGTATTTTTACAGGACAAGCTACCTAAGATGATACTATTCTGATATAGTTATTGCAGGGTGGAACAAAACAAAAATTACATTGACTAGCAGCAATGAGACGAGAGGCTACAAATAAGTTATTCTAAGTGTATTCTGAGCCTCTGTGCTGTCAAAGTTATTTACACATAAAGTCAAATCCTGCATGTAACTCACATCTGGCTATCACCAATCAATGTTTGTCTTCTTAGAATGCTAAATTGTTTGGAGTTTCTATCATGCTTGCCTTTCAATATTAACCTATAGGCAATGAAAATGCTTAAATGGATGCTCTCAAATTCCTCCACCAAATTGCCAAAATAATGCACCATGAAATATAAATAATCACACTTGTAACATGATTGCCCTCTTTGTTAAGTAGGAAGAAAGAATTAGAATTAGCATGTTTTATAAAATAGTGAAAACTATTCCTGATGATGTCTTATATTTTTATGACCTCTGACAATGCTCCTTGTCTATTACGGTAGTTTTTAAGTACAAAAAGAGATTGGATAGACTATTAGTTCTCAAATTGTATTATGGGCTGGGCTGCAATTATAGCTGCACTTGAGTTGCTTTGATTTGTTCTCTTGTGAATGACCCTGTTATATACTAAATAATGTTCTTCCCATGATAAAAATGTATGGTGTAGTGCTAAAATCCAAATAAGTCTTACTGGGGAACAGAACATTTAGAGAGGGAATGAAAGTATATAAGGTCATAATCTAATAAGATTAAAGATTTGCTACAGTTGATGTCTGCCTGGGTGAAATTGCAAAGAAAAATCAGAGACATCCAAAAAAGTCTATATGAGCAAAGGGAGTAGGTAACCTGGAAAAAAAAAACCTCATCAGAATACAGCCTCAATAGAACCTGATCTTGGGACACAGTATTTTGTTACAGCAGCCCAAACAATCAAATACATAACCCTGAAGTGAGGGACTGAGAAGATTTTGGAAAACCATTTTGGGATACCTCTACAAAAATGCAGAAAGTACCATAAAGGAAAAATTAAAATAGGCTTCTTTATAGTAGGTAATGTCAAAGATGACCTTGATGGTTTCCACATTATAATGTTCACACCTTGTTCAATGATCACATCCATTGGGAACAACTGGACTTAGTCTTCTTTAGTAACAGAAGAAACTTATCCCTTAGTTTTGTCAGTATTTTCAGGCAAAATTCATGATATCTATTTGAATTTGAATTTCTGGAGACATTTTTGCGAGTATCATCCTTCCCCTTGCAATATTTAAAGTTATCTGTATTAAAGTAACAGTTTATCTAAGAATTAAGTTCAACCTGACATTCAGTCTTCCATATGGTAATGCTGTGCTACTGTGAGACAATAGATGTTGAATGAAACAGTGGCATAACATTTCCAAAACTGTGGCAAAGGACAACAGCTTCGTTTTTGTGCTGGCTGCTCTTTCTACAGTCCACAGCTCTGAGTGGAGCTTGATGCCATGATTGGGGATTCTCCACAGAGAGACTATTTTGTTTTAGAACTGAGTGATAGTGTTGGTTAAACAACAACAAGAAATTGATATATGACAGCAGCCACATGAGTGAGCTGAAAAGCTGACACATCCCAATGGAACCTTGAGATGAGTGTAGTTTATGCTAGCCTCCTTATTTGATCTCTCTGAGCCAAAGAAGCCAGCTGAGTTGCACCCATAATCCTGACTTGCAGAAACCAGGAGATAATGAGTACACATTATTTTATTCTAAACTTTGGATGACATTTTACGCAGGATTTTATAGCTGGAAGTCATTGAGTCCTTTCTGAACCAGACAATTGATTTCTTCTTTCCTAGAAGGCCATAAGAAGGCTCAGATATGTTCACCTTCACACACTTGTCAGAACAGGGTCCATTTGAAATGTACTACTTCACTCCAATTCCCAATCCTTTTCCCTTGGTTAAAAAATGGATAATCTTTTAGTACAGAGTCTAATAACAGCATCATCATGTATTAAGAGTTTCATAAAAGCAACGCTGTAGGTATCAATCCTGTACTGTAAACAGCCCTCTTGTGTTCAATACTTATTAGTCTGCTTTGCAATCTAGATTTTTCTTTAGCCTTTCCATAATTTCCCAAGGTTTGGTATAGCAGTATGAATAGCATGCAAAGTTTGATGTAGTAGACTGAGCAGCATGCAACTGGTATGAAGGGCTGATAAACATGAAAGAACTGAGAAGTGTTTCAACAATGGCCTAGTTGGTGAGACTCTCAGAATCTAGGAAGGTAGTTGTAAATCCAAATTGCATGCTCTCTACCTAAATTACAATGACTGTATTCATTGAGAGAATTTGGGGAGCAGATATTCAGGAACCCCTTAAATCAAAGACCATTAGATGAAGAAGAATAAATGGAAGAAGAGCATTTCCTCTGTTTTCCAGGAACTAGACTTAGACGTTCCATAATTCGTGTTCTGATGTAGAAACATTACGCTTACTGTCTAGGGGAGATGTAGCTTTGTGAAAATTAATTAAATGGTCTCTAGTTAAGTTGTTCCATAAATTAAACTAAGTTTAAAAAAGTAAAAGATATTAAGTGCTTAAAGCAGCACCTAAATATTATTATAAGTAATAGCAAAAGGAATAACTATTTAGGAAATAAAATAGTGAAATAAGTTGTGTAGTAATAAAAAGAGACAAAATTATCAAGCACTTTCTCAGTATGGAGTAGCTACTAATAACCACATGAATATTAATGTGAAGTTTTTCATTTGTGTGGTGTTCATGATAAAACCTAAGACCTCATCCTCAGTAGGTAAGTATTTTACCAGTGAGCCACAACCTCAGCTCTTAATAAGTTCTTATATACTTTGGGGGCAGGGAGAGATTCACTTTGCTGGTGGTTTATCAGACACAATACAATTAACTCAAGACATTCCATGAATTATGAAGTGTTATATAACAATCAACCAATTATAATTTGAAAATATCATGAATACAGCTTCATTTATTTCAAACAACTCATTGCACTTCATGCTCTCATCTGCTTAGAACACATATTTGCACGTATAATTGGGTACTGCAAGACAATTTCTCATTACATTCTTTTGTCCCAGGGACAAATTAAGTTCAATGTTGAGAGGAAGTTTCTATTAATGTATATTGCCTTAGTATCATTTAATACCTGAAACTCTTAAGTCTAATGATAAGTAAGTCAAGAATGTCCACAACGTGTTCAAAGGCACAGAACAAGAAGTTTTGACTCTATGTAATAAAGACCTAGAACCTGCACTATTAGTCATCCTTCTGCTTTTGTCCCTACTGAGTGATCAGTTTCTCTATCACACTGTTTCTCTATCACAGAGCCAGTCCAGCGTCAGCTGACAGATGCTGTTCTCTGACAAAAAAGATTAAATAGGGTTCCTTAAAGTCACTAGTTTATCTCTTTAACTTTCTTCATTTTTCATGTTCCTTTTTTTCTGTTTACAAGAGACCCCCCCACACACACACATCAAAAGTTTTTGGAAGAAAGGAAATACTATTTATTGCCATTTGAATTTTCCTTATACTCAAATGAAGAAAGGTAATAAGTTTGGGGATATTATTTCTCTTTCTATCTATGAGTTGAAAACAAAAGTCAGGTTTATATTATCTATCAAATGTTAAAAAAATGGCAGAGTATTGTTAGAATATCAATGAAATTGACTTTTTCCTGAAATGAAGGACACACTGTTTTATAAAAAGCATGTATCAAGGAATTCTAGGAGTTATAGGTTCTGAATCAGATTTAAAGCAAGATGTAGGAACTGGTCAATGTCCTTAAAGACATAAATTTCTGAGGGCTTTCTAGACAACTAATAGTGACTGAATGGTTCAAAAGTTCTACAGTCTTAAGATGAATCAGAACATACTGGTACAATTTAGGTATATACAAAATAACCATATAAACATGTTACCTGTATATTGGAAATCTGTTATATCCAGAGTACAGTGATAAATGGTGAGGATACAGAGATGATTATGCCTGAGTTCCCTGGTGAGTTTAAAATGGAAGCATGCACACTTTTATCAGTATGTTAATGGAGAGATTTACAAGGTGGCAGGAAGCAGACAAGATCTAGTACCCCAAGGGATATTACAGGAGGGGTGCTTCTTGTATACACTTTGTGTGTGTGTGTGTGTGTGTGTGTGTGTGTGTGTGTGTGTGTGTGTGTGTGTGTGTGATTGAGGAGGCCATTCCAAGCAAAGTGCACAATTTGTGAAAAGATATTATCATGGAAGGGAAAATGGCACATCTGGGATCTGGCAAGTGCTTCCATATTGCTGGAGTGGGAATAAACAATAGCAGTTCTGTAAGAGAAGGAGGAACAAATAGAAAAAAAAACCAGACCAGCTAGATGTGACACTTCAGCTAATAACAAGACAATTAAAAATTCTTCTTTGCATATCCATCATCTGAAACAAAATTTCCAAAAGAAATGACTTTGTAAGCACAGACAAAAAAATTCCTTTCAGAAATTTCCACTGAGAAATAATATTTAGAATCACTTGGAGTGTAATTCTGTTAGTGAGAAATGGAGTCCTTCAAGCTGACATGAAAGGATAGCAAACAGTAACTCTGTGTCAGCTATCAGACACCCTGAATTAATACACAGTTTCATTAAATGATCTAGGCAGAGCATAAATGTGCAAAAAATATATTGCCATGTATAATTCATCTCATTATTTCTAAGATTAAAAAAGCCATCTAAAGGAATACTTTTCAATCTGTGGCAATGGACATGCAGCACGGATAATTCCAGTACAAATAATGAAAGAAGAAAAGCACTACAAAAAAATCTTTACATAAAACTGAAATTAACTTGGCATCATTTCAAAGCAATTTATTCTAAACTAAATTGTTAAATGTAATCTTCTGTGGAACAACACCTAGGGATGTAGCTAAAAATATAGTAAGAAGAATTTAAAAATTAATATGGGGTGAGGAACCAAAAGGTGCAATTACTGTGCCTCCAAGTATATAAAATGTTTATCAAAATGAACTCCCAGAGTTTGGAAACAAGAGGGCTTTTTCCTTTTCTTTTTTGGGGGAGGTGTTTTTTTGTTTGTTTGTCCATCTTTGATGGGGTAAGAGAGGAACAGAAATGGAGCTACAATAGTGGAGTAAATATAGCAGTGGTACTCACTAGACTGTTGAAAATGAACTATACAACTTGTTGGTGGCAATAATAGGAAAAATTTGGAAGATAACATAGTAAGAGATGACATTGTCCAAAAATAAATGCACTCATAACCTGACTTATGAAATGATAACCCCTCTGTATATCACATTTGTAATAACATTTAAATATTTATAAAAGATAAAAACGTTACGTTGGTACTCTAGAAAATATGTTTACCGTAAACTGATCTAACCCTGATCAGTTAATAACAGTAATTTCTGAAATGTTGCTTTCTTATTTTACTATTTCAATCTATAATGAAGTTAGCCTTTGAATATTTTTTGTCTCATTGAGCTCTTAGAACCACAATACTAACAAGAAATGAAAAAAAGTTTGGATTTTGGAGTTAGATCTACTATTCTGTTGAGTACTCCTCCAAAAATCTAAATTAGCCCATGAGTGTTCATGGTGGGTACATTATCTCATGAGAATATTGATCAACATTTTCTCCATTGCGAATGGGTATAATTATTTACTTCATCTTGTTAGAAAGAGGACTGTGTCCCAAGTATGGTATGTGCCAAAAAGTTGAGTATTGTGTTCTTCTCATTTTATTTCAGAAATGCATTATAATATTTCTGCATTATTTCTACTTTTAAATTTCTGTTTGTTCAGTTTGGCTGATTAAACCCAGAATTGTGACTATTAACTTTTAAAGAACCATAGTGTATAGCAGTTTATAATTTCTGCAGGATTTCTTGCCTAGTTGGTGACTTTTTTGAACATACAACTGTGGTTCATAGTAAAGAATAGAGACTGGATAAAAAACAGAGGACAGAGGAATTCAGGATAAGATTTGCCTAATGAATAAAAGAGCATCAAAACACTCAAACCAAATGAGCTCCTGGTTTATTTGCAGGTACAGACTATGGATGCACTTTAGAGACAATGTAGAACACCGTGGTAAACCCAAAATTCAAAAAAGAGAAACTATTTCTTCACATATGTGAAAATACTAAAAATAAAATAAAGGCATTTTCATACTAATTTATCAATTTAGTCCAAGCTTCTTATATTTAGATTCTCAAATTCTTCATTCATGCATTCAAAAAATATAAAAATTTAAAAACCTTGTACATATATGACAGAAAAAAATCAGAATTTATAAATGATTACAGTTAGTGTTGAGGTGAATTTATAACTTTGGATATATTCATATCTCCCCAAAGGTCATTTAAAATTAGATTATTTTATTACCCCTCAAATGGGCTAGGTAATTAATTATGTATCCTAATGTGATTTATTAATAGGTGCTAAGTTTTAAATAACATCAACTTTTAACCACAGGGAATTAATTTGTGCTGTTAGCCACCAGAAGTGAAGAAGATATGAAATGGATGATGTTTCAGGAGGAAATGAAATGAGATATAATAACTTTACATAAATAAAACTGTTCTTAAGTCTTTCCTTGTGTTGCATTTGTATATCCTGAAGGTGGATTACTGATTATTGTCCCTGTGGGAGCCCAGGGGCAGTGAATGTTGATTACATTCTCAGTGCCCTCCATGCATTTTATTATTTGTTGCACTCTGGTACCTGAGATGAAAGTAATCTACTAAAAGCTGTCACTTTTCATTGCCTCTGTACCACCAGACTCTTTCTATAATTGAGTCTAATGGAGACTTTAACCCTCATCAGGTGCAGTCAAGTATGAGAGATGTAGTCTTCTGGTCATGAAAGTGTATGTTCATGTTCAGAGATGACCACACAAGTTTTCTGTTGTGATGTTTTCTAAGGTGAGTGTCTTATTCCATATCCAGACAGTGACACAAAAACAGTGAGACAATTAAAAAGACAACAAAGTAAGATATCTATTTGGTGTCATTTCATGTCTTTTATCTCCATGTTTTTTTAAAAAAAATTCCCCTCATACTCATTCTTGAACTACCAGAATTACATAGTTCTTTCTTATTGGTGATAAAAGACTCTGTTTTGTTTCTTATTCATTATCTCCCTCCAGATGGTTGCTAACTAGTACCTGCAAAGAAATTTGCTAATAATTGAGATGTTGGTTGTAAACTGAGGGCTGTTTAATTGATTATATACCAAAACACTATTTGCCTCTGCATAAAATTTTATGGATGACTCTTACTTCAAGTTTCTGAATATGAAGAAGAGATAATAACCCTAACGAATCAGCAACACAGATTTGCAATCAGAAAGGTTGGAATTTGAGTGTTAATTCTATTTACATGTGATGTTCTCGGAACATGATTTTACTCACCTAGTTGTAATAAAGTTTAAATTTCTTGAGTACTCACTATATGGCAGACTGGGAAGCATTCCTAAACATTCTTGCAACCATAAGAATGCACAAAGTAGATGCCAGTATTTTTAATTTAATTTTATTGTAAAGATGCTATGCAGAGGGATTATGAGTAAGATAATGAGTACATTTCTTGTCAAAAATTTCACCCTCTCATTTGTTTTTCTCCCACTACCCTTTCCTTCCCCTGATCCTCTCCCATCCCACGAAGATTTGAAGTTCATTTCTGAAATAGTATCCTTGTTGCAATGGGTCATACTTTGTCCTTATTTCAGCATTTTGTTATTCCCCTTCGCTCCCCCAAACAAGATAAATATATATACAAAATGCAGTGTACCAGAATCAAAGACACTGCCAATCTTAACTTTATTTTGCCAGTGTGAAAAGTGGGGGCAAATATAGTAAATAACTGATCACATATAAGTTCAACCAATGCTGACAGAATTCCAAGCATTCTCTGTCTGACTGAGAATCACACATCCTTTTCACACTAGAACTTTATCAGAAAAACATGGGTAGTGGTAAGACTTTGAAAATTCTATCTTGAGTTTTGAGTTAAGTTACATGTTCTGGAAATCTTGGACACTTCTCTAATTGTTGCAGGCGACTTGTATATATTTTCCAGCATGTTTTTATCTTCCAAATTCTGCAAGAATAAACGAGTTAAAATAATGAAGTGAAATGAGAAGGATTGGAGATTACAAATTAAAATGTTAAGTATGACACAAATATGTTACATTCAATTGTATAGAACTAATTTTCTTCAATCTTTAAAACATATTAGCCAGGCGCTAGTGGCTCATGCCTGTAATCCTAGCTACTCAAGAGGCTGAAATCTGAGGAAAACGGTTCAAAGCCAGCTAGGGCAGGAAAGTCCATGAGACTCTTATCTACAATTAATCATGAGGAAACCAGAAGTGGCACTGTGGCTCAAATGGTAGAACACTTGTCTTGAGATGAAGAGCTCAGGGACAGGGCCCAGAACCAGAGTTCAAGGCCCACGACCAACCAAAATAATTAAATAAATTAATAAATTCATTAATATTATTGTTCTTACTGAACAAGTACAAATGCCACCCCTTACAGCTGCAATAATTAGGACATGAAATATATTCTAAAAATAAAATAAGCATACCAAATGGGCAGAATAAGCTGGAAAAACAAAAGAAAAATGGCAAGTCCGGGTATCTCAATTCCCACTCATGATAATCAGGTGAACGAACAGTTAATGAATAATCCAGAGGAGAGTTCCCAAAAAGCTCTACAAACACTACTGGTAAACACGATCAATGAAAATGATTGGAAACCTGCAAAGGACTCAATGTGAGCGTGATAGAGAATGAGAGGAGGCAAACCAAAGATTAATACAGGAATCTTGTGAGCATGAGGAAGCTACTCAAAGATTAATACAGGAATTGCGTGGACAGGCTGAGAATAGTCAAAGAGAAACACAGGAATTGAGTGAGCTGGCTGAGAGCAGTCAAAGAGAATTAAAGGAATTGCATGAATGTAAGGAAGCTAATCAAAGAGTAATACAGAAATTGTGAGAGTAGGATGAGAATAGACAAAGATCAGTAGAGGTATTCATGGAATCCATAAATAGACAGCTGAAAGAATTCAGGGAGACCACAAATGGAATGCTGAATGTAGCCCAACAGAAGGAATGGAAGTCCAAGGAAACCATAACCAATCAACGAAGTGATTTGAGAATAAACACTGAACACCAAATTAAGGAAGTAAAGAAATTCATACAAGATCTAAAACAAAGCTCCAACAAAGAATTTGAAGCCATCAAAGCCGACCAATTAGAAGGAAAAGAAATAAAAAACAAAGTAGAAAGTCTTGACAGTAGGTTAGACCATGTAGAAGATCGAATCTCAGGGATTGAAGACAGCCTAGATATTATAGAGAAAGAACATACAAGTATCCAAGACAAATAAGAAATATGAGAGATCTCTTCAATATTTGGAAGACCTCTATTTGACCACATTCAACTCCAAAGATTTTACATGACTATTTCTAACCAGTCAATTATCCTATTCTGTTTCACAGAGCTCAAAGTTTAGAAATGGACTCTATGTAAGATGGACTCTACGTAAGACCAGAACCAATGAGATTCAGTTCAAGAACTTAGAGGAATCTGCACATCTATGGACTTAGCCAGGAGAATTCTGCAGCAAAAATGAGCCACTGAGAAACCAAGCAAGTCAGAGGTGAGATCCTGTGAGTTTTGAAGACACTCTTTGAATGGATGTGGCTTTCTGTTTATCGCTGTACTTATACTTGCTCAAGTAGTATGTCCAGCAGACTTGTAGAAAGTTTAGTCCTGTAAAACACTGTACCTAGAAGCATTTAAAGTATAAGGGAAGGCAAATGATACGTATTTTAGACACCTCTAATGAAAAGATGCCAGAAATTCATCGAATCAAGAACTGCAAATGAGTTTATATTTCGAAAACGGAGATGAAATGCTTTGTAACAAGAGCCATTTCAAAAATGCATATAAATCTAAATTAGAAGATAGGTATTTATAAAATATGTATTCTCTTTATCTATGTGAGTTATAACTAAATTTTCCTTTTTATTTATAAATTATGCATTTTATCAAGTAGATCTGTCTTGACCTAAAGTTTTTCTCAAAAGTTTCAATACTTCGTGAGGTGACATCAGCAGAATTTCCTTGTCTTTTAATCAGTACTTTTTAATTTTATTTTATTGTAATGATGCTGTACAGAGGGGTTACAGTTACATGGGTGAGGTAATGAGTACCCATTGCAGCAATAATACTCATAAGACACTATGTTAGAAATGAACTTTACTACTTCTGGGGGGAAGTGAGGGAGTTGGGGGCAGGGATCATAGGAGAAAAACAGTATTTGACAAGAAATGTACTCATTTAAAATTTGAATGTGTATTACAATGAGAGAGATTAGTTTCTGTTCTTCTCATTTTTAGAGAACATATTTGCAATGCCAGGTTCTGAACTTGATGCTTTGTACTTGTTAGGTAAGCACTCTACCACTTGAGCCATGACCCTAGCTCTTCTATACCTTATTTTTTTGGTAGTTGCATTTTTGCCTGAGACCAGCCTTGACAGTGATCCTATTTATTTGTTTGTTTGTTTTTGATTGTCTTGGGGATTTAAGTCAGGGCCTGGATGCTGTCTCTAAACATTTTTTTTCTCAAGTTTAGCACTCTACTCTTTGATCCACAGCTCCAGTTCTAGCTTTTGGGTCCTTAATTGGAGATAAGAGGCTCAAAGACTTTTCTACCCAGGCTGGCTTTGAACCACAATTGTCATATCTCAGCTTACTGAGCGGGACTACAGGCATGAGCTACAGGTGCTTGGATCAACTGATTGTCTTACTGAGGACTCCAAATAACTTTGATTGTAGATGTGCCAAACACGCCTATCTTAACGATTAATATGGGATCTTGTTGCATTTTTGCTCAGTCTTGTCTTAATACGTGATTCTCCCAATCAGTTTCTTGAGTACTTTATATTATAGGCATGTGCCATCATATCCAAGTTTTCTTTCCAATTAAGTAAAGGCTTGAACCTCTGCTGGTAGAGAGCTCTAATTACTAGGTGATCAGTTTAATTGGCTGTCAGGAAGCAGGCTTCAGGCAGGCATTGGAATTCAGCTAGAACCTGAGAGGGCTGGAAATAAAGGGAAATTCACAATCAGGGAGCACCAATACACTCATTTTGGGCCCAGAAGGCAGACTGCCACCAGAAGAAAGCATAGACATGGAGATTCTCCAGTGAGAACTTCCCCACACTTCAAATTTACTAATCAGGATCATTTCAGAAAAACAACAACAACAAAACTACACTACAGATTACAGAGAGATTAGTTTACATTGCCTGCTTACAAAGAACTATAGTCAGTCAGGCTTTGGGACTCAAGCCTTATCTGGGAATTTAGAGGTTAGATTACAACTGAGGTTTAGAGACTTCTGTGTCATCCAATCATGGCATCTTGGTGGAAAAATTCCATTTGAGGTTGATATAAAATGGAGGAGGTTGTGACACCTGCCAGCCTGAAGATAACTGGTCAAGGCCGAGGAAGCTATTAGAAGCCCTAACCTGATAGTGAGCAGTTTAAATTTCAGTTGAGAAAACACTGGAGAGAACAGGGCCCTTGCCTCTCTTGTAGAGTTGGTGCTGAAAAGATGAGTTCACATTAACACCTGGAAGGCAGCCTGAAGTTTTAGAGACTGCTACACTGTAAAGGTGTGAAGAGTTATCAGATGACCAGACAATTGGCTGTTGAGCAAGTGGGACTTAAACACAGGCAAATTGAGAATTTAAATCAGCAAAGAGCTCAGGCAATAGTGGGCCCCCATGAATGACCCTGTGCGATCAGACAACAGGAAGTCCCAGTGCCTGAGGTTCACTACAGAAACTGCAGCAAGCCTGTGTCTGGCAGAACACTCCCTATCTAGGGATTATCTAGTGGTTTTGAATGATGCTTACAAGGTGGGACTGATAACTCAAGGCTGAAATCACACAAAGCAGCCTCAGTATACCACAGGGTGAAAACATGCTAAGCAGGTTCTGAAATAAATGAGGCCTTTAGGAAAAGCTTTTGGGCACTGTTGAAGAGCAAAGTTACTACTCAGAACAGATATATCTCAATACCATACGAGTGGGAGACTTCAATACCTCACTTTTACCAATAGATGGTTCATCTAGGGAAAAGAACAGCAAATAAACCTTATAAAAATTATACCATAGACCATAGGCATTTACAGATGATTTTATACAAATCATGTAAGTAAATACATTGGATGGTATGCAAGTGTATAGAAATGTATTAAACTGAAACACAGAAGATCCAAGGCAGAATTCAAACAGCATGGTTCCTTGGAAAGTCAGAATCAAAGTTCAATAAAATGAACACCAGGAAAGGGATACTTGAATAGGATGGGATGGAGTCAAAAAGAAAGTCTACAGAAATGAAGAGGAGAAGAGGTAGAGAATGTAGGCAAGATTTCAACATATATCCAACAAAATTAAGAAGAATGAGAGAAGGGGCGGGAAGGGGGGGATGGGTGAGAATGTTGAAAGGTGACATGGAAAAAGATGCATTGTATTCATAAACTGCTTTATTAAATGGCAACTCCTTTGTACAATCACTTAAAGATAATACAAAATGAATATAAAAATAAACATATTAATATAACTTCTAAAAATAACTGTATAGTATACATTGTTGTTGGAAATCCATGGAACTTTCTTTCTATATAACAGATGACATTTTTATACATAACGCAAGTATTAGAAGATTGAAGAAAATTAGAGTAACTGTATTCTATCAGATTATAATAGAATAAAATGAGACTTCAGTAGCAGAAGAGACTACAAAAAATATTCAGTAACTTATTATTGAATGATGAGTGGGTCCTTGGCAAAATAAGGTGTGAAATACAAACTTCCTACAATATAATGAAAATGAGAATGCAACTTATGAGAAACTTTGAAACACTATAATGGTAATGCTAAGAGTAAAGTGTATAACTACGATAGCCTACATTTAATAATGGAGAGATGGACAAAAGAGAGGAAAGAGGGGGAGAGGAGGAAGGGAGGAAGGAAAAGAGAGAGATCATTTAAGTTTTAAGGAAAATAAACTCTAGACAAACCCTAGATTAGTAGATGGAATGATATAAAATTATGTCAGAAAATTGATGGAAGAGAGACTGAAAATCAGAACTTCTTTGGAAAGACACACAAGTCATTGTGACCAAATAGAGGAGGGAAGAGATCAAACTAAACAAAAGTAGAGATGAAAATGGTGATTCCATAACAAATAAAAATGAAATCTAGAAGAGGAGGAAGTAATTTATAAACATATGTTCAAATAAATAGGAGACTTAGAAGAAATGGATACATTTGAGGATACTTGTGTCTTATCAACATTGAACCAGGAAGACATAACTACATTGATATAGCTATAAGAAGCAAAGAGATTGAAGCAGTAGTAAATGCTCCTAAGGGGAAAAATAACCTAATGAATTTGTTACTGGATTTTACCAGAATTTTAAAGAAAGTCTAAACTAATACTTCTCAAACTTTTCCTTGTGATAGGCATGGAAGGAACACTAACAGCCTTTTTGTATGAATACAGTATTTTAGTCATTCCAAAATCAGACAGTGAGGCAACAAGAGCTACCAAAACAAAACCAAAGTATGCTAGACTAATTTCTTGCTTGCCATTATGGATCAACATATACAAATGAAACAATATAACATAATTCACAAGTGAAACCAAGGAGAAGAATCCTATGATTATCTCAAAAAATTGTTAGTCTTTGACATAATTCAACATTCTTTTATGATAAAAACTCTGAAGAAACTCAAAAGAGAACTAATATAATTCAATATAATAAAAGCTATATATGAAAAAGCCTAACATTATAATAGATGGGTAAATCCCCCCAAAATCCTTTAAAATAAGGAAGAAAACAAAGTATCTATTCTCTTCACTTATACTTCCAGGTATATACCAGATTTTGGATACTGAATGCCTTCCAAATACCTGCATATGAAAGGTTTGGCCACCAGATGGCAAAATTGGCTGTTAGTAGAACCTTGGTAAGTGGGACCTAGTTGGACAGTGACAGGTTACTTGGGAGAGACCCTAAAAAGGATTTTGTCACTTACATCATTTCTTCCTTCCTTTTTTCCTTCTCACTATCCCCATGCATTTCAAGGCCCCAGACCATTGACATCCAGCATCACCAGCATAGTTCTAAAAGCACTGGGCCTGCCATGTCATTGATTTGATTGTCTAGAAGCAGATCCAACATATTTCTTTTTTTTTTTATTGTGAAAATACTGCTTTTTTTCTCTCTCTCTCTGTTCTATTCTAGCTCTCTGCTCTCTCTGTTCTATTCTAGCTCTCTCTGTTCTTTTCTAGCTCTTTTCTCTCTCTTTACCAGCTCTCTCTCTTTCCCTATCATGTGGGGTGCCAACCTTGCCTGGTCCCAGCAGGTCTACTGAATAAACCTACCCCTTACCTGAAAAAAAAAAAAGAAAATACTGTACAGAGGAGTTACAATTACATGGGCAAGATAATGAGTACATTTTGTGTCAAGCATTTCTGCCTCCTCCTTTGTCTCCTCTTCCAATCCCTCCTCCCCCGCAACCCCCCCTCCCAAGTTGTAAAGTTCCTTTTCGACATAACGATTTGTACATCTCATTGTTGCAATGGTTCCACGATTTTGTTTTTCCCTTTCCTCTCCACAAATTATACCAACATCAAATACAGTGAAACCAGGAGTTATACCATGGGGAAGGGAAATACAAAACAACAAAGAAATCATCTTATAAATAAGTTAGAAATAATTGCAAGGAAGCAAAAATATTAAACTTATCTTGGGGTTCACTTCACCTAACATCAACTTATCTGACCTTTTCTGCTTGTCTCAGACATATACTAGTTATTGCAAATAAGGGAAACCATGGGACCTATGTTTCTTTGGACCTGGTTTACTTCACTTATTATAATTTTTTTCAAGTCTTTCCATTTTCAGAACAAATGGGTCAATGTCATTCTTTCTGATGGAGGCATAGAATTCCATTATGTATATATGCCCCATTTTCTTGATCTATTCATCTACTGAGGAGCATCTGGGTTACTTCCAATAGAAGACCCCGAATAGCAAAAACAATCCTTAACAGTGCTGTAGGAATATCAATACCAAATTTCAAACTCTACTACAAAGCCATAGTAATCAAAACAGCTTGGTACTGGCACAAGAACAGACCTCAGGATCAATGGAATAGAATTAAAAACCTAGAAATGAACCTACAGACCTATAGCCATCTAATCTTTGATAAGGGAGCTAAAAAAAGTAGAATGGAAGAAAGACAGCCTCTTCAGTAAATGGTGCTGGCAAAATTGATTAACTATTTGCAGAAAATTAAACCTAGATCCTTATGTACCACCCTGCACCAGAATCAACTCCAAATTGATCAAAGACCTTGGAGTCAAAGCTGACACTCTGGAAACATTACAGGATGGAGTAGAAGAAACCCTGGGTCTCCTTGGCACAGGCTGAAATTTTCTTAATAGAGACCCGGAAACACAACAAATCAAAGAAAGATTGGACAAATGGGATTGCATGAAATTGCAGAGCTTCTGCACGGCAAAGGACATAGCTAGCAAGATCAATAGAAAGTCCACGGATTGGGAGAAGATCTTCACTAGGGTCTCATATCTAAAATGTACCTGGAACTCAAAAAATTAAATCCCCCAACAACAAATCCTCAAAGAAACAACTCCCCAATAAATAAGTGGGCTAAAGACTTAAAGAGAAACTTCTCTGCAGAGGAAATAAGGATGGCCAATAGACACATGAAGAAATGCTCAACCTCCCTAGCCATAAAAGAAATGCAAACCAAAACTACATTGAGATACCATCTCACTCCAGTTAGAATTGCTATAATCAAGAACTCTAATAACAACAGATGCTGGAGGGGATGTGGACAGAAGGGAACCCTACTGCATTGTTGGTGGGAGTGTAAACTTGTTCAACCACTTTGAAAAGTCGTATGGAGATTCCTCAAAAGACTCCACAAAGAGCTCCCCTATGACCCAGCAATCCAACTTTTGGGCATTTACCCAAATGATCACAAACAAGACTATACTAAAGCTAAACTATGTTTACTGCAGCATTATTTACCATAGCTAAGATATGGAACCAACATATTTCTATATGTCAATTACCTCAGCTATTTGGCTATATGAATGGAATTCCCATGGTATGCTTTTACCAAAATACAATATTATTAGAACAAAACATTCATTTTTTGGCTAAAAATCTAGCAACAATTCAGCCCTCATTGACCCCATGAATAATCTTTTGATATAATGGTAAGTGTTTTATATAAAATTGAACATGAATATATTGTTATTATATTAACAAAAATGAATGAACACTTCAGCATATATTGGAGTGAATGAAGCCAAAATCCTTTTTTTTCAGTTCTGTGAAGTTCACCAAGAGGCAAATTAGTATTACAAATTAGGACATTGGTTACTATGCGAAGACAGTGTAGCAGGAAGAGCCTCAGAAACACTTTCAGCATAGAGCACATACTGTAAGTAATGGCACATGTAGACATGGTAGTCCAATGTAATTGGAAGGGTCTAACAGATGTTATTAACTATGACAATCATCTGTTTTCTGATTTATAACCTCTAGTCATTATATCAATAAACTTGTTTAAATAAACATTGTTATTATTTATTTCTACTATCTTGGTTCATTTCTATTTGCTTCATTATTAAAATTATGCTGTTGATTTTTTATTTACTTGTTCTTTTTTGTTGTACAGGTGATATACCGAGGGGTTACAGTAACATAAGTAAGACAATCAATACATTCCTTTTCAAACACTGTTACCCCCTTGTTTTCTCCCACTTCCTTCCCTTCCAAATTCCCCTCCCCCAAGTTGTTAAGTTCTTTTCTAATATAGTGTGTAATATGTTGCATTAATTCATCCTATGTCCCACTGTTCCTATGAGTCCACTTCCTTTCCCCAAATCAGATAAACTTATATACAAGACAAAGAGCATCAAAATCAAAGACAGTGACCACAGGGAATAAACCAGAGGAAAAAGAAACAAGAAAAAAGAACCACAAACCATACACCAAGAAACAATAAATAGAACAAAAATATAAAACAATAAAAATAAAAATAAAATCCCTCATTTCTAAATGATTTTTGTTGTCATTTGGTGCCAATATCAGAGTCTGGGAGCTGTCTCTTAGTTTTTTCACTGAAGACTGACTCTACAATGCTAGAGACACAGCTCCACCTCTGGAAGTATATTACTTCTTTTGATGGGTAATTGAAGATAAGACTTTCCTGCCCATGATGACTTTGAACCTAGATGTGCAGATTTCAGCATCTGAGTAGTAGGCATGAGACACGGGTTCTAGACCAGAAATAGTTTTGATTCTAGACCTCTTAAGCAGATATATCCTGATGCTTTTACTTTTCCCAGAAGTATGTTTCTGCCAGAAAGGCCATGCTTTTAAACATAGAATTTCCACAATCAGGCAAATTAAATAATACTTATAGAGGATTTTCATGTGAATTTGTTTATGAAGGTGTTTAGGAGTGTGTGTCAGAGAAGTTAGGGAGAAAATGATATTGCTGTCATGAAAAATAAGTCCTTTATTGGCAGCAACTCCTGTAAGGAGAATCCAATATTGACAAGATGAATTGTGTTGGTTAATCAGAGGAGGATTCTGTTACCAACCCATGTGAAATGAATAATTCTCTAGATGATAGGATGATTTTCTGATGACATTTTAGAGGCTGATAGTACATTTAATATGACACTCCAATACCTACATTCCATAACACTTGAAGCTTTCATTCAATTTAGAATCAAATTAATATCCACGAAGAGCTTGATGTGTTCTTAGTTCACAGAGTGAGGAATCCATAGAAGTCATTGCAAAGCAGTAGTGTCAGAGCGCTTGTCTTTTAGCATGTGAATGTAGAAAATATCACAGAAGTGTTCATTTTTTGTACATTTAATCCCAGAAAATAATAGCTTCATCCATCCTTGCTAAACCTGCCAGTATCACATGAATTATCACTGCTTCACATACCTCTTACCTACACTCAACTTCCTTGTGAACACTGACTTTATCCAAAACATGTGTAACAAGGATTTTTAATTTCCTGAAAACTATTGAAAATAATTTCTTTTCTGTTCACATAATTACATATTAATCTCATATTATGTACAATGCCGTGTTTTGGCACAGGTAATTGGGAAAATGTTCATAATGATTCTTTTGTTGTTGTTGTTGTGACAGTACTGGGGCTTGAACTTAGGGCCTTGCATTCTTGCTTGGCTTTTTCACTCAAAGATGGTGCTCTATCATGTGATCCATACCTCTACTTCTTGATTTTTTTGCTGGTTATTTAGACATAAGAGTTCTACAGAATTTTATTCCAAGACTGGCTTCAAACCTCTATTCTAACATCTCAGTCCCTTAAGTAACTATGATTACAGGAATGAGTGTTTATTTTTTGACTTGAAGAAAAATTTGTCCAAATAAGATATTCATGCATATTTGTATATTTGTGCAATCACACACATGGGAGAGGAACAGTTATTAAATAGAAGGATGTAAAATATTTATCCCCAATAAATTTTCAAATTTATTTCACTTGAAACATACAGAAGCATAACTGAAACTCAATAAAAATGTGCTAAATTTAAGCTAGGTATTACTTTATCAAAAAGTCAATTTTGTAAAGGATACTTTGAAGGTCAGTGCTGGATATATATTCCCCAGTAGTGATTTCAGCAGCTGCTATTTACTTTTTGTTTGGAACATTCTAACCAGGTTACATGTATTTGTCTTTCATATTTATTCATTGTTTTCTATAGATTGAAAAGTGGATGTCTTTATCAGTCTTGGGAAGATCTTCATTTGCTCCATTTTTCTCCTTTTGCTGGTGTCATGATTTGAACCCAGGACCTTGTACTTACTCAAATTATTTTGCTTAAATGTTGCGCTATCCCCTAAGCTACGTGTCTAATCTAGCTTTTTACTGACTGTTTTGGACATGGAGTCTCAGGGACTTTTAAGTATCGATTCTAATCATGATG